>NC_079908.1:5834444-6184107 GCF_024868665.1 Triplophysa rosa
AGAGAGAGAAGAGAGAGGATGAGATGAGAAGAGAGAGAGAGAGAGAGAGAGAGAGAGAGAGAGAGAGAGAGAGAGACTAGTGTCATTTTGACTTTGGGAAAGTCTCCTCCCGAGCTTAATGACACATCTGCAGCCGGGCTATATTTATTACAGTCATGTAGAATAAAATTGATTGTCTCCTAAAATTAATTTTTGCTTTGCCTCTAGCAGTGCTTTAATGGAGGACAGTAGGCCCCGTGCAAGAGTATTGTTTAATCACATTAGTATCACAGCCCCCAGGACAGGCGAGATAATTGTACAAACGAACATCGAAATATGTATCTCTAACTCTTATGATTGAATTATGCAAATGACTTATCTTCTGCCCTTCCAAGCACTAATCATCTAATTAGGACTGATGTTTTAAACGCTTGTTTTTGGACGGGGATCCGGCGAGAAGCAGGAAGCAGAAAATTGAATGTGACACTGAAATCGGCAAAGTAGCTCGTAGCGGAAGAGCTGGTGTTTTCTTTTCCCTCCGCCCTTCCATTGTGTGCCGTGGCGGCGAGAAGACGATTAGAGCAGTTTTGTCAAGTATTGAAATGTAAGCCCCATCTAATCCATTTTCAAGAGTTCATCATTTTCTGTTTAATAGTTGAGCTCGACGCCAAGCATTAGCCTACGCGCCGCGCTGGAGGGAACTAAAGCCGGTCGAGGAAGCGCTAACTAGCATCCCAATTATGCCGATTAATTTTTCATGACATGTTCCGCCGCTCGTCCCGTTCCTGCGAGCTAGCAGCTGTTGATCCGTTCGCACAAAGCAGTTTGCGCGCCCGAATCTGGTTACGGTAATGATAGCCGATCTCTGACGCTCGGCTCACTCAGACTCTTGCAATCTCGTTTTGGAGGAGTTGAAAGACGGTGAGATCAGAGGAAATGGCAAAGTCGCGCTTTCCTCTTGTCAGATGAGTGTTTACAGTTGTCTACCACATCTGGAGGCAATAATTTGCCGCTTTACCCCCCTCAATCTGGTTCGGGCAGATGGGTTCACCTGAAGAGCAGGACGCCGCCCTGCTTTTTCTCGCTCTTGTTAGATGCCTCAAGTGGGTCTCGTTCGGGAAAGAAGCGCGTGTTCTTGGTTTGACCCGAGTTTTGTTGGTTTTTCACACACCCGGGACTCTCGGATGTCGATGATGATGATCGTTGAAGGGGGTGCCGTAACAACGGTTTGGTCTGTTGGGATGTGAATTTCATCATTCACTTAACCTCATGTCATTTCAAACCTGTATGACTTTCTATCATCTGCAGAACACGAAATAGATATTTTGAAGAATGGCTGTAACCGAACCACGTTGGTCCCCATTGACTTCCATTGTATGGGCATTTTTCAAAATATCTTCTTTTGTGTTTCACACGAGGGTGAATCAATGATGACAGAATTTTCATCGTTGCGTGAACTATCCCTTTAAACTATCCGTCGTCGATGACCGTATAACTGCGGCGCCCCACTACGTCAAAAGCCTCTGACAGACTGAAGGTATATCGATGTCAAGTTGAAACAGAGACATCTGTTTGCTCCAGAATATTAAAAGAAGTAAAGATAAAAGAAGTGAAGGTGGAATGTGAAGGGTCGGGGAGGGTGTGGGTGAGTGTTTGTGTGCCTCTCTGCGTCTGGGTTAAATCAAGAAAAGCCCTGGGTATGTGATGACATCATGGCCAGTTTTGGTGCTCTTGTTGGATCTGTTAGGGATTCATTCTCGCTCCGTCTGCCCCGGGCAGCACAGCTCCAATTACCCCCGCCACACACATACACACCTATACGCCATCATCCGGAAGCCTGCATCAAAGCAGAACAAGCCTGCTAAACTTTTGAAATGAGTCACCCTTCATATAGAAAGCAGACTACATAGAAGCATTTCAGGACAGTAGTTTATTTAATTTCGTGTTTTGTTCTCATCTATTATAATTAGGATGTTTAGGATGGGCTGCTTAAAGGGATAGTTCACTTAAAAATAAACATTCTGTATCATTCCAAACCTGTATGCGATTCGGTGGAACACTAAAGGAGATATTTTGAGAAATGTCTCAGTGGTTTCGTGATTATACAATGGAAGTCGATGGGGGTCAGTGTTGATTGGTTCCCAACATTCTTCAAAATGTCTTCTTTTGTGTTCTGCAGAAGAAAGACTGTCATACGGGTTTGGAATGACATGATGAGTAAACGATGAAAGAATTTTCCATTTTTGGGTTAACTGTCTCTTTAAGGCTGTCCTGTATGCTGTCTTTTTGTATTGTGTGTATTTGTGTGTTATTTTGATTAGTTAATGTGGTGATGTGTGCAGAACAGCTGGTCTTGACACTTTTCTGTTTGTTCTTTCAATCTTTTGTCTTTTGTTTGTTTGTGTCGTGATTGACAGCTGCATTGATGCTATTGAGATTTGGTGGTCTCGCAGTATGTGCACCACTGGTCGTACAAGGCTGTATGTGCTTATCAAAATCTCTTTGTTGGACTATATTTTTTGTCATCTAAAATACAGCCTAATGCATAGTTTTTTTAATTTTTGTATTTTCATGTTCATGTGTGTCTTATGAAACCATTCAATCTCTTGTGCTTCGTTGCGGTTGGTTTTCCTTTTAACGAAACCAACGAGAAGATTCAAATGATTCTAAACACAATCGTGAACATGCTCAATAACACTGTCATTTATGTGTTTTCCGTTCTCATTTTTCCCCTCATAAGTATGTAAGATAGTTGTTGTGAATAGCTGCCCTAGGCCTGATTGGAAACATGCTAAGCATGTGTGCGGGGCTGTAAATTGGAACCGCATGCAGCAGCTTATGCTCTTGTTTATTCACCGTTATGATGCGTGTCTTTAAAAATGCCCTGGAGACACCTCATTGGACAGACCTGCGTCCAATCAGTGAAATGGTTAATGAACACACCCACGTCTCGGCCCTGTTACAGTTCCTATTTGTGTAAAGTATGGACGTACGTATGTGGACAACAATCAAATACACACAATGTGCATCTTCAACATGCAAAAAGTGCTGAATTTTCACAGATCGCTTGGTTTTGTCACATGCAGTTCTCTCTCAGTTTGAAATACGTTACTTGTGTTTTAGTGTCAGTAAGGTTCCTGCGTTTGTATAGCTTTCATACGTCCATATGGTTAGAAGCCTTGGCTGCAATCTGCTTACACACACACACACACACACACACACACACACACACATGCACACAATCAGAGAAACCTTATGAACACAATGGAAGGTCAGTGTGTGTGTGTGTGTGTGTGTGTGTGTGTGTGTGTGTGTGTATGCAAGGATGGGGTGGGCTGACACTGTGCATGTGTACGTCTGTGTGCAAATATTGTGTCTGTGTAGAATAATGGGTGTTGTTTGTGTGAATGCATGCATGTGTGTGTACGTGGAGGGGTGGTATCTGCTGATGAAAACAATCAGGCCTGTGTGGTTTCATTACAGGGTAATGTCTCGCCAGATTGTTACGGATAGTTAAAATGAAATGAAGTGAATTAGGAAAACAAGGGGAGAGCATGCACAGCGCTTTATTGCTTTCGTTTGAAGACACACATTGACAATGATCTGCGTTCAGTTTAGTGCATGTATCAGATAACAGATCAAAAACTACCTCTATGTGTGTGTGTGTGTGCTTGTCGTGCACTAGCTTGTCAAACATACTTGGATGCAGGTGTTCGACTATGTGTGTCATGCAGTTAAAAATCTCTCATTAATAAATATTAAGTTCTTTGTGCTTTTTTTTGGGAGAATTAGACACAGGACAGCATCATTAATATGGTGCTTTGCTTTTTTATAAGGCGTCGTGTCAATATCTTGATGTGACAACCAGTGTTGGGTGTAATGGATGTTAAAAGGAACAGTTCACCCAAAAGTTAAAATTCTGTCTTTATTTACTCGCCCTCAAGTTGTTCAAAATCAGTATGAATTTCTTTATTCTGATGAAAGCAGAGAAAGATATTTGGAAGAATGCTTGTCACCAAGCAGTTCCACCATTGACTACCATAGTAGGAAAAACAACACTGCTAGTCAAAAGTGTCCCCGAACTGTTTGCTTTCCTACATTCTTCAAAATATCTTTTTCGTTTTCAACAGAACAAAGACATTTCTAAAGCATTTTTTTCTACTATGGTAGTCAATGGTGGCCAAGAACTGTTTGGTTACAAGCATCATTCTTCCAAAAGCTTTCTCTGTGTTCATCGAAACAAAGAAAACTTGAGGGTGAGTAAATGAAGACAGAAATTACATTTTTTGGTGAACTGTCCCTTTAAGTAAATTACTGTCCTTTCGGTAAAGTAAGGGATTACTTTTTATTTTTAAGTTTAATTGCAGTTGATGTATTGGCATTTCATACTATACTTTTAACAATTCTGTATAAAACTATTGAATTTGGAAACTAATATTAGACAACTTTGTGTTAAAATGAGTTAGAAATGCATATGAAATTAGTAGATTTTGTTGAAATTTCTATGAAAAAATATTCATTGAAAAGTGTTTTGCCGCATTTATTAATTTCAATTTTAACATTTGCCAATACATTATTTAAGTCAATGTTACATGCTAACATCGCTTACTATTTAAATTGTTGTTTAATTGTTAACAATAGTAAATGCACAGTAAACTATAACATGAACAATGAACATTACCAACAACATGAACACAAATTCATAAAAGATGACAAACTATATTGCTCATTGTTAGTTCATGTTTTCTCATGCATTTGCAAATGTTAACAAACACAATCTCATTGTAAAATCTATTAATTTACGTTAAAGAGTTTAAAGTTTAATATCTATGGTCAAAGTCTTAAGGTTTGATGCACAGACGCATATATTAATACTGAAATGACGTGATGAGTTGAGTTTTGTGAAAACATTTACATGCAGTTTCTAAAGTTTCTGAAGACTTTGATAATTGATCTGTCAGTTATCAGTTAAAGGTGGGGTGTCCGATTTCTCATAGCCTTTGTTGATGTTCAAATCACCAAAACAAACACACCCCTACCTCCATCTTTCGTTTTCGTCAGCGCTCGGCTCGACTAATGTCCGTCCTGTGCACTCTGCACCTTACTGCTGATTGGCTACAAGGTTGTTTTGGTACTCGGCCCGACTTTGACTAAACAAGCGTAATTCGGAAATGGGACACCCCGCCTTTAATGACATTTTTGATCATTTTTATAAGTTTGTTGAAAATCATGTTCTGTTATATCTTGTTGTGCACTTCTTCAAACAGTTTTAGTGCTTCACAAACTGAGAACATGATGATGACATTCCTTTGTGTTCATTATTGATTTCAATTGATTTTATTGAAGATTTTATTTATTGATAAGGCTTGTTGATTTTAGAGCTCACGGTCAGTGTAATGTCAGCGTAACAGCACTTTTACCGTATCTTTTCCTCCGCACTGTAATTCAACAGCACACACGGTCCTCCTGGCTTTTCCCATGGTGCTTCAGTGTGAGATTGCAGTGTGAGGGATGGCAGGCACACCTGACCTGCCTGTTCCACCAGGGCTTGTGGGTAATGGATGGGTCAGAGCTTTTTTTGATGTTTTATTGAAAGATCACCACGGCTGTCCTGCCTTTCGCCCGACTATAAATCAGGGTCCTCTGTGGCCCGCCGGACTGTCCAAAGTGTGGTTTATGTCAGATGGGGCAGGAAGGGCCTCCAATCCCATCACTTCAGCTCACCTATATCACCCACAGACACACACAAAACCTCACCGCCTCCAAAGGCCACCGGGGCCACTAAACAATGTGTCTGTCAGAGACACATACACACATATGCAGGAGTTAATCGGCTTATTCTTTGCACTCGGATGATAACATCAGATATAGTTTATTGTTTTCAAATGCTCAACGGTCCTCACGGCATTTGTGAGTTTTAACACATTATACATTATAAAAGTAAAAGTTTAGTTAAGATGCGCTGTACTGTATATTAAAATAATGCTGCAAGTGATAAAAGCAATACAATTTAGACATAAGAATTCATCAACAAATGTTCAGAATGAACTTTTGTATGTATGTATTTTACATATGAATGATCAGTTTATAAAACATCGGTATATCGTCAATTGCATGAAAAAGGCAGATAAACAAACCGATAGTTTGGCATACTGAAAGTTACAATTCTAAAAACTGGCTAGTATATATAATTAACTTTTTTACATTTCTGATTTAAAACATGAGCAAAATGGTGATCTATTTGAATGACAAAAGTTAAAATAAGTGAGCAAGTGACAAATATCGGTATAGTCCAGTATAAGCCAGCAAAAAAACTTGTGTATAGGATTTTGTGCAGACAATCTTTAGTGTAGCTTTACGTTTTATGCTAAAAGCCTTCCATTTTTACTTTGTTGAAAGGAAAGTTTTGTCAAAATGACAAGATTTCTTTTGAAGGCTTTTGGCTCTTATGTTGGCCTACTGAATGTTAAAAGATTTTATGATGCACTGGTCAGTATTTATTCATTTGTGTTTTTTTTACTTGACTAATTTTAAATTTGATCAAAGGTGTGATCTATTTTAATGACAAAAGTTAAAATAAGTGAGCAAGTGACAAATATTGGTATCAGACAGTTGTTGATTAAAATCGGTATCGGCAAAAAATACTTGCATAACTCACTGTCACTTTTTTATTTGCACAAAATCTTTAGCGTCACAAGCGTGCTTTTACGTTTTATGCTAAAGCCTTCAATTTGTACTTTGTTTAAAGGAAAGTTTTGACAAAATGTGAAATAACATGATTTCCAGTGAACACTTTTGTATTCCAGTTATTGATCAAAAAAGCAAATAATTAATAATCCATGGATTTTCAAAATAGTTAATATAAGTCAGACATGTAAGCACAAACTTTAGCAACATTTTTATAGCAAAAATAACCTCACAACGTTGTCATGTTGTGATTTGTGTTGATTTTAATATCGTGCCTCTATTGTGTTGACCTACTGAATGTTAAATGGATCCAATCCATCTTCAGTTAAAATGATTTTATGATGCACCGGTCAGTATACCTTCATTTGTGTTCTTGACTTTTCTAATTTAAAACATGATCAAAACAGTAATCTCTTTCAATGACGAAAGTTAAAATAAGTGAGCAAGTGACAAATATCGGCCAAATATCGGATTTTGTAATCGGTTTTTCGGATCTTTTGATTGATCAATAAAATAATAAAATAATTCTTCATCAATTGATTATCAAAACAGTTAATTTAAGTTAAGCAAGCACAAACTTAACTGACAGTGTAGTGTCACTTGCCTCTCGTACTTGTCCGACAACCACAAATAACTTTTGTCTGTTGTCTCGTGGTGCAGAAAAGACTCTCTCCTACATTTTTTTTACAATCGGATTGCTGATGCAGCACAAACTCGGCCGTTTTCTCACAGCTCTCCCTTAATAAAGCCGTTAATGAGTAAGTTGATGTAGTTGAACGTTTAGTTAATAAATATGTCAGACTTTTACCTCTCGCTCTCCCGCTCCCTCCTTCCGCTCCTCGTCTCTCTCTCTCGCAGTTTCCCAGGCTCGCCGAGAAATCGCAATTAGTTTTAGATTTACGCTACGATGACAGACAGTGGTATATAAATAGAGGTTAAACACACAATTTACATATTAATTTCATGATTCATTTAATCAATGATTTATGTGGATATAGATTGCTTTTAATCCGCCTCTCAGCGGCAACGTTGGCTCTCTCGCGCTCGCTCTTCTCCGCTCTTCACCGAGCGTGACAGGATAGAGTGCCGCGCTCGTTCTTCTCCCCTCTATCTCTCCCTCTCTCCTCGGAGCTGCTCAGTGGCTCGGAGAGCAGTGCGAACGGAGGGGCTCCAAACGGCACTCCTAATTGGTTTAATTTTTCAGTGCGTGCACCGAACCTGACACTCGTTTACTGCGCGCCGCCGTATCTCCTTTCTCTCTTTCACCGGCTCTCTCTCCCCGATCTCCCTCTCGGCTCTCTCTCTCACTCCATTAATAAAAGGGTAATAATCGCTCCGGTTAAAGGGATGGTAATGAGAGCAGTGGTTATGGTGATTGGTGGCGGCGGTTGTGTATTCATAACAGATCTCTCATACGGAGGCGAGGAGGCTGTAATTGAGGCATGATTGAGACGCATACGCTCCCCTCCGCCGCTGGATCGTGGAGGACATCGGGGAACTGAACGAAAACGCCTCGGCGGCGGCAGAGGCTAAAGTTCTGAATGAAGTTCAGTGTTAAATGTGTATGCAGCAGCGTAAAACAGATTTTTGTAAAGCAACAAGATTTTTTTATTGTTAGCGGGTAATTCCATGCAAATGTCAACCTCTTAAGACGAACAAAATCATGTTTTTAACAAAGGTCTCTATTATGTTTTTGAAGCATAATTTTCCATAGTCAGATAAGTGAATTGTCACATCCATAATGGTCCAAATTCCTCATTAATGGGCACATTAAAATAACTTTTTTATAAAGAGTCACCCCCTCTCCATTTGTGGGATATTATTGCTTCTGGTTTGTGTATTTTGATTCACAGAAATCCTACGAAGTATGTTGTTTCCCAAAAACGTGCGTCCTTCTTTGTCACATCCGTAACGCATAAATTTTTCTCTTATAAAACAGAAAACTCATGCATAGACTGATATTTTTCTGATGTTTGGACTCTATCATCGGGGTTTAGTATAAACACAAACAGATGATTCAATATATTGGTAATAAATACATTCCCTGAGAATTTATATTTGAAGTTTTGACTGAAAATGTCACATTCGTAACTGTCCATATTCCTCAGAATGGGCACATGAAAATTAAAATAACTTTTTTATAAAGAGTAACACCCTCCCCATTTGTTGGGTATGATTGCTTCTGGTTTGTGTATTTTGATTCACAGAAATCCTACAAAATATTTTGTTTCTCAAAAACGTGTGTCCTTTTTTGTCACATCCGTAACGCATCAATTTTTCTCTTATAAAACAGAGAACTCATGTATAGTCTGATATTTTCTGATAGATGTCTAGACTCTCATCAGGAGTTTAGTAAAACTTAAACAGATGATTCAATACATTGGTGATAAATACATTCCCTTCAAGTTTTGACTGAAAATGTCAAATCCATAACGCTGGAATTGCCCATTTGAGGACTATCTTAAGCTCTACCGACAGCTAATACGCAACTGTTGATGCTGTGTTGAGCTTTCTTTAACTGAAAAGTCGATTCAGTCTAATTTTCTATTCTGGTTAAAGCATCGCGATAACACTCCCGCTCTGTCCTTACCGCGTTTTGACATTTGCCCCCTGCAAATTGTTCTCTTATCATATGCCACACTGTTCTCCAAAATACAGTACAGTACGCTCATATGACAACTGCTAAAATCATTTTATCAGACAACACGCGAGTCGTAAATGAAGATTAAAGCTTGCGTTGTTGGAGAAGGAACAAATTGAAATGATTTATTGGCGCTGACATGGACGTGTCGCGGCAGTGGGGGGGGCGGAATAAAAGAGGGTGGGAAGGTGGAACGCGAAGAGGTGCGAGATAGCTGCTCATCTCGCGGAAGGTAAATAATGGTCTTTAATTATTTGCTGGCAGAGCCGTTGAAAGCTGGAGCTGATACTGTCACCGGGCCGACGCAGCTGCCGTGACATGCAGTTAGCAATGTTAAAGGTGATAATAGCACGCGCGTGCAGGAGCATTCGGGGATGAATCTCCAGACGTGCACGCGGGTGAATGATGGCCTTTGCATGTGATAAAAACACAGTGGAATCAAGCGGCCGGTAATAGGGCTGTGTTAACCTCCATCCATTTAGGCAGGAGCGCAGGTCCATCGAGTGGACGCCCATCAGTCGTGTATAAATCCATCAGCTCAATCAATAAATGAGTCATGATTGAACAGCTGATGCTAGATCCCATCATCATTAGTGTTTATGACACATAATCTCTCCTTGTTTAAAGGTACAGTTCAACCCAAATTGAAAATTCGGTCATCACTCTTGGTGCTCCAAAGCCGTTTCTGCTGTGGGACACAAAAGTGTGATTTTATCTATTTGGAATTGATTGATCGGAATTGATCGGATTGTGAAAAGTAGGTGGTCTATACGCTTTTTGGGAAAACAATAGCTCTTTGGCTATTGGTTAACATTATGCAATGCTCACACCGAGCCTAACTGGAAATGCCAAGTTGTCTCAGCGGCTCAGGGGGTTATTACATTTTGATGAAAGATTTTAAAGACACAAATGTTTCTTTGGAATTACCTGGACTGATTAGCCACGTGTTATGTGAAAACCAGGAATGTGCATTTAAAAGTAACTTCGTATGAGCTTCAATAAATAAAATTATCTATGAACTGCAAAACTACAAGTTACATCATGTATTTTTATTTATGGGTTGAAGTCAAGTTTCGTCACCTGACAGCTTCACTTATTACTGTAATCTTACTATTTAAAATCAGTGTATATTATAAAAGAAAATTCTTGCATCATTCACTCACCAACCCACAATTCATTTCAAACCTGTTTGACTTTCTTTCTTCTGCAGAACACAAAAGAAGATATTTTGAAGAACGCTGGTAACCGAACAACTTTGATTCCCATTGACTTCCATTGTATGGACACAAAACCATTTTGACATTTCTCAAAATATCTTCTTTCGTGTTCCAGAAGAAAGAGTCACATACAGGTTTTAAACGACATGAGGGTGAATAAATGGTGACAGAATTGAGATTTTTGGGTGAACTTTTCCTTTAAGTAGAGCACTGAACAATGACTTCAAGTACTTGCTCAATAACTGTTTTTTTCTCGTTTATTTTGTAGTTTAGCTAAAATTTATTTTTTCATATTTAAACAACATGTTTATCTGCATTCTATGAATGAATTCTGTGTACATTTTCTCTACAGAAAGGTTTACCCTCAGTGCCAGTGATCTGCCAGACCGGCACCTACTGGGCATGCTGGCATGGGCACACCCTGCAAGTCAGAGGAGAGCTCTTTACACCCTCTCACCTGCCATAAAACCCAGCCCCAAGCTCAACCGCGGGCACGATCCACTTTTTACGATCCCCGCACAGCCCATAACATATACCGGCTATGCTTGGGAACGGGCACGCGTGCGTTTTCGGTGAATACGCAGCCCAGGACAGCCGTGCGACCGCGCCAATATCTCATAACCATTTCAGCTCATTAATTTTCTCCTCAAAAATTCCTTCAGTCGCCCCTGCTCAGCATACACGGGCCGTTTTGACATTCTGAGAGTGTCGGGGCGTTTTGATGATGAGCTCTTTGAATAGACACAGCTCAGGGTTTAATAACTGTTAAAGAGAGTCTCCCTCACAAACAACCACATGCGTTTATTCTGCATATCACTCTCTCAAGGAACACGCATAACAAAACGTGTAAGACACAAAGCGCGTGCATACAAATTTACACATGCGTTTGCGTTCATCTCGCAACTTCTCGTCCGTCTCCGGCGCACACGTGAAGGACACCGAAGTCATAAACAAATACATACGCGCCACGTCTCCGCGTAGAGCATGGCGTGGGAATGAATGCGTGTCTATTTGAGCAGGAGCGCACGGTAAAATGGGCCGGGAAGAAGCGGGTCAGGGTTAGTGTATACGCAAGGTCACGTTTAAAACACACGGGTTGGAAGGGCCCATAAATCAGCCGGCGCATACGGCTGCCCTCCGCACTGCCTGATTTAACACCTGCGCCTAGACCTTCCTTGTCAGGCCCGGCGTTCTTTATTACCCGCCTGTGCTCACTACAGCAGCAGCACAGATAGAGTTCACCTTTGAAAGAGCCGCAGTAACTCTCTTTCTCCCGTGCCGGCGTGCTATCTAACGCCTTTCTCTTTTCCACTATGCCCTATGGTCACAGTTCAGGGAGTGGTCAGATATGCAGAGGCGCGCGAGGGCACATGTAGGAAATTGACCATTTAATGCTTCCTTTTGGGTAAGAAGAAAGACAAATGCAGCCGTGTGTGCGCACACGATGTGGATTTACAGTGTGTGGTCTGTTGTTTATAGTTGCTATTTATTACTGTTTGGTTTAGTACGTTTTATGATCATTTTGCGCAGCTGGCAATATGAAATGAGACCTAAAATTGTTGCTACATTTTTTATTATTATTTATCATAATTGAGAGATTAGATTATTTGTAATATCGAAAAGGTTTATACATATAAATAAATATATATACGAAGAGTTTTATTTAAAAAACGATATTTTCCAAAATCATGTTTTTTATTGTGCACCAATCAAACTGCAGTTGGTTTGTTTTGATTTAAGCCATAATAACAAAAACACAGATAACTAACACAATAAAACGCAATAATTTTTGAAAAATTGTATTCTCTCATTTTGGAAATAAAACTGTATTTGTAGTACTGTATATGCATTTTTATCAACTTTTTTGACATTCTGAAATCTTAATAAAAAAAATGTATTCAATACTTCATTTTGTTCTTGCAGAACTTAAGCTGCGAGTCTCCTCGTTCAAAGTTAACAAACAGCAAAAGTTTTTAGTACATCTAAGCTTGCATTTTTTTGGGTCACCGCTCCGAGCAAATATCTTCCGTCTTTTTGACAAATCAGGATCTGAGTTTTAATGTATGTTAAATAATAGAGCTCACCGGAGGTCGGGCCTTTTGTCATGTCTAATAGAATCTTTGCCCTCATTTCTTCTGCTGTCTTCAGGCCGGAGAGGCCCGAGGGATCCTCAGGGGGACAGTGTGTAAGCGATGGACTCAGTAGCCAGAGGCCAAGAGAACATAAATGCAAATGTAGTGTTTGATGGATGTTAAAGTTGGCCGAATGATGATGGATCGTGAGAGTTAATATTAATAATTGCAACTTAACATGATGAGTCGTAAAACTCTGTAGGAGCAGGAACCAGCAGAGACCTGATGCCAAGGGATAGTTCAGCAAAATATGAGAAGTCTTGCATTATTTACTCATCATCATGTCATTCCAAACCTGTATGAGTTTCTTTCTTCTGCAGAACACGAAAGAAGATATTTTGAAGAACGTTGATAACCAAACAACTAGGGCTGCAGCTATCGATTCTTTTACTAATCGAGTATTCTACTGATTTTCCATCGATTAATCAGGTATTCGGATAATAAGTACTTTTTCTTTATTAAAAAGCAATACTAAATATACAAGAGAAAATAAGACGGATATCTTAAAATGAGTAAAACAACTAATTTGTTTCTTTTTTAGAACAATTAAAGTTTTTATTGCTGAAATTGCATACATTAATATCTGTGAAAACTAAACCCATTTAGTACATTCCATTGCCATATTACATTCAAAATGCAATATCATACAAATATATAAATAAGAAACATGAATAAAAATAGAAAGAATAATTTCAAAGGTAAACAACTAACTTCAGCTTATGCATGATGCATTTAGTTTATCTAAATTAGTTTTAGTTTCTTTTTTTACTATTAAATAGTAATATATAGCCTATGACTTTTATTTTGGCAGGTCGTCGGGAGACGCTTATTTTTTAGTGTGTTAGCTTCACTCAGTAAAATGTTCGTGAAATAAACTCTCAGAGCAACTCTGGAGGTGAAGTTCATGTCCTCATAAAGCGCAGACACAGACAAATTCATGAGCATCACGCGTGTAGCACATTAAACTGTGCAGTTCATTCACTCAGACACGCAGAACAGACAGATGACATGTGTAAATAACAGGATTCGGCATCCACAAGTCCGCATGTAGTTTTATGGACTCAATGCAGCCGGAAAACAAGTTTCACACGCAAAATAGACTAAAACTAAGTAAAATAGCAGTTCACCATTTCAATAAGCTATCACTTATTTATCAGCATGAGACATACGTGTGACTAAAATGCGTGTGTCTCATGGTGAATGCGTGAGTCTTGAGAGCCATGTAACATGAATAGAGTTTAGCGGGCTGTGCGTCAGTAATAACGGTCCGTGGGGAAACGCAGCGCTCCGTGTGTACTGTAGTTAAATGGATTAAATGAGGCTTCGAGGCAGCAAAATTTGCCTCGATGATTTTTTGTATTCGAATTACTCGAGTTACTCAAGGAATCGTTTCAGCCCTACAAACAACACTGGGGCACCATTGACTTACATTGTATGAACACAAAACCACTGAGACATTTCTCAAAGTATCTTCTTTCGTGTTCCACAAAAGAAAGAGTCACATATAGGTTTTGAATGACATGAGGGTGAATAAATTGACAGAATTTTCATTTTTGGCTTAACTGTCCCTTTAAGTCAGTTTAGTGCATATTTATTTTAAATATTGGCTTATTGTGATTTTAAACTTATTGTTTCTTTATTTTCTTCACTGAAACAGGAAAAAAATTTATATTCACGATTATGTTGATAGTAATTAAGTTGTCCTAAAAAACAAAATAAAAAATTTGTCATGAGAACACTTAAACGGCATTGTTCGATAAAATAGCATTTTTTGCTTATCACCTTAATGATTTATTTTTACGTCTTTATGAATTTGGTTGACTACGCCGTCTTTTGTGCGAGCCTGTCTAACAACTTCCAGGACTAATACAATTTTACCCTCCCAGCAATTTAAGCGTATTTAACAACAGACAAAAACGTGGCACTCTTCAAAAAACGTGAAGCCTGTTTTCAACTTTTTAACTCGTCATTGAAATATCCGATGCCGCCCAGCACGCCCACAAAGCGCTTTTGTGTGCGTGTGTTCCTCGCTCGACTCGTCAGGTCCTCCCTAATAGCAGCTCTACGAAGAAGTCTCAAACATCTGACCACCTTGTCATAACGCGAACGTGCTTGTCAGCAGGTCCGTGAATGTCTTACAGCATCGTTTAATTATAATGTCGGCCCGCGACATGCATCCGCCGTCGCCTGACTGGCAGGTATTCGCTCCGCCCGCCGCCGCCAGGCCGGGAAGAGAAAGAAAAGTTGCTACCGTTTGATTACCGCACCTCTACGGTCCGTGGGCTACAATTGTTCTCGACGAAGCAAAACGCGAGCGTTGCCGTCTAAAAAAGCTTCGGCAGAATTCCTGTCACAGATGTAGCAGTTTCACGCCTCTCCTGTCAAGAGGCTTTCGCTTCAGTGCCGTTTAAGTCCAAAATGTAGTCCTTAGCATTGTTCGGCATTTCTTCCTCAACAATAGTTCTCAAAATGATGAGTGCTATTATTTGCCTGCTAACGCTGACACATAATTGGACGGTGTCTCCTTTAATCTGAGCTGTTAGGCAACAGAGTTGTCAAAACGCCGAACAAGTTATGAGATTAATTTCCTATAGAGCATTGTGAGCTTGTCACTCACAAAGTGCTTTGGGATTTTTTTAGGGGCGCGTGGAAAGTTTGCACGAGTTCAGAAAGATTGGGCTTTGAAATGAAGTCGCTCGGTGAGGACGCTTACCAAACAGACTATAGTTTGTGCTTAACAATTGAATTAGACAAATAACAATGAATACGTTTCCATTTAAGAGCGTGACGTTGAGTGTTTTTGAAATGCTGGATCAAAGGAGACAAAGAGGAATCTCTTTTAAATATCATATTTTAGTGTCTTTGAGAGAAAAAGGCCGTATGTGTATGTGGTGCGTTTCAGTTCAAAGATGGTCCAGCTCGGCGAGTATGACATTGTAATCTCAGGCAGGCCGACGGGCGGCACACAGATGTGTATCGTACACTTTATTTATGTAGCCGGGAAATAAATAGCCGTGCTGCACACGCAGACATGTGACTTACTCACCACATGTCCTCTGTGGTTTTATCTGACAGTCTACCTGCACATTTACTGCACCGGCATTGATGTTGATCGAGTGTCTCTCGTCCTCTCTGGCTCTTTTCATAGTTCTCCATCAACAATGCCCATTTTATTTCATCATTGCTTTATTATTTCTTCTTTTCTTGTGCTGTCTGTTTTGCAGCTTTGCATTGTCTGTTGTCTCTGGGGGTCCGTTTGTTTTAGGCAATAATGCAATGTAACACAATATTGTTTGTTATCGTGCACAGAATAAAGTTAATGATGAATTACATGAAATGAATGAAAAGTGACAACAAAACATGGACTCTGCAAAACATCTGACAACAAATGAAAAATGACCGTCAATAAGATATTTATAGCAGAACAGAGGTCAAATATTTTACATTTTAATTTGACTCAAACATGCAAACTCAAAAAATATTGTTTACTGTTGGTCTTTAGAGTTGGTTTTTGTTTTTATACATTTTTATTTATTACAATTATGTATTTTTTATATGTATATATGCAAGTGTTATTTTTGAAGTTCTCAGACTTGTTTTAAAAGGGATAGTCCACCCAAAAATGAAAATTCTGTTCCCTCAAATAGTTCCAAACCTGTATAATGACTTTGTTCTGTTGAACACAAAGAAAGATATTTGGAAGAATGTTAGCAACAGATTTCTGTGGTGGTCAAAAAATGATCGTCAAAGGTGTCCCAAGAACTGTTTGTTTTCCTACATTCTTCAAAATATCTTCTTTTGTGTTTAACAGAACAAAAATACTAGAATTTTTCAACTATGGTAGTCAATGGTGTCCCAGAAATCTCAGGTGCTAACATTTTTCCAAATAGGTTTCTCTGTGTTCAACAGAACAAAATCATTTATACAGGTTTGGGACTATTTGAGGGTAAGTAATTCATGACAGAATTGTCATTTTTGGGTGAGCTATCCCTAGAAGAGGAAAATGTTTTTCAATCAGATTTTGTAACAAAACCCAATAGCGCGATAATACTGTATATCATGATAAAAGGTTCAGCAATTATCAGGATATGTAAAAATGATACTATCACATGCCTAACGTCTTCAGTGTCATATTAAAAACTACTTGAAAATAAATTTGACTTTTTACTTTCTTAACACACTTTTACTAGACTTTAATATTTTTCTTGTTGAATATGTTGAACACAGCAAATAAAAGGGTTGCAAATGCTCACATTTAAGGTCGATATGGTGCTCTTGAGCTTTACGTACATCGTAAATCCCGAAATGAATGATTGTTTGACTGATGTTTGCACAGTAACTGTATTTAACTTGCTTGTGGTGTGGAACAGCGTGTTATTAAACTGATTACACACATTATCACACACCGTTCGCCAACATACACAACCCCTCCTCTGGAATGAGTTCAAATGACACACACACACACACACACACACACACACACACACAGGACAAGTCATTTCAAAGCCTGACAGGTACAATCTACTATTTTAAAGTTCACCTAAAAATTGAATTATATTTATATATAATTATTAATTTATTAACCCTCATGTGATTCAAAACCTGTATGACTTTTTTTTCTGCAGCGCACAAAAGAAGATATTTTGAAGAATGTTGGTAACCGAACAACACTGACCCCATTGACTTCCATTGTATGAACAAAAAACCACTGGCACATTTCTCAAAACATCTTCTATTGTGTTCCACAGAAAAAAAGTCATACAGGTTTAGAATGACATGAGGATGAATAAATGATGACAGAATTTTTATTCTTGGATGAATTGTCCCTTTAACTTCACGTGCTTAATGTGCATTAAAAGAGTATTAATTATAATTTCACGTTGCCCTTTTTCTGTTTTCTTTCATGTGGTGATCCATCCATGTTCTTGGTTGCTCATAACAGGTAAGCACAAACACACCTCTCTCTCTATCTCTCACTCTCTCTATCTTGCTCTCCCTTTAAGATGCATTTCCTTTCCAGATAGTATCTGGATGTTATTGTGCTGGATTACACCTTGCATTCTAATGCACCTCCGGCGTTATCGGATAAAGATCTTGCAATGCAAAAATAACAGTTTGCGTTAACAGAAAATGATCTTAAATTAAAAAAAAACATTGACAGTAATTTTTAACGTTTCTCATCGCAGAATGCTGATAGAGATTACAAGTGAATTTGTAAAAACAGCCTGGGAAGGAGATGTGAATGAGGATTTAAAGAACAAGAAGTTCCAAGCGTAGTCGAGTGCATTATAATGAAATGAGCATAGATCATTAAATCGGGTTGCCAGATCACAAGACCGCAATGTGTGTTGTGTTCGCGCTACAAAAGCACAAATAAAAACTAAAAAAGCCATGAACCAGAAAGACCGCACTTGGTGGAAAATAGTGCACCGTGGAAAATGCGTAACCAGTCTGTCAAGGTGATGAATAATGAGTATTTGTAGCACAACCTCATTATGCAGTATTTTACTCGCACAAGTATATACAGATGAAGAAAACATTCACACCTTACAACTGCCATCAGACGCATCCCCGACCGCTTCCGAATGCGGTTTCAGTATCCAATCACTTCTTGGATACCGCTACTCGAGTGCATTACACCTGTCTTTTAATGTGGTCAAGTGTTATCCGATTGTAATCCGATCACCAAAAAACACGTTAATGCCCCGACGCACTCGATTTACAGCAGATCCACAACCACACGTCTCAGACATCAAAGGTCTAGTCACATTCAACAACGACACCTCGCACGACCAGACTTGCCGAGACATTCTCCAATCCCGTAATAAGAGGAATGAAGAATGAGACGAAGACAAGGTCACGGTGTCACAGCTTGAAAAACGCGCCATTGATAGGGGTTAAAAGAAACGTCCACTTCACAAGCACATACACAGTCCTGAGAGGTGCGTGAGCAGCGCTCCTTTTTTTAGAAACCGGTGCCACGTAGCATTTCTTCCCCCAGGCCTCCAGCGGCAGATAATGCATGCTATGACATTTGGTCCGGCTTAATACACCTCTTTGTCACAATCGCGGGCGTAATTGTCTTCTATAGAAAGGCATGCTTTTAATTAAAGTGAGTGGTAGGCTCTGACAGAAATGATTTATTTCACGCGCCTTGCCGTCAGGTCACACGCGCGCCAACACACGCACCTCCGACTGTCTCCACGCACGGGGCAAATTAATTACAGCAAATCAAATTAAACAACGCCACCAAATCACACTGTCTATCTGCGAGTCGCACGGCCCCAACAAGAAGTTTATTAAAAAGAAGGAGGTAGAACGAGTGGGAGAATGGAGCGTGGAAGAGGAGCGGCAACGGTTGGCTGGAGAGGGCGACTCAATTAGGGAATTAACGCGTCGTGTTTGGAAAGGAAAATCTTTTTCCTGCTTTTGAGGTTAGGAGGAATCTTACTTGAAGACTCTCCAACTGTGTTTTTCTTTGATTACCCACAATCCCTTGCGTAAGTGTTCACATTAAATGGTTTTTATTCAGAAAGCGAGCGTCCCATGTACTTTTCCTCTTTCTCAAATAACATTATTGAAATTGATTAGACGTAAGAGATGCAGTGAAGCTGACCAAATGTTTAATTGTCTTAAGGGACCTGAATTAGTCGAGTTCCTTCCCATAGCTTTGTCTCGGATCGATCTCAGGAAAAAGACCTTGCATTCATTCCTTCAGGCTTAAATATACCTGTTTCTCATCATCTGTGTTCGAGGGCAGAACAATTGCGCTCCTAAACAATAGCCGTTCTGCGCTCCAAGTGCACCGCATTTGAAAACATCCTGTTATTCCTCTCAATGTTATAAAAGTTAATTAATTGTCCCATCCTGTGTGCTCGGGAGGCACAAACGCAGGGATCAGAAAAAGCAGTTAAAGTACTGCGGAGACGCATTAGGAAAACAAACAGCGAACTGTAATCGGAGGTCGAGCTGTTTGTACGTTGGGTTTGGGTGATTGCTTACTACAGCAATAAAAGAAATTCAATTGAATTACAAAGGAAAGTGATCCAAGTCTTTGTTTTGCAAGTATTTCGCATTAGAAAAGCTCTCGGTTGTATTTCGTTTAGTTTGCGACTGTTTTATGGGAAATTCCTGAGGAGAAATAAAATATTTGCACTGTTTGATGTTGACACACAGTAAAGATTTAGAGCTATTGCATGTTTGTGAACAGCATAACTCTGATAATTTGGTTTTAAAATAATCTGATTTGGCGTTTGACTGCTGAAAATAATCTTTTCTCTCGTCATTTAACCTCACCGGAGTCCAAGAGAACCAGTCGAGGTCTCGTTTGTGAAATTTAGGTCTCTAAAGCTTTATGGCTCACTAACAAAGTGGGAATAATTAACGCTCGTGTATTTTAGTTTTTTACTCCACTTGATTCCAATTAAATGAAAAAGTCACTTGTGGGACGATATACGATATAAATTGAAGCAATATAACTTCATTAAAGCGATATAACCTCGCATTAATCTAACTTTAAGCCCAAAATACCCATACGTTAAGCAAGTCTCGGGAGCTTGTTGCTGGCAACACAGCAACAATAACACGGACAATTAAACCGTACAAGCCGGTATCGAGATGAATCTATTTTTATACCCATGAACGTATGTAACGACAGTTGGCTTGTAAAACAATAAAAAGTGTGTCAATAAATTAACAAGATCACTTTAATACTGTGGATGACATCAAATGTTGTTTTTGTTTGCACGTAGCTTAGAGCTTTGCGAGGTTTTAAATGACTTACAGATACTATATTTGTTTCAGAACTTTCAGAGACTACGAATATAATCTTCGACCTCACTTTTAAACCGGTTGAGAAGCAATTACCCTGTGCATGTGAATGTCACACAATTGTTTACCCACAAAATTTCATTTTAATGACATCTCATTTAGCAAATGCACTGTAATCTCTACCCAACACACAGTTTAGGCTCTCCAAACAAATCTCTCAACATCATCTACAAAATAATTTGGTCACAAGAATGCAAAATAATATGTTAGACGGAGATCCCCATAAAAAGACGCCACGGACAACACGCCGCATTGTTCAATATTGACACGGGGCATTTCTGTGGAAGTTTAATCTAGAGAAGAGTTCATGACTCCCCTCACGGTGAATTTCTCTCTTGTTTCTTGTTGCTGTACCGCGCGCACAAAATGAACGATTCTCTCTTTTGGGCCACTCCTGCGATTTTTAATTAAATAAGGGTCATGTGTATAGTCCGCCTCCCACGTTTAAAGGAATTTAATCTGGAGTCAGGACACAAGTGCGTGTGTGTGCGTCCCTCAGTCTCAGCCATGTCACTCACAGCCGTGACCCGTCATACCCCAGGGCTGTGTGTGTCGGTGTGAATGAAGCTGTGTGTGTTTGTGTGATATTGAAAGTGAGACAGCCTTGCACCTGCACCCTTAATAAATGTAGTCAAGCGGTCTGGACATCTCTCTTATTCCCCCTGTGTGTGTGTGTGTGTGTGTGTGTGTGTGTGTGTGTGTGTGTGTGTGTGTGTGTGCTGTACACAAACTCAAAAATCTTTGATTTGAACTGTCCCACAATAACAAAATTGGGATATGTAATAGCACTTGCTCTGAAAGGAATAGTTGAGCCACGAATGAAAATTCTGTCATCATTTGCTATCTGTCATCTTTCTTTCTTCAGTCAAGTGAACAGTTTTTATCTGAAAAACACCAATGAATTCTCAGAAATGTCTGCTTCTAGTTTGGCGTCAGTGTCGCTATTAACCACAGATTACGAAATTAAGTTTTATAACAGTTTTTACTTCTATATACCTTCTATTTTTAGAAGTCTCTTTGCATTGTGCAGGTGCTGTAAAATTGGAGCTTTTAAAGATTTATGCCCTTAACTTCGGCGTAAAGATTTAATTAAAAGCGAGCACCGCGAGATGCATGTAATTCAAACAAGGCAATTATTTCAATTTTTTGCTGACGCCATTACCATAGAGACCCGTGTCATGTCAAATCCCCATACACGACTACACTTCATTTAGCTCGTAGTTTATGCTGATCAATGGTCGGCAATTACATCTCAAACCTTTGAAAATCTTTCCAGTAGGAGAGAGACAGAGACACAGAGAGAGCATTATTGAAAACTCCTGAACAAATACTGTGTAATTGGCTCGGGCCAGCAGGGTAATTGGCTTGTTCAAAGTGGGGGGAAAAAAGAGGAGAAAAAAGCAAAGATTAACCCGGAGAGGAGAAAGTCAAGGGAAATGTTAATATTGCACTATTGCTTAAAAATTACGATGACATCAGCAGCAAAAGGAAGGTAAGGCCAGCGCGGACGGAGCGTCGACTTCAGACAGTGGCAGGTAAATAAGCATATCATTAACAAAGGATTGTTAGCGCGTATTTTTCTCCGGGGCTAATGTATTCAAAGAGGGCAGAGGAGTGGAGGAAGAAAAGCAGTTTTGCGCTGAAGCGTCACTATTGGAGTGGTGGAATAAAGGACTAAGTAATATCACGCTGAATAAGGGCTTCTGCTCTCTCTGGAGGTCAGGGCCTCCCCGGTGGCCGGGTAGGAGTGGGGGGAGGGGGGGCTGATGGGGGGCAGCGCCATAAAATAATTACTTAACGCAGGATAAACAAAGAAAGGCTTTTCTGTTTGCTAGTGTGGTTCAGATCCTGTTTTCAGGCCCATAAACCAAGTTATTCGAGGCAGGGAGGGGTCACACAAACTTTGTATTCGCGTTCACAAAGCAGACTTGCACCCATCTACGTCGCTGGAAGCATGACGCAGCGTGACAACCTGAAATCGCACACATTATAATGGACAAAGTTTCAGCAAGTGTGCAAATTTAAAGACTCATGGTACACTGTTAAAATCATTGAAATTGACTTTGAATTGCTAACAGTTTCAAACATCGAGATATTTTGTTTCAAACAGTGAATGGCGGTTTCTGGTTAATTATTGATTAATCTTATTAATAATATAATATTTTTTCAACTCTACACTAAAACACATTTTTTTTACATTATGCACTTTTATCTTAAAGGAATTTTTTGTCACTTTTATTTCATGGTGACGATTTTGTCTCTGTTTTCTCTATTTGTCTCGACTTTCCTCACGCTCCGGTTCTCTCTGACACACACACCTCTCGGTCGTGCATTTGAAGTTGGGTAGACTTTGTATTAAAGTGGAGAAGAGGGAAGAGAAAAGGGAGGCAGGGAAGGCTGTATTAGTTTTGACCTCCTCTGGGTGAGCTGAGAAAAAGGGAGATTTGATTAAATGGATGCCCAGGGGTCGCGACCCTGTCTAAACACACTGCAGCCCTCAGCATTAATCAAATAATCCTCCAGAAATGTTGACCAGCGTGACACTCCCCACCATCCCCATGCATATATACAACCTGGGGATCTCAGTGTGTATGTGTGTAAATGTAAACAGCAGCATGGTCAAAAAATACCATGTCTGTTTGCACTCAAATCCAGTCTTTTAAATGCACCCTACAGTATTTGCTTTCTAAGTACACCTTACTGGTTGAATTGATAAGTGATTTGTCGGTGCGCTAAATGGCTAAAATGGCTCTTTTATTTTGACCCCTCCCCAACATACCTCCCCCTACCTGTCATAGAAACTTTGGATGGTTCAGTCAGTCTACTGCAGTAATAATTTTTATCGGCAAAACTTGGTCTATCGAGGTTGTCTCATTGGTTAGCATGATAACAAGTGGACCGAGGCCAGCATCAAAATGACAGCTGGAACAACATGTCTGTTGCTTTAGATGAATAAGACAATGTCAGAATACATATTTTTAAAAGAAGACGGACACCGATCATCGTACTCCATTCTCACAATAGGAATTAGCCAGGCCAAAACCGCGTCCCGATTCCTCTTTGCCACTGAGTGGCTCCTGACAAAAGCCGCTGTCTGTCTGCCGTGGGCCAGCAGAAATGAGACCAAAGACCAGTGCTGTCAAGTGTCAGAGCGGAGAGCCGGACCTTTTGTGACGTTTCCAGCGAGATTAGAGATAGAGCGCTTCTGTGAGACCTTGGATTTATCAGTAATTATCACGCCGCTGCCTCCACACAAACCTAAGCCTTCTGGGGGTGATCGGGGGGAGCTTTCATTAATCATAGACATGTGAAGTCTTAACTAAGCCCCCCCGATGCCGCCAGACTATTGGCATTCTCACCCACCGGACCCAAGTATGCGCCACACAAAAAAACGGGCATGAGAATATCGTCTGCCCAAATAGCTGCCCCATCATTCTTCTGCTATTTGGGTGCGGGAGCTTGCGTTGGGGGGGCGGGGGTGTAGTTAGAAGAACTAATGTGAGTGAATTACGAGGGAAAAACCTCCACAGCCCTGAGAGAGAATGGAAGTCAACGGGAGAATAATGGCCAGTGTGACAGTCACGCCCGGGGCAATTGGGCTGTACTCCGTGCATTCCGCTCACTAAACAGTTAAAGATTCACGAGAGGATGGTGAGCGCGCGCGCGTTACAGCTCCCTGGGTAATAGGAGCACGGCGCAGTCGCTGGAACAACAAGGTTATTCTTCAGGACGTTATTATGACATCTGTGTGCTAGTTAAACAGCTTGCGAATATGCTGATAAAACTGGGAGCTAATTTACAGTGCCATAAAGCCAACTTCACCTTCAGTTATTATCTGAAAATATTTATTACTGACTGTTAAAAAGTCTGAAATTAAATACTTTATGGCCATTTATTCGCAAACGTAAAGCAAGCATTGGCCCCCGCGGCTATTACGTGTCTGCTGTTTGTTAAAAACAAACTGGAATAATATAGATAAGAGCATGGTGCAAGGGAAGGGAAATTTCTGCGCTCTTGGGTAAACACGCCCGCTGAATCAATTCACTAATCTGTCCGTTCTCTCTGATTGAGGCCCGGTGCAGGAAACCCAACGTGTTCACCCTTTTCCTGTCTAACCTTTTCTACTTTCCAAGGGCTTCGTTTTGAAATTTATATTTACGGTTTGAATGTCTGAGGTCATTTATGTTTCGCTTGGTACTTGGAATCCCTTAGTAAAGGTTTGGGTATCATATCAGAACCTCGACCCATGTGACACATATTTAAGATGCACAGTTAACTAGCAGTTAACTACCAACTTCAACGTAATTCGTTTCTGTCTTCTTTCCAACCAAAAAATATGTTATGAAAACGTTATTTCTTAAGTTTTAAACGTTGTAATAACGTTCATATTATGTTTTTATACAAAAATTATATAATATTGGAAAATTACATGTAATACTGCTATTTTAGCAGTAATGCAAGAATGCTTTTGGAAAACATTATGAGAACGTTATAAGAACAATCCTTGATGGCTGGGTTTCCTCTACTGTGCCTCTAGACCGGAGTCTTTTTAGGAACCGTAAGTCTTGGTTGACTCCCACACATACTCGCCAAACTCTGCGTTAGCGTTAATTGCTAGAAAGTTCCACCAAAGATGCTAATTAAAAAATTGAAAAGCGATATGAGAGATACTGCTTTGATATTCGCATGTATCAGTTAGTTCTGCTTATATAAATAACCTGCTAACTTCTATCTCTGCCTGACAGAGTTTCCGATCACATAAATGTAGTTTCCTCGAACGCGTGCGAGGGGAAGAGCGAGACTTCGTTGAAAGACAAGAGAGATTATGCTAATCAGAGCGCTTTTTGATTCCAAGTCCCCGGGGGCTGCTCCCGCAATGGTTATTTACTTATCGCGCCATCCAGATAACTGGGCAAGATAATGGTCCCCACTACATATCGCCGGCTTCATTTCGCCACTAATCCTCTTCCCCTCTAGAGTCGATTCCTCTTTTGTCCGAGTAATGAGCTGTAAAATTTAATAATTCACTTTCAGTCTTCAGTAAGGCTTAAGAGGTTGGGTTGGGCACATGTCGGACTTGCACCAGTTGCGATTGACGGAAAGTCATAGCTGTACTTTTGGCACTGATGCTTTAATTTTAAGCAATTTACAGGCAATTCTGTTCAGTTCTTCCATTTCTTTGAAAGTTGAGTTACAGGAACTAATCTGTCATCGCGATATCTGCAGCGTGATATATAGCCAATGTCTCTTAGCTCAGTTCCTCCTGTCTGGAGCGTATGGGATCTTTTCTGTTTGCTAGTGTGGTTCAGATCCTGTTTTCAGGCCCATAAACCAAGTTATTCGAGGCAGGGAGGGGTCACGTGAGGGATGATTGTATGTATACTCAAAGAAGAACTGATATTCTTCTTCCCACATCAACATCGCAGCTGTGTACGCTAAATGGATACCTGTTATTCATCTTAGCACTCCACGTCAAGAGCGTTAATGTGGATTCTAAGTGTTTCTCCTCTCTCTCTCTCTTTGGCCCCCCTTTTCCCAACTCTCATTCCAGTTTTCGAACCCAGACAATGAAAACAATGGACGGAGCCTCTTTTTCGCCCGTCGCTTTTCCCACACCCCATCATTCCCATTTCATGCTCGGCCTGTCGGGACCCTTTTGTGGACGGCATTAATTCTGGCCACGGCGGATAAACTTTCCTCAAAAACAATACAGTCTTGTATTTGTTTATTTATTCGTTTAGTCATCCTCCACGGCGCCGTACGGCCATCTGCCTAGCGTAATAATGTAAACAAATAAAAAGATCAACCTGCTCAGTTTTTAACTTTAATCTTGGTATTAATATATAAGGCCTCTGGTTTTTAGTCTCGCAGGGTCAGTGTTGTACGGGCAGCGGGAGTGACATCATAAGGTTTTGTGGTGCTCGCTTTAGTCACAGAGCTGTAAATTCCAGCCAGAGGTCCACCCTTGTGTTCTGAGTTGGGGGAAATGGGCTGGAAAAAAACCGTCTGTTATATCAGAAGTGGTAGTGTAGTTACAAAAGGATGTTTAAATGGCTGGCCCTGTTGATATTAGATTAAAATAATGGAGTTTGGCCATTTTATGGAGCCATTTCGGGACTGCATTAGGAACAGAGTAGATTACTGCACAGAAAAGAGACTTTTATCTAACTATAAGTCTAGAATTGAGCAGAACTTAAGGGTAAAGTGTGTAATTTCTTTTGTTAAAATACTTTCTCCTATGCTTTAATGCTTTTAAACAGGTTCTGTAGTAAACGTATGCCTTTGGTTGATCCGGTCTCGTCATGTCGGGACTTTCAAACAACATTTTTGCTGTCCATTTGATAAAGATAGAGTGGCACTGAAATTACATCATTTCTAGACTGTTGTTTGATTCCAAATGTGTATTCTTTCTTCTGCAGAACACAAAAGACGATATTTTGAAGAATGTTGGTAACCAAACAACGTGGGACCCCATTGACTTCCATTGTACAGACACAAAACCACAAAGACATTTCTCAAAATATCTTCTTTTGTGTTCCACAGAAGAAAGAGACATATACAGGTTTTTGAACAACATGAGGGTGAATAAATGATGACAGAATTGAGATTTTTGGGTACTTTTACCAAAGTATTCCGTCATTTTTGTTTGTAACCGCAATCTAACTGCTTTTTCAATACGAAAGTTTTGCTGTAGTTCAACTTTTAATAGCAAGTTGTTTGTATCTTAGTGAAGTACTTAGTAGCTTTCCCAACACTGTCAATTATAAAGCAAATAGCCCACAGTACAGTTCTAATCTTTCAGGAACACGGCGAGCCATTCAGGGGTTTCAGCCATTGCCTTATTCAGCATCCCTTTACGCTGCTAAAATGCAGCGGATGGCCGCCTCAATAATTCACGAGTCGTTCTGTGTTTGGTCATCATTTTCATAGGTGCCTGTCTTCTGGGCTGTTTTCAACTGCTCCATCATGTTAGCATGAATAATACATGCCGTATTATTTTACATAGGTGTTAAGTTACAGAGGGGCCGTGCTCATGTCCTTGGGCTATGATAGCGTGGGACAGAGAGAAACACAGAGGTGCCCCGGAGGACGGGACAATTGTCATTGATATGAGACACACAGGTATACGTGTTTTCAAGCTAATTTTTTATTGTTTATCTAGTAAGTAATATCTGATTATGAATCATCGAAATCTGTTGTTGTAAACCATAAATAGGTAAATATTTAATTTTAAAGCTCCAGTGAAATCGAAATGAACGTTTTTTTTCCTTTTATTAAAAATAAGTTACCTTTAAGGACGTCAATAAACTGATGTGCTCTGACAAATCTCCCATTTAGAAGATATAAGCGCTCAAAACTGACAGCCTGGCACGTGCGCTCAAAAAAATCAACACTTCAGCATCTCGTCAATGTTCTCGTCCTATCAAATCCGTTTTAGAATCCGAAGAGTTCGCCCCCTTCACTATGAGAGCAGCGGAAGCGGCAACTCAAATCAGCCACTTGTTCGCTCATTTATTATGTCCTACATGGTGAATGACACATAATGCACTAGATGGGAGATGGGGGATGATCCAGACAGTGTAAACATTAACATTAGAGTCTTAATTTCGCGTTAGTGTCACGCGAGCGGTTGCACATGAGTGTCCTCCGGTTCAGAGACACGATAACACAGAGCTGATCATTTGCGCGATCATATGCGCAAATCCGCTGAGAAAACAAAACGGATCTGACCCGTTTTAAGTCTACACAGTATGTTGAATGTTAAGGCTATATGGAAGAGATCGGACATCACAGCCTTAATGAGTAAAGGAGAAGACAAACGCCAGTGTCACTCACCAACGTAAATAAAAAGCTTCAAATGACACATCACGGGTATCACTGATCTTCCTAATCTTTTCGATAGACTTTTACACCACTGTGGCTATTACAGCTTTGCCAGGCTGACTGTGTGCCGTAAACGAAATGCTATTGGTTATTTTAAAATTGGGCGGGGTAACTCGATATGTCTCACGTATTTTTCAGTTGAAATTACGTCAACGCATCAAATAATGCTGCGCGTCCCAAGGCATTGCAGTGGGGCTTTAA
Source organism: Triplophysa rosa (assembly GCF_024868665.1). Lineage (NCBI taxonomy): Eukaryota > Metazoa > Chordata > Actinopteri > Cypriniformes > Nemacheilidae > Triplophysa > Triplophysa rosa. The sequence continues at coordinate 5,863,016 of NC_079908.1, forward strand.
ATACAGTTTGAGAACATTTTCATATAGCAGGTGGACAGTTTGTCTGTCTGCCCATCTGTCTGTTATTGCTCAGTTTCGTCTCTCTGTCTCTCTTCACTGGACCGCTGCGTCCCGTTGACCTCTCCATGGCCCGCTTCATTACTGGCATTCCAACAATGTATTTGTGTAAAAAGGAATCAATTAAATTCAAATCTCTCTGAAAGCAGGCTTTGCTAGAAAAACACGGGCCGCTCGGTGTTTACATTGCGCAGCCACTGTGTCTTCTCTTCTTTTTTCCTCTTCCATTACATGTTCAGTGGTTTTTTTGCCACTTTTCGATTAGATTTTTATGAACGCACTACTATAAAGCCCACCTCTTTAATTGCTTCATACAAAAGCACAATCCTCTGTGTTTTGCACTATTTTCTTTTCATATCGCATTGTTGTTTATCTTCTGTTCGCTTGGCCCCGTGTTCAGGGACGACCCCGGTTTGTACTTGCAGAGTAATCCATGTGTGTTTGGAGACCGAAATCATTTTGTAATAATGAAAAAGTCCCAGTGAAAGTTTGGCTGGAAAAGGGAGTCAGGAAATCTGACGTTTGAATTTTTTTTTAACGTTCTCGAGCAGGGGTTCAGCAGAGGAATGGAGAACAGAACGGGTGTTGTTTTTCTAATTCATTTGTCCCCAGTCTTTTCCAAGTGTTTGCAGAGAAAACCGTCTTTGTGTTTTTGCTGTGATGAACTTGTCTCAGGATTTCAAAGTCAATTGAAGCGCATGCTTACGGTCGGGTCACCGGCGGAGCACAGAGTCATGACTGCTACATCAGTGAAATAGTTTAGGTTTTTACCCATAATCCTCATTCTCATATCTCTTGGTGGAGGTGATTCCTGACCTAAATGTTGTAATGATACTGTATGTATATGTATATACAGTATATATATATATATATATTACATATAATCTTACATCTCATTTTATCTCAATCACACACTCAATCAGTGATAATTAATGGTTTACATTAGAATACCCATACAACCCAATAGCTTTTTCCATTAAACCCATTACAAAATTCCTTTTTTTATTGTGTTTTGGGCATTATTCCAGTAGGATTTAACATCCCACCAATAGAATCCATCACATACCAGTAGACACCATTACAGTTTCCATTACAGCCAATACCAAATCCCTTCATTTCTAATGGTTCATAATGGTATTTTAATGGAAACCATTAGAATTTCTGTAATGGTTTCTGTTCGGTTTGTTTTTTCAGCAGGGAGATTTCCTTTTTGTAGTGTGTTTTGGGCATTATTCCAGTAGGATTTAAAATCCCTCCAATAGAATCCATCACATACTGTACCAGTTAGAACCATTACAGTTTTCATTTAAACCAATACAAATCCCTTTAAAATAGGGATGCTCATTTCGGTAAATTTCCCTAACCGAGAACCGACACTCATTATCCGAACATTAACCGTTAACCGATAAGATTTTAATAATAAATTGGAATTAAATAAATACACGCTGCATCTCATTTCGAAGGCTGCGTCCTCTGGAGGTCGCGTTTGTCTGCCGAATACGCCTTCGCATGCGACATCCAGAGGACGCAGACTTCAAAAAGAGAACATACCTACAGTTGTCTGTGGGGGTCACATACTGTACCTACAGGGTCTGTGACACGTTAAATATACAAACTTTTTTTCACAGTTTTATTTTAACATGCAAACAGCAGCATAACGAATACATACATTTTGGCTGCGTTTTGGACAATGGAGAAAATCTAATATAATATAAATCCAAAGCATAAAATAAACAGGCAAGAAAAAAACTGAATTAATTAACAAAATATGACAAAAAGAAAACACAGAAGAACCGGCAAGGTTTATTTCCGTTAGCAGGCCTACCTCAATCCAAAGCTTGGAGTTTTTATTTAATAAAGTAACATGTTTACGTGTTGTGGTGACCGTCTGGAGCCTGTTGACAGTTAGACAAGCGGCAGAAAACACCCTTTCAGATGGCACGGATGTCCCGCTAATGTAGAGATAACGCATCGGGAAGCGCGTCACTTTTGCTTTCCAACAGCCAGTCTTAGCTAAACATATATAAATCCGATCTGCTATACCACCCAAAATACAAACATTATTTTTTACTTACTCATATTTCACATTTGTATTTTTATGTCACGTCTAAAAAGAAGGCAGGGAAACCACCGGTCGCGCCATTTTCTTCTCCTTTCCAAAGCGCACGGGCAGCCGATGCTAAGCATCCATGAGATAAGTTTATGTAAAGGATAAATTGATGGCTAGCACCGAAATTCCCTTGCAGTAGCTCCGCTATTAGCTTTGCTGAGCCGTAGACATGCCGGGAAGACAGAGAATGTCACAGCGCATTGTGAGCGCGATTGCCCCTTGTCTACATTTAAAACAAAGAACTTGAGCTTGAGCAAGGCTGCCAGTGGCACTCCGTTTGGAGGAGTAAAGCACTGACAAATGTGGCCTCAATAATCAGTTGAATTACACGTGTCCTGTTTCGTCAAGTGATTTGCGTGATCGGATTTTAATCTGTCTCGAAAACGTTTCGGAGGGCATTTACACCTAGTTGCGCGCGTCTGCACTCCATGAGTTAATGCTTAGCATGTTTTTCTTTCACCATACATAAAACTAAAAACATGTACGATTTAATCGTCATTTAAAAATGTATTACTAAATTATTTTATTATTAAAAAAATTATTAATATTATTAAACTTACCTTTTAAATTGTTTAACTGATAGTATTAACCGGACAAAATGTTAACGATCGGTTAACGGTTAAACGTCAATATGAGCATCCCTACTTTAAAACCATTATAACTTCTTTAAAGATAATTCTGAGAATTGTTTCTATACTCATAATAGATGTTAGAAATGTATTGCTGAAACACATTACAAAGACTCAGAAGTATGTAGTACTGAATTGTGGAGTTAAACCGTTAAACAGTTTTTCACCAGTTCTCTTTTCAGGATTTTTTGGGCGGGGCTAAAACGGGGGATCGATGATGCAATGGAGCGTCTGAGCATGCATGGCCCCTCCCCTATCACTAGAGTGCCTAGCAGGTGTCTGCTCAATCATGAGCTCAGGGTTGTAAGCTTTTTGCACAAGCTTTCAGGCTCTCACTCTGCCCAACTAAAGAAATCTCACGTCAAATAACAGACAATCCAACCGGCTGGTTCGCTATCAGCAATTTCAGCATCTACCTTATCAGCTCAAGGGAGAACCACTACAAATAGACAAAGCTGTCTGTGTTCAGAGCTTGACTTCTTTATTGAAATAAAACTTCTTTATATATCTGTTTTAAATTATAATCCTGTGGAGTAAACCGCGTGTTTTCAAAAAAAGTCCCGAGCGCTTTTTTAAATGCCAGCGCCGGCAGCTCAGAGTGTCTTTTGAGGTTGGAAAAAAGTTCAACTTTTCTGAAAAAACATCCCGTCAAGCACCGGATTCACATTTCGCGTCTTTTCCGCTCGCATATTCGTTATATTAAATGTAGACGCGCGGCAGCTGCGCGGAAATAGGGGGCGACACGCATGCGGTGCGACGCGCTCTTTTTTTCAGGCGCGTCGGCGCCACATCAAGATGAAAAAATTTCAACTTTTCAGAAAGGCTCAAGCGCACCGCAGGTCATGTGACAACAACCAACCAGCCAATATAGACAAGCTCAATGAAAATGGAGACACAGATGATCACGGCATAACTAAATCTAGTAGCATAGTTATTGCAAGATATTTTCAGAGCATATAATCCATATATCCTTTGTTTATACCTCCTCGTCTCAACGGCTATCATGGCCCATCGATGCGGCGCCGACGCGCCTGAAAAAAAGAGCGCGTCGCACCGCATGCGCGTCGTGACCGCGTCGCCCCCTATTTCCGCGCGGGTGACGCGCTTCTACATTTAAGATAACGAATATGCGTGCGGAAAAGACGCGAAATGTGAATCCGGCCTAACTAATAAAGGAGACCTGTCGTTTCCATAACAACATGCAAGGAACGTGATTTGTCGAGAAGGCTCAAGCTTGAAAAAATAAAATGGCGGCCCAAACACCTGTTGGAGCATAGTTTTGTGTAAATGTACGTTTAATTTTCACTTTCAATAACTTTTGATTGCATTTCTAGCGAGAAATTAGTATTGTAGTTGTTAAATATGTGATGGTTATAGCAAAGACGCTCTCTGTTTATAATTCAAATAGACTTCCGTTACGCTGCCTATGAACCCTGTCTCTCTAAGCTGCCTCCGTGCACAAATGCTATCTTTGAACATTGCCTGGTGCTATTTGTAACCACAACGCACTCTGGGTTCGGGGTAATACCGGGCCCGGAGCCTGGGGAGAGTACTCTGTGTTCGGAAGAAAACTGCCTGGCTCAGAGCCCTCCACACCAAATACGCATACCTTTTAACATGCTCCTGAATTATCTATATCGCACGCATTGACTCGCGCGTGTTTGAATTCAAATCCTCCCATAAAGCGTATTCACATAATTCACATATAGCCTACTGGGCTGTGGACTCAGGTCGAGCGATTCGAGTGGGCGTGGCTTCAGCGCCAACGGTACACGCCCCCAGCGTTTGAGAGCAGAGAGTCCTGCTTATTTTTCCAAGATTTTGATAACTTATTTTATTTACTTGGATGTTTTTTTTCTCCATTCAAATTTGTCTGGGTGGTTGATAACACACTTTTCTGTTGTGTGACAAACTCAGAACACATATTTCAATGTCACTTTACTCAGACTTTAACGGTTTCTATTGTTTTTTTTTCAGCAGGGATTAAAATAATGCCCAAAACACACTACAAAAAGGAATCTTGTAATGGTTTGAAAAACGCTAATGGTTCATAATGGTATTTTAATGGAAACCATTAGAATGTCTGTAATGGTTTCTATTGGCTTCCTATTGTTTTTAATAGAAGAAATTTGGACTGAATATTTATCAAAATGGTTTGAGATTAGTCAAAATGATTTTGCTCATAAAATTTATATTTCACTCATAGATTTTCATATTTTAGGCTTGAAAATAAAACAAAATTAAGTTTTTAAGTTTCTAAACTTTTGTGACCTTCATATAAAACAAGATAAAAGTTGACATAGTTTTAATAAAAACCAACTCGAGGGACATAAGTGTCTGTAGTTTAACACCCAAAAACACTTAAGACGTGTTTTGAAAATTGTCGTTTTTCGAGTCCCGTTTAATGAAATCCTTTATAAAGTTGAGTGCCAGTGCAGAATATGTCACATTACCAGGCCGCTGACTTGAAAAGACACCTCACAAACGTCTCGTGCCTGCTCCGTGACTGCAATTTAGAACAAAGGTGTATGAATGTTAATTGATTTTCTATTTATGGCAGATGTCAAGCACTATTTATAATGAAATATCACAAGCGAAAACTCGCGAAAGACACGTCGAGAGCCTCTCTCTCTCCTGCGCGACCGAAGCTGTGGATTTCATTAACAGCCTCACACTGTTGCCACTCGCTTCTTCGCAGGCTAACCGAAGTTAACAAAGTCAACAGGATGCCTGCAAATGAAATCCATTTCCAGATACCCAAAACACAGATTCCTCTCCTCCACCTTTCTCGCTCGGTGTCCTTTAAATCACCCCTTTTAACATTTCGTCTTTCTATCCGCCTCTTCTCCCTCCGTCTCTCCTGTGGCTTGCGCAGATAATGAGACAATGACGCTCCAGTGTTCTTGTAAGCCCCTGTAAACACGGAGCTGCGAGAAGTTCAAAGGATTTGTTAAATTATTGACATTTAATTGGAGGTGCTTTTGTGCTGGGCCGCCGCTCGAATGCTATTCGCCGGCCTGGCCGTCGCCATGGCAGCTAATGAGCACAACAGCCATTCAGGCAGCCGGGGGCCGAGGCAGGGGCCTGAAATACTTTCATTGTGTCACACAAGTGCTCCTGGACACGGATGAAACGGGGCCTTTTTTGCGGAGAAGAGGGAAGAATGGAAGTGGTATTAGTGATATGTTGTGGACTGAAGAGGTTTAAAGAGATTTTCAGTTTGGGCAGTACCTACGTTTGACTGCTCTTTAATAGCTCATGAATGGAGTTTTTTTTAATTAAAGTTTTATTTCGGAATCAACTTTGTCAGATGTTTCTCATGTAAATTCCTTTGAGGTAATGAAGAAACAAATGAAGCATATGAGAATGACAGCTCAATAAAATATGGAGATTATAACTTGGTTCAAACGTTCTTGGAAACATTTAAGCATAGTTTATGGTCTTGCCTAGCATGACTGTTTACTTGCCGCTATCACTGCTAATGCTTCTTCTTCGGCTCTTGTCTTGGTTACACAAGCAACACGCGTGGAAACTGACGCCTAGTGGTCATTGCCTGCCGACGCGGACAACAACGCACAAGTATAAAGGAAATCGCGTTGCCTATGGCGAAGGGGCTATGGCATAGGTCCTACGCTCGACCGTAACTTACCCTTTAAAACATCGAGAAACCTCTAACCACCAACTTTAGTGTCTTATAGTAAATGTGTGCACAGTTTACAACAAGGGCAATTCCAGCATTGCGGAGGTGACATTTTCAGTCAAAACTTGAAATATAAATGTTTACGGTATTTTTTACTAAACCTTGATGGTTGAGGAAAAGTTCATGCGTTATGCATGTGACAAAAAAGAACGTTTTTGAGGGACAACATACCTTGTAGGATTTCTGTGAATTGAACTATACAAACCAGATGCAAAAATACCCCACAAATGGAGAAGGGATGGCTCTTTATAAAACCATAAAAAAGTTATTTTAATTTTACGGTGAAAACTTTGATAAAAAATTTTCATCTTAAGGTTAACATTTGCATAGAATTGCCCCTAAGCAATTTTAGTAAAAACATCTCCGACTAAGTTGATACTTAAAAGAAACAATTGAGAGCTCCATCAGATCTCCTGATCTACGAAAGAGCAATCTCTGAGCAATAAAATTGTCCCCCGTTACAGAAGCTCATATGTCAGGACGCACCTGAAACACTTAACGTTAGTCTCCATATGCAGAACATGCACTACACTCGTCCCGACTTCTCACTAGACCCCCACCCTGACCTTGCGGCGGGTGCTCGGGGGACGAGGCGCACCGCGCAAAGCCGCAAACGTGCCAATAATGCTGTTTACACAGTCTTTAAGTGGGGTGACATTACACTGGGGCACATGGCTCGGCGACCCCGCGGTGGCAGAAGAGAAGCTCATTTCCATAAGCCCTGTCTATGCTAAAAAAGAACAGAGGGATGAAAGAAGGAACAGAGGAAAACGAGTGCTCGTTTGTGTGCAGAATGGTAATTGAATTGAGCGGAGGTAGAGGACGGGAGAGCTCACCTCTGCAGCCGGCTGACTGGAGTTACAATATGAGAAGACCGTGTGATGATGAATATGCAGAAACCGCAGCCAGTCAGATGCTTTGAAACATGTCTGTAAAGTGCTTGGATGGTGTGAAATGTTTTTGGAAACATGGGACAGAAGATGCACCGATTGCAATTTTCTTTGCCGATTCCGATTTCCGATTTTATTGCAAGTGAAACCTGCCGATTCCGATTTTTGCCGATTCCAATTTTCTATCCACAAACTATAATTGACAGTATACTGTATATAAAACCATATTAACTTTTCTTCAATACACATTTTTTTTTATTTTCATTGAATAAATGATTGATCATTATAATTTCCCCAAATTTCCCTAAATGCAGTTCTCCAAGCTCCATTAAATTACAGAATCTTCTCTTTCCCAACAACTCTTAAATTGAAGAACTCTGTGACTGAAAAGAAGTACAAATAATAAAATATAACTAAACATGTCAATTAATTTACCTTTTTCATTTTTGTACTCATCTCACAAAAGTCTAAGATAACTATAAAATACTTCAACTTTATTCTTGTCTGTTTCCGTTTATGAAACTAACATTGCTTTATTTCATTTTTTCTGAAATGTAAAATAAATTGTCTTTATCTTGGGTCTGTAGTATTAAAAGAAGTGGGTTGATTTTTGCTGCAACCTTTTGTCTATACAGTACATGATGCGTGTGCATGCGCGTGCAGTCAGCGGACATGAGAGATGCGCGTCAGTCAGCAGAGACTCACGGTCCGGTGGACCCACATGCAAGTATAAACGAGCCGCGAAAGACAGGCTGTGCGCGCGCACGTTTACATGTTTACTTGCGGCTTTGAGTGTACTGACGGCTGTGACGTTCTTGCCCGCATCACGGGAAACAGAAGATCGGCTTGGAATCGGCGAGAGGTGAGACTGACCGGCCGGTCGGGCCGATCATACGAAAAACCGGCCGATTCCGATCTCTTGCCGGTCAATCGGTGCACCTCTAGTTACAAGTCTTGGCTGCAAAATTCACTTCTTGACTAATAATACTGACGTGTTAAAAAAGAAACGATTAGCTTTTTAGTTGTTATTGATGAAGCTGCAACCCGAAAGTTTGAACTCTGTTTGGAAACATAAAATTGCAGCTCACTTTATGTACTTATCTTTAATGTGTGTTATTGACTTTTAATCGTTATTCAATTGATAATAGTAATAATTGCTATTATAATTATTATCAACTTAAAATAAGTACTGTTATCATTATTATTATTATTAATAGCAGTACTTATTATAATTATGAATTAATAATACTTATAAAAGTAATTATTATTATTGTTATTAACAACTCATACTTATTATTATAAATGTAGTCAACTTATTAGTTTGCCTTTGTGATATGCTCTTATTTTATTTTGTATTTTTGTGAGGGGTGTATAAGCCCTTTTCACAATGATGTCACTTAACTTCCGCCTTTTCGCAAAGCAGTGTATCATAACATCCGTCTTGAAACAAACAAGAAGAAGAAGAAGAAGCAGAACTTCCGTTTTGACGTCGCGCTGGAATTTAACAATAGTGAGAAAAAAACTGACAGAACACGTATTCCTACTTATCCTAACACCTTTGCTAACACAAAAAGAAAACAAAACACTTACCTTCATAATCAAACAGGTACTGTTCAACGAAGAATTTGTATCCTTTCTCTAGCTTTGATCTTGTTGTTAGCTAAAATTTGTCTGCAAGACGTTTGTGACAAGCAGAGCGGGACGAGGGCCGTGAGGGAACTGCACGAGGCTGGTGACGCGAGTGATGACGAGCATCTCTCTCGTCCCACTCTGCTTGTCACAACATTGTACATCATCTAGCCGTATTTGTGGCAGATGTGCAAGGGACTTGGTAAACTCCATTCTGAGGCGCTAGCGGAAGTAACTTCTTCTTCTTGAGTTTTACTGGCGGTTGGCAAATCAGCTTATAGGTGCATTACCGCCACCTTATGAACTGGAGTGCTAGCGGAAGTAACGATACACTGCTTCGCGGCAGAACGGAAGATGCGTGACGTCATGTGAAAAGGACCTATTGACCAGCCGTAACTGGAATCGTCTGGACGCACTGTTGTGGATATATTAAAGCAATCTCTTGTGACAGTTTTGTTGTAGAGTCTGCATCGCAATACGATATCGCGCCGTAAACATTCAGCATATGGAATATACAGTATGTTTGCATTGACATTTCCCACCGTTTGAACTCAGCTGGTCTCCAGTAAGGTTTTTACTGTGTGTTCAGCTTTTTTTTACTAGCCATAAGGCTCTGATCCAAAGATTTAACAGTGCTGTTTGAATGGAAAGGGCTTGTATAACTCTATTGTAAAGTTATAGATCAGGTTATATGTCGCTCGCTTTATCCTCTAGGGTAGCGAATACAGTGGAAACCCAACTGGTAAAGTTTACATCCGAGGTTCAAATTGACAGCAATATAACATGGCTTGATCAGGCGGGAATATCCCATAGCTAGAGGGAACCAGCGGGGGTGAATTAGCAACAGCCTGAGGTTTTTCGGGTAGTCTTGATCCAGTTCTCAGACACATGTGGAACCACTCTGGTGCGTGTAAGAGTCGCGCTCTGTTTCAATTTATGCCTTTCCTCAATGATTGATAGTTTTGAATTGGATCAAATATGTTTTAATGCATTTAAGAACTCTGGGGTTAAAGGAAGTGACAAAACCGGGCCTCTAGTGTCATCGCTTGCAAGAAGAAAGCCTGCCGCTCTTTGCGGGTTTTACGCTCAACAATAGTTTTTTTGGTGGCACATATAACATTGTTTTCGGGATTTTTCACAAAATAAGTATTAAACGTTCAAAAAAATTTAAACACAAGGATAATTGTAATACTTACAATGTAAGCTGCAATCTGTAACTTTCGCCTCTCTATCGCCATCTCTGTTTGAAACATAAAATTAAAATCTGACCCATAAATCATTATTAGGGTTGAAGTATAGTTCCCTTTTTACCCATAAGCGAGGGAAAGCGTTCAGTGCGTGTGATGCAAATTTCGTCATCAGAGACGCGCATACTGTACGCGCATTCCATTTCTTGCAGTAATTAGTTTACCCACCAGTTGGCAACCGTGTCCTGGGAGCATCGATTCAAGGTAGTAAAATATAACCTGACCCCTGTAGGCCCGGAGAGGTATTGCAAAATGTTGTAATACGCTCGCGTACATAGCCATAGGCTTTATAGTTTTCAACGCTCATTTTTATTGTACTTTTCTCAATAAGTGTTTTTCTTTTACAAAGACTAAACTGACTGTAGCTTTAAATCAACAAAATAAATTGAAAACGAACACTTTAAGATGGCCCTTAAAAATATAGTTATTCCATTCTGTTTTGCCTTGCACTTTTAAACCGAAAGCATCACAAATACAACACTTAAGTTGGCGAATCATTTTTGCACTTATCATGGAGTCCTGCGTTTGGTGCGTAAATCTCAAGCATGTCTTCTGAAGACCTCTGCTTAGTTCCTCTCAATTCAGTCTAGTTCTGCTCAGCGTGATAAGACGACATCTGGAGATCTGAAGCTTTTGAGGCACAGGAACCCCAATCTGCCCTGACACGATTTAATCTTTCCGTCGGTGATTGATGCCGTTCTAACCGTGGTTTAAGAGAAGGGCTCTGGTTTTTTAGCGATCCGCCGTGAAGATCGCACAGATGATAAGTCATTCCGCTAATTGCTGTGAAATTAGACTTTGCCATCTAAGCCGTAATTACTTAAAACTTACTTTATATTCATCTCAAGTTTACACCTCTCGCCCACCCGACCGCCTTCATCTATCTCTCCTCACCTCCCGGTACGCCGCTGAAAACCTGATGTCTCTCTCTCGTGCAGCTGGCCGTAGTGCTGAAGCGGCACTTTAGAAAACCCAGCGCACCCAGCAGTCGTTGTAGCCGGGACGTTTATCGGATTGTGAGGGAGTGCCCTTGCGGGGACGGCGGCAGCGGTGCGGCCGAGATCCTGTCGATCAATGCGGCCCTGCATTTGCATTACAGTGCACGGTTAACTACAGATCTGAGCATCGATCCCATGTGCAAAAATGCGCCGACTGAGCCAGCGCAGGGAGAAATGAAAGCCAGTGGGAGGAGAGGGAGCAGATTTGGAAGAAAAGAACTAGATGACTTTGGGTACTTTGGGGGTTTTGGGTATACAAGACTTACATCTTAAGCCAGTTAAAAAGAAACCTTTACGGCTTCAGGGACTGTGGTATAATTTGCTCACCGTCATGTCATTTTAAACACGAGGGGAGAAGTTTTGAGAAAGATGAAGCTGCTCTTTTCCATACAATGAAAGTGAATGGTGACTGAACCTGTCAGTTATTCGGTTTAGCAACCAGCTTAACTGAAGTTTACACTTGAAAACCAAAGTCTACGTTTGTGTTTTATGGAAGAAAGAAAATTATATGGGTTTGGAACAGAATGAGGGTGATGACATCATTTTTGGGTGATACATACTATACATGCATCTGAATACAAAAAAAGTACATGCACAAAACCTATTTTAAAAAAGCTTCAAAATATACTGTAAATAAAAAATGTCTAAGAGATGCTAAATCTCTTAAATTGAATACGTTTAATACCTTTGTCAGGAATAGTGTGGATTTTAAAGTATGTCAATTACAGACCCATTGCTGTTTTTAGCATGTGGTCCAGTGGAATGAAAAAGCAGGACTATATGCAGAAATATTTCAATCATGCTATGCACGAAGCCTGATCAATACACAGCAAGGTAACCGGCCTTTGAGTGCGTGATTGTGTATACTTATTGATGGAGAGATGAGCTGACATGAGCAGCGCACTTCAACGTCAACATCCCCCAACCAAGAGCACATGCATAAGAGATGATTCAGACTGTATCTGCATCTGAGGAACATTTCAAACCCAGGTTTCCAGAAGGTACCGCAACTGTCCGACAGGTTTTTAGTTTTAGTGTGTGGGATATATTTAAAGGTGCAGCGTTCAGTTGCAAAACACCTTTTTTTTAACAGGCCACGTGTGTCATACTCATGTCGTTGGATGAAACAGTGTGTCTGTGTTGGGCTGATCGGGATGTTTTAGGTGTTTTTTTCTGGGCAATCGACACTAATGTCTTGTAGTCTCAGCATATTAAACTGATATAGGAGGTGATTCTTTGCTCTTTTAAAATAAGAGATTGATTTATTATAAAAATTCATAATAGTAGAGCAACCACACCATTCATTAAAACAAATCTATATAACACTTTATATTAAGGTACACAAATTTATAATTAACTACTTGCTTCGTTACATGCATATCGGTTGTAAATTAGTGCGTGTAAAGCATATATGAATGCCTTATTCTACACAGCTTAATCCTACCCAAGACCTAAGCCTATAAACGACCTTATAAGCAGTATTTAGCATTTTGAGGCAGAAGTCGATGACAAATTCAAATAACAAATTATAAAAAATAAAAAAAAATTCAATAACATTTGTTATTTTAACATATAGAACTTTAAGTTTTTTGTATGTCGATGAATAAAATGAATTAAAAAATGAATTAAAATGTTGATGATATCGTTTTTTAATGAAAATGTGAAATTAAGATAAAAGTAAAAAAAGTTCTTAAAGCAGTATTTATAATTTCTTTGTATCGCAAAATGCAATGTATCGATATGTTATTATGCCACACATTAAAAAAAAAATGTCACAAATACATTAACATACCTACATTGTCACTGTCCTACCTTCTTGTTTATGAATTCCTAGTCGTGTGGCAGGATCGGGACAGAGCCCTTAGGTTTTATGTGAGAAAACCATGTGAGTTGTTTGTTTTTACTTCTCATGTGTTTTCTCGTGTCTTGTCATTGGCCCCGCCCCTCTCGTCTCATGTATTGCTTTCCTCCCGTGTCTAATGTTTTCCACCTGCCCTCGTTAATTATCCTTCGTTTGTCTTCCCTATAAGATGTCCTCATGTTTCACTAAGCGGGTTTCCATCACTCTGGTTTTATTCGCATTTTGAAGTTTCGCATCAGAAACGAGTGATGGAAACGCCAAATTTCGAATTAAAAACCCTTAATTCGCAAAAAGTTTTTATGCTCGCTTGAGGTGGTTTTTCATTTTTGCAAAAAAGGGTTAATGCGAATAATGGGAGATGGAAACGCATTTGCCGAATAAATTCCTCCAAAAAGTCACGTAATTGCACTATGAGATGGCCGGTGTAACCTGACTAACCAGAGTACTGATCTTGTTACACAGCATCAGAAATATTGTTATGGTCATTCTTAAATGCCTGAGCAAAGTCGTCAAGCATTTCTGTAATTGCCTCTTAGAACTGTCACGACTGTGTTTCCCGAACAGCAGGCATCCACAAAAGCACCACATTTATTGTGTTTCGTAATCGTCTGCTTGCGCAAGTATTATTCTATATGAAAATCATTATATTCAGTGGCTTCTCTTACTTTTCTTACTGATATTTAGTGGCAGTTTATTAGGAAAGTGACGGTTGACTATTTGGATGGAAACGGTGCTTATTCGAAAATGTTTTATGCGATATTCCAGTTTTGCGCATAAGATAAATTCGCAACTTTGGATGGAAACCCGGCTACTGTCTTGTGCTCTTGTATTGCGTTCGTTACGTTCCATGTCTCCTGAGCTTTCTTATTGTTTCATGCTCGTGTTCCTGTTTAAAGTCTTCGTCAAGTTTAGTACGTTTTTAGTTTAGTTTTGTCCAGTTATGTTTAGCATTGTTTAGTGTAAATCAGTCTTCGTCCTGTTCATTTTCCTGTTTTGTTTAGTTTACCCCATCGCAGGTTTTTTGTTTCGTTTTTGGTTATTTAATAAATATTCCTGTTGTGTTAACCCCTCATCTGCCTACGCTTGGGTTCTTCCTGCCACAGTCCGTGACATACATTTGCTATACATATTAATATCAATTTAGTGTGAATTTGATCTCTCAATAAAATGATGCACATTATACATTTTCTTTCATTCAAATCATTCTGTATGTTACAAACCTGTGCTGTACAAAAAGAGTCTTGATAAAAAAAGAAAGGATAAGGGCCTGTCAACAAGCACCCAGACTTTGCCCCATATCCCACAATGCCCCCTGACAGTTCAGACTCACTAAATTGAAGAATGCACTTGAAGAACAAGTGCCCACGCATGCAGGTCGTGGGGGGACAACAGTCCTCTTAAGATCCGCCGCACACGTTAATGATAAAGATTTATTCATGTTTCTAAAAGTCAGCGTTACACTGCGCTGAATGTTAATGGACGAGACTTGGAGGGCGCTTTCTGGGGCACGATTTTGGTATGTTTAACGTATGTGTGTATTTTTTTAGATGGATGTGGTCATTGAAGGATGCATTGAGTATTTTTAATGTGTGTATGAGTGCCTCAAATGGGGGATGCATTTAAGGCAACGGCGTGACATTTTAATGTAAACTAATAAATCAAACCTCAGTTAGCATGTGTCAATAATACTGTATCGCCACAATATTGAAATTCACCTTCGTAAATAACATTCAACCATACAAGCAGTGAAAAATCAATTGTCTAGTGAACTGCGTTTTGCATATCATGATTTGCAGTGGTATGTGGGAATGTTGGATTAATATTATACACCAACCAGAGGGTGATCATATTTAATGGGACAGCACACCCTTCAAAAATCAAACCTTACACTTGTGTCTTTTAGAAACTGTATAAATGTTTTCTTCAGTGGTGCTTATTTGAGCTTTTGTGGAGCTTAGCGTGCCAGTCCCCATTCACTTCCATTGCTTACAAAATATAGCTGAGATTCCGAAAAAAAAAAGCTTAAAGGGAAAGTTCACCCTAAAATAAAAATTCTGTCATCATTTATTCACCCACATGTCGTTTAAAACTTGCATATGACTTTGAAACACAAAAGAAGATATTTGAATAAATGTCTCCATACAATGGAAGTCAATGGGGGCCGATATTGTTTGATTAACAACGTTTTTTAAAATATCTTTTCTGTGTTCTGTAGAAGAAAACCAAGCAAGAACGTCAAAGATATGGCATGATATAAGTGAGTAAAATGATGAAGAATTTTTCAGTTTGCTTTAAAAAGCTTTAGCCTTGTGAATAGGGCAGGTTGACTTCCTCTATTTTCTCTTTTTCTAGCTGTGGGCCTCTTGCTTCCCACCAGGCCACGGCTAACAATGCACTCCTGATTAAAGACAAGCAAGTGCTCGGCTACCCGCACAAAAATAGACCTGCTCTCACCATGAGGGCCATCACGCTTATGTGTGTGAGTGTTTTGCTGCAAAGAGATAAAGTCAGTGAGATAGAAAGGCAAAGTATAGACACATCCGGAAGTTTGTTAGAAACAAAGATATACAGTACGTTAAGTACACGCGCTCGGCGTCTCGTAGACACGCATGTCTCGTGATCTGTGGCTTAATGGGGACTGGAGTCTTTTTCATGTTTCATTGTGTGTTACTTTTACCCACAGGCTTGCTAAGTGTGTCCCCCTCTCGGCTCGGCCTCCCCCCACACTCCACATTCCAGCCTCATGCACACAGCTTGTTTCCTGATATTGCACATTGTTTGGCGACTTCAAAAGGATCCATTTTAAACATGTGTCCATTTAAGACTGTACAGGAATTCATAGCGTCTGGTCCGCATTACGTCTGCCTGCTTAACCGTTCACATGTGGCAGCGTTAATCAGAACATACATGTATTTACAGTGCAGGCTGAGCACATACCTGTGGGGCGTGCAAATAAGGATGCAAGCTGCTTTTGATAATCTGGTCGCCTGTAAATGCTTCACCGTGCGGTACGTCCTTGAACGTATGCGTGTGTTCATTTCACAATGTAAGAAGTTTGGCTTTTTCAAATGTTATAACTGATGATGAAAAATGGAAATTATTTTATCGTTTACTCACCCTCATGTCATTCCAAGCCTGTATGACTTTCTTTCCTCTGCAGAACACAAAAGAGGATATTATTAAGAACGTTGGAAACCAAACAACATTGACCCCTTTTGACTTCCATTCCACTGAGACATTTCTCAAAATTTCTTCTTTTCATTTTTGAAAGGAATCACATACATGTTTTGAATGATATGAGAGTGAATAAATGATACGATCAACTGTCCCTTTAATGTTAAGGTCATGCCTTCATTTGTCATTGAAACGAGTGTACATTAAAGTGAAACCAAGCATGTAAACAATTCCATTTATTTTCCATTAGTTAACGAGATTGATTAATTTAAACTAATGATGAACAAAACTTCCACAGCTTTTTTAAAATCTCAATTAGTAATCATTTCAACATTTACTAGTGCATTTTTAAAACGAAAAGTTGTATCTGTTAACATTACTTAATGGAAAATGAACTAATATAAAGAACAATGAACAATTATGCGTTTTAAATAATGTAAACAAAGATTAGTAAATGTTGTAAATATGTCGCACAAGGGCAAATCCAGCATTACGGATTGAGATTCTCAGTCAAAGCTTGAAATATAAAATCTCAGAGGATGCATTTATTTCAAATATATTGAATCATCTGTTTATATTTTACTAAACCCCTGATAGGATCCAGACATCAAAAAATGCATGAATTATGTATTTGAAAAGAGAGAAAATTAATAGTGTCATGGATGTGACCGAAACAGGACGCACGTTTTTGAGAGACAACATATTTCGTAGGATTTCTGTGAACGAAAATGTACTAAACAGAAGCAATAATACCCAACAAATGGAGAAGGGATGGCTCTTTATTGAACATAAAATTATTATTTTATTTAAATTTTGCGCACACCTTTATGAGGAATATGGACCGTAATGCATGCGACAATGCACTTACCTAAATGTGAACAACTATGCTTTAAAAAAAAACGCTTTTCACATTGGTATTGAAACCACTAAATATTGTCATCTTATCTCTCAATACAGTGAAAAGAGTTTCATCGTAAGGTTGACATTTGCATGGAATCGGCGACATGGTTCATGTTAGCTAACACAATAACTATATCTATATAATAACTGTAAGTGTTACCGATTCATCAAAATGACAGTTTTACACTATTTACACTTTCCACGTACACATAGTTTAAAAACTTAATGAAAACTTAAAGAAGGGTTAAAACTGGCAGAGTTTGGTTAATTGCCTTTACTTGGATTTTACTAAATAATAAAGAAATTCCGGTTGTAACTTGAAAACTCATCGTATCGACAGGCGTTTATTGTGACAAGCTAAATGGATGTAAGCAAAGATGGTACAAAAATGATTTTTGACAAGGCACAGTAGCTATAAAAACACGTCTGTAGTGTAAATAGGCTAAAGTGATGGTGATGGATAGAGCGATATAGTGGTGCTTGGTTAGTTAATGCAGTGAAAGAGAGGATGCTTGCCTGGTGTGTTTAACCTTAGCCGGAAGTTGACAGGCAGGCCAGACGCGGGGTCAGTGGTCAGAGGACACACAGGTGTAATTGTAAAAATTGGTGTAAAGGGTACAAGACACTAATGTGTGTGTGTGTGTGTGTGTGTGTGTGTGGTTTGTGTGTCGTGTGCGTGTGCGNTGTGTGTGTGTGTGTGTGTGTGTGTGTGTGTGTGTGTGTGTGTGTGTGTGTGTGTGTGTGTGTGTGTGTGTGTGTGTGTGTGTGTGTGAGACAGAAAGTGTAATTGTGCAGTGATGCAATAACACACTTAAAATGTAATTCTCTGTTGTTTCATTACAATGTAACTATATGAATAGACTGTTCTGTTCTGCAAAACCAACCCCATTTACTTCCTCATTAAACAGCGATATGTTCTTCATTGCTTGGTTTTGGCTCCTCGCGGTACAGACGGAGTTACGGTCTGAACAAATGCTCATTCAACAGAAGATCGCATTAGTTTAATTGGAAAGGCCGTCAGAAGAGGAATGTTTCTAGCAAAGCGACGGACATCTGTGGCATCTTTTGATAGGACGAAAATCCACTCTCATAGCCCGCTATTGATTTTCCGCGTCGGCTTCGGCCTACATCAAATTAGAGCGGATCTGGAAGGTGTTGCTCGTGAGAGCAAAGTGAAACGCTCGTAATTCAGACACCGGCTGGAAACAGAGAGGAGGGTTTTTTTCCGTCTCTGGATGGAATTAAAGTGAGTGATTGCCTGCGAGGGATGTACAAACATCAGACTTTTCAAATTGACTACTGTAGCTGGTGGGACGCCTGAACGACTAGTCGGCGAGTGTGTCTTAAAGGGACAGTTCGCTCAAAAATCATGTCATTTCAAACCTGTATGACTTTTTATCTTCTGCAGAACACAAATGAAGATATTTTGAAGATGGTTGGTAAACAACTTTGATCCCCATTGGCTTCCATTGTATGGACACAAAACCACAGGGACTCGAAATATCTTCTTTTGTGTGAGCATTGAACGTTGCTCCTCCGGTTAGATGTAATATGTAAATATGTAATATGTTCCCGACGTTAGATCTGCTCTCCAAACATGTTAGAAATCACAGAGGGATGCTAATGAACGTTTATGGCTGTTCGGCATACACAGGCGAGCACAGGAAATTGATCAGGTGGTCATCGCCGTGGTGAACTGTTAAAGCGCCAAGATTAGTTGCTTATCATATCTAAATATGGAGTGAATTAAACATGCAAGAACAGCACTGTGCAAACTGCCAATGATCGTATTAAGGGCATCTGATAATTGATCTTTAGATTTTCTTGTTTTAAAGTGAATAATGAAAATTCTGTCATCATTTACTATCTCTCTTGTCATTTCAAAGCTTTATGACTTTCTTCCTTCCGCAGAACACATAAGAAGATATTTTGAAGAATGTTGGTAACCGAACAGCGCCGACAGCCATTCACTTTCATTGTATGGACACAAAACCAATGCAAGTGAATGGGGGCCAGTTAACAACATTCTTCAAAATAACTTCTTTTGTGTTCTGTGGAAGAAAGAAAGTCATACAGCTTTGAAATGTCAAGAGGGTGAGTCAATGATGAAAGAATTTTCGTTGTTGGGTAAACTATCCCTTTAAATCTTACAGAAATTATGACCTTTTCAATTATTACCACTTTTATGTATTTTTTTAATCCTTACTGTATATTCTACCTTCCTTTTTCATAATAATGTTTATTCATCTCTAATAACCAAAATAACAGGAACTTAAACATTTTTTGCTCAGTTTGTCAATTGAGGGTATGTTTGTTCTTTCTTTGAAATCCACTTATCAGTTTTCCACTGTGCTCACATGTCTGCGTGTCACTCACGGAGAACAGATCATTTAATGTTTGCCTTCCCGTCCTCGGCACAGTACGAACGGAAGCGTGTACCGCTAAAAGGATCAAACGCATTTAATCAACTCAAGCTGCTACAATCTGCCTAAAACAAAAGCGGGGTCAGGGTGACCCTACCGAAGGCGCAAAAAGCATTGCCGTCGCAAATGTGTGCGAAGGGATTAATTCTGCAATTTATCAACTCGGTATAAACAGCGTGCCACGCGGTATCCAATGCTTGGCAGCAGCCTCTGGAACAACTCAATAAGGTTACTGTGTCAATTGGGCATGTGTGTCTTAAACCCCCGACCTTTGACCCTTCACCCCGGCCTTGTAAACAGTCCCTAATCCTGATCTTTGACCCAGCACTGCACCTCGCAGCTTTCAGCGCGTTGAATACTGCGTCGTGTAATGCGACGATAATCTGCTAAAATCATTACGGGTGATTCATCGTTCGGGAGCGTTTTAAGAGTATTGATTCAATGTTTTGGGACTTTTTGTGTGGAAGGTTGGTTTTTAAAGGAATAGTTCACCTCAGAAATGACAGTTTTGTCATCATTTGCTCACCCTCCAGTTGTTACAAGCCTGCTTTGATTTCTTTGTGGTGCTGAACACAAATGATGATATTTTATTGAAAGTTTGTAACTTAGCTGTTTTGGGTCGCCATTGACTCCCATAGTACTCTTTTGTCCTGCTATGGGAGTCAATGGTGACCCAAAATGGCTAAGGTAAGTTTTTTGCAGGCCGGACCTGAAATGTAAAAGGTTTCACCAGACAGGACAAAGAGAGATCGAAATCTAGTGATGTTATATGTTCACACTCTCCGCCACATAATAAAACGAAAGAATTAAATAAAGAAATACGTAGTTTCCCGTTTCATGTGTACAAGGTTATTTTGCAAAAGAACAAAGTTTTTCTTCATAATATTTCATCAGAATTATTTTTTTCAAATTTTCCCAAATTTTTTTCATTGGACATCCTGTTTTGCTCACAAATACATCATGTTAAACTAAACACAAACTGCATTTGTAACAAAACGTTACAATTTGTACATATGTCACCTTCTGCCGGCTAAATTTTCTCATGGGAACATCAGAGGGAAAAAGTACAGAAGTCCCAAACCAAACAGACGAAAATAATCCAATCAATTTTCATCGCCCAGACCTCATGTAGATAAAGAAAAGGACTTGTTAAACTGCGAAAACACTCTGTTTGTAGGTACCACAGGCACAGGCTCCTCGTGTTTACATCTTCCCATGACATTTTCCCTCTCTCCACTGTTTTGCAATAGATTAGGGTGCGAGTTATTAAATAAATGAGAGTAAACCTCCCTCTCCTCTCTTCTTCTCTCTCTCTCTGCGCTGAGTGACAGTAATCCGTGTTGAGATGCAGAACATCAGGGACACAAGGTTTGTTCTGCGTCTTGCCGACTCCTGTTCCTCCCGCCCCCTGCATGGATTCAGCGGGCGGATTGATAATGTCAGAGAATTTAATCCGCGCGCGGCTAAGTGGCAACCCTCGCTATTGTCTGAAAGCAACCCCCCTCCCGCATCATCCCGCCCGCCGGGGTCCACAAAGACTCACGGCGGAGGGGACGAGCCGTCACGTCGGGAAGGAAGAAAGCCGATTGCTGTCAGCTTTGGCGCTGAGTGTGGCAGAATTACAGGAAGCAGATCTAATTTAATTGAGTGGGATCGGAGTATTCGAGTGGATGTGTGTGTGTGTGTGTGTGTGTGTGTGTGTGTGTGTGTGTGTGTGTGTGTGTGTGTGTGTGTGTGTGTGTGTGTGTGTGTGTGTGTGTGTGTNGTGTGTGTGTGTGTGTGTGTGTGTGTGTGTGTGTGTGTGTGTGTGTGTGTGTGTGTGTGTGTGTGTGTGTGTGTGTGTGTGTGTGTGTGCGTGTTGTGGTGATGGCACATGTGTGTTTGTCAAGGTTCAATGCATTTTGCTAGCTCAAGTGTTTGCTTTTCAGTTGACTGTTAATGTGAAGTCAAACTAATGCAAAAGAGCCTATAATCGAAATCGAGTAACAGTGAGGTCGGTTTGACAAATCATTCAGTTTGTCTGAACTTTACACTTGTTGCACTTGTATTTGTGAGATTTTTTATTTTGTGGCATTATATTTATTTTAAAAAGGCATAACATCAGAAATTAAATGTAATATCGTCTATTTTATAAATACATTTTACAGTTTTTCTGTAAATAAGTCTGATGTGAACTGTAAAGATGCAATGGGTGTCTCAATACTGCGTCTTTCTTAAAGGGATAGTTCACCTAAAAATGAAA
Source organism: Triplophysa rosa (assembly GCF_024868665.1). Classification (NCBI taxonomy): domain Eukaryota; kingdom Metazoa; phylum Chordata; class Actinopteri; order Cypriniformes; family Nemacheilidae; genus Triplophysa; species Triplophysa rosa. Next base: position 5,884,876 of record NC_079908.1, read on the forward strand.
TTCTGTCATAATTTATTCACCCTCATGTCATTCCAAACCTGTATGGGTTTCTTTTTTGTGCAGAACACAAAAGATGTTTTGAAAAATGTTGGTAACCAAACAACATTGACCCCCATTGACTTCCACGGTATGGGCACAAAACATTTATCAACATATCTTCTTTTGTGTTCCACAGACAAAAGAGTCATATACAGGTTTTGATTGACATGGTGAATAAATGAAATGATGACAGGATTATTTAATTTGGGTGGACTTACTTTAATACACCCCCAAAAGTATTTACTTCCCCATCAACTGTGTGTGTATCAGAATGTGTGAATGGTTTATTGCATGTGACATCACAAAACAAACTTCCATGAAGTACCACATCCTCTGTGAGACAGTGTTTGAGATATAAACACCTATAAAGGTACATAGAGAAATAGTTGGATAGATTATTAACCTACTAAATGATGCTTATTTGACAGTGTAAAAATGCAATATGAGGGTGGGGATAGATTAGGGGTGTGGGATAGAAAATACCACTTAGGTCTGTATAAAAATAATAGAAGTCCATGGAAAGTCCCCACAAAGATACCGACACAAACGTGTGTGTGTAAAACATCATGGGAAGAACACGCATAGACGTGAAGACTGTAAGTGTGTGTGTAAGTATACTGAGATAAGGAATCTCTCGGTCTGTTTTCTGTCACACTCCGGAGGTCTCGACATGTGAGTCCGCTCACTGTTAACAGGCTGTCAGAGTCGGTCTCATTGCTGAGATGCTTTGAATCCATCACATCTTAACTTAAGAGCGCTCGAGCTCACGTGGGTTTAAGGGACAGCACAGTGTTTATCAGAGAACTGCTATTTTTAAGAGCCACACATCGAGTCGTATCTCAATGGGCTGTCAGGTAATGACAGCCTCTCTCTCTCTCTCTCTCTCTCTCTCTCTCTCTCTCCCTCTCTCTCTCTCTCTCTCTCTCTCTCTCTCTCTCTCTCTCTCTCTCTCTCTCTCTCTCTCTCTCTCTCTCTCTCTCTCTCTCTCTCTCTCTCTCTCTCTCTCTCTCTCTCTCTCTCTCTCTCTCTCTCTCTCTCTCTCTCTCTCTCCATAGCCCCATGTGGTAAATCACTGACTCATCACATGTTGAGTGCAGAGTCAATACAGACCTACAAAAATGGAGGATTGATAAAGGAAGTGACAACATTTAAGAGGAAGGATTAAATGATGATTTCAGCTGTATTGATGGAGGCTTTTAATATGACAGGAAGGTGTGTGTGTGCGTGCGTGCGTGCGTGCGTGTGTGTGTGTGTGTGTGTGTGTGTGTGTGTGTGTGTGTGTGTGTGTGTGATGGGTAGTATTCTTTACTGACATGATGTCATTAAAAACCTGTATGTGACTCTTTCTTCTGCAGAACACAAAAGAAGATATTTTGAGAAATGGCTCTGTGGTTTTGTGTCCATACAATGGAAGTCAGTGGGGGCCAATGTTGTTTAATTACCAACGTTCTTCAAAATATCTTCTTTTGTGTTCTGCAGAAGATCATACAGGTTTGAAATGACACAAGAATAAGTAAATGTTTCATCTCTTTAAATGTACTAATGTACTGTAATATACTTTATTTTTGAACTGTAAAGGGACCCCCTGAAATATAATTCTGACTCATTATATTAAGCGTTTAGGCACTTGTAAATAACGGTTTCTTCAGGGAAAACCGTCATTTATTCTTTTATTTAATTTACTTTCTGTTGTTTATTCATAGCATGAGGGAAATCGGATCTGACATCTAGGTATGACATCACTAGGTGACATTTTGTACAAAGCCATTGTAGAACTGCGAGATATTTCACTCTATCACATGTCATTTCTCAATCTATTTTTTTAAATTTTATAAAGTGGGTCTCTTTTAGCGATTCACGTTTTAGACTTTGCACTTTTAAAAGTATAAAATTGGTGAAACAGATCTGAAAGTACTACACTTATGCATTACATGAAAGGGATAGTTCAGCTAAAAATGAACATTCTTTCATCATTTAGTCACCCTTGTGAACACAAAAGAAGATATTTTGAAGAATGTTGGTAACCGCACAACACTACACCCCATTGACCTCCATTGTATGAACACAAAACCACCAAAACATTTCTCAAAATATCCTCCTTTGTGTTCCACAGAACGAAAGAGTACAAGTTTTGACATGAGAGTGAATAAACGATGACAGGATTTTTATTTTTGTGTGAACTGTCCCTTTAAGCGGAACGTTCAAGCCTGTAACACACAGGGGAACGTTTTGCAGCGTTCGTATCAAAGCACCGAGTGTCATTTAGAAATAAAGATCATCTCGCCGGACGTCCATATTGATACAGGCTTTCATACACATGGGCTGTATGCAATCAAATGATGTGCTCGTGTCGTGCGCTCCTCGGATTTGATTGATGGCTGAAGATAATGGCTCACAAACAAACTCTCCCTCCCCCCGCTCGCCCGCCCACCATGAATAAGGCAACACCTCTCTCTCTCTCTCTCTCTCTCTCTCTCTCTCTCTCTCTCTCTCNCTCTCTCTCTCTCTCTCTCTCTCTCTCTCTCTCTCTCTCTCTCTCTCTCTCTCTCTCTCTCTCTCTCTCTCTCTCTCTCTCTCTCTCTCTCTCAGAGCAGACAGCAGGGTGGAAGACATCTGACATTTATTCAATACCATCAGTAGCTCTGTAGTGGCACTGCTGAGAGAAGGAGGGAAAAATTATGACGGCGGTTACTTAAGCTAAAAGCTACACGGTGTCAGGCGGAGGCAGCACTTAAAGAAATCCAGGAGTGCGGACGGCACATTCTACGAATACGCTTAACTATGATGTGTATATACAGTATATACACTATGAGGCATAATTTCAATGCTTGTTATTGTTAGAACTGTAGCAATAATTTGGAAATAACCTATAAAAATGATGTTCAATTCATATTTTTTTTACAGTTTTCATGACCGAAAACAACATTTAGCTTTGTTCTGTTTTATAGGTTTCAATTATACTCTAGCACTTCTACTACAGACCAACGTCTGTTCACAAATGAAACAAAACTGAGTTTTCAGGCTAAATTTGCAGGCCTGTTTTTACTTGCAACCTTACTACCCAATGTACTTTCATCGCCCAATGTTTATATTTCATATTACTATTTAAACAATTGCAAATAATATTTTTTAAATTTTATTATTTGAATGTATTTTAATTATTATTATAATTTTTTTTATAATAATAACACACAAATCAGGCTGTATTGACTTGAATAAATAGCAAAACTCACACAAAATAAACAACTCATGTAGCATTTAGTTTTTCTTTCTGAAAGTGACCATCAGCATTTTCTAAAGGTTAAGCACATCCTTTCACTGACCATTTGAAAAAAAAACTGTTTCAGGCTATATTTTGTACCCTATTTGTGAAAAGTCCAGATTTGTCTTTGTCTGTTTTTCCCTCTGCACTCCTGGGATGGGTGAACTGCACGTTGACCCTTTCTGAAATGGTTCCTTGCACACAACCACACCAAGTTTTTTAATAAAAGAAGCTGAAGCAGAGGAATTCTCTCAGTTAATAACGGCGAACAAAAGCGACATTGTGAGACGGTTGATGGAGGTCCGGTACGGCGTGTGTACGTACACGCGGGTATGCGTGCGAAACAGACCGCGCCACATAGATGAAACTCCGTCGCTCGGAGTGTTTGACCTTTCTCCGGTGGCGTCCCAGGAGTCGGCCTTTACTGGGGCAGTCTGGGAAACGCACCTTTGTTTACTGTCATTAACTGATCTGAGGTCATCTGTTATGACCTCACTCGCTGCCTCCTCTGCAATAGCAATTCAGATGTTTAGGATTTAATAACGCAGTTAATTAAAGACACAGGTCTCCAGTTTTCCCCAATTTTACTGATGTACTTGAGAGGGACAATGTGGCTCTACAAACATAGCATGTGTCTATTAAGACCTGTTTGGCAAAGATCCCCTTAACATATCAACACCGAAGCCAACTTTCCTTTTTGTTTTTACTTAGTCATGGATTATTAAACACCAGCCTCCTCAATTCAACTAGTCAACCAGTAGGTGGTTGGAGACAGTTGTCCCAATTTCTTGGCGTCACCCCGGCTGCATGTCCGCTGTACTTGGCTTTGCTCGACCCTACAGCGAAACCGCTAGTTATGGTTAACAATAGTCGTCATCTGACATTCGCAATCAAGATAATGGAACACAGTGTGAGACAAGCCTACGGGGAGAAAACAGCTCGAGCACGGCCAAAGCCTTTTTCAAATTAAAAGCGTTGGCCTTTAATCTGAGTAATATTGGATGGCTTTATAAGAGACTGATGGCAGAATGTACCTGAGAATGGCAGATGTGGCCTTACCTGTTGAAGTGCAACATAATTGTTATGAAATACAAGTTACGCTTTAATGACAATAGAGAATAGAATTAAAAATGATCAGTTTGTAAAATCAAACAAATATTTGTGTTGACTGAAATGGTGAATGGTAGTTAATGGGACCAGCATTGTACGCATATACTGTACTATAAAAAAATCTTTGCTGCCTTAAATTTTGAAGTGCAGTCAACTTGGTTTTACAGTCAAGTTAAGAAATTTCAACTTACTTTAAGTTTTTGCCAGTGGTGTGTTGATATAACTTGAAATTAAGTTAACGTAACTTAAAAATGGGTTGAAATTGCTTAACTTATTTTGATGTGTTGAAGTGATGTAAAAAAGTGTGAAATGACTTGTAAAACCAGGTTTATTGTACTTAAAAAAAAAATAGAAGAAAGATTGTACTGGAAATCTTACTGAAATGCAACTTTACGTATTTGCATAAACCTTGCGTATTGCTTAACTTATTTTGATGTGTTGAAGTACACTCTACAAAAAAATCCTTAAAAATAGAGCACAATATACTGTATTAATATGAAGGAATTTTCCATAGTCATTTTTACAGTTGTTTTACCTGTATTTTACATTTTGCACTACATTAAATTGCCTTTTAGCATTAACGGAAGTATCCGTAAAATAAAGGAAAATGTACTGGTAATTTTCTGCCAGTACTTTATCAGTTTTTTACGGAATTGTTTTTTTACAGTGTAATGTAAAACCTGAAATGACTTGTAAAACCAGGTTTTTTGTACTTAAAAGAAAAAAAAAGAAGAAAAAGATTGTACTGTAAATCTTACTCTAATGCAATTTTACGTATTTGCCGTAAACCTTGCGTATTGCTTAACTTATTTTGATGTGTTGATGTAATGTAAAAAAAAGCTGAAATGACTTGTAAAATCAGTTTTATTGTGCCTAAAAAAAAGAAGAAAAGGTTTGTACTGGAAATCTTACTGAAATGCAATTTTACGTATTTGCGTAAACCTTGAATAAAACGGACACTTTTATCCAAAGCGACTTGCATCGCGATCACATTCATTTTATCGGTATGCGTGTTCCCGGCGATCGAACCGATGACGCAATGCTCGACCAGAACGTTTTATAGGCCTATATGTGTATAATCTCAATATTTTATATTATTAAAGCATATGTTGTTTTCATGTGCAGTCCTTTTAGAGAAATGAGAGTGATACTGTAGAATGTTTTATCATAACAAAAAATCTGAGACTAGTTTGCTGCATCCGGGAATCAGCCTGAAGAACATTCGCATGTGATTCAGATGAAAAGTACCCATAGTAGCGTACAGGAAAGTGTGAATCACACTGCTTCTGTCAGCCACATGTATTTCTAGCCCGCTCCGGTTAAACTAATTGGCTTAATTGTACAACACCGAGAGCAAAGCGCAGAGTCAAATCAGCTCCGGTGTCGTGGCAGTGAGACTAGAGCTCCAGACCAGACAGCTCCACGCACAGTGTGTGTGTGTGTGTGTGTGTGTGCGTGTGTGTGTGTGCGTGTGTGTGTGCGCGTGTGTGTGTCCGTGTGTGTGTGTGTGTGTGGGAAGGGTAAACCCTACAGTATGGGGACAAAATGTCCCCACAAAGATGGCAACATTTTTTTGTCCCCATGAGGAAACAAGCTTATAAATCATACAGAATTAACTTTTTTGAAAATCTAAAAGAGCAGACAGTTGTGTGTGATTGTTAGGGTTAGGGGTAGGGAATATGATATACAGTTTGTACAGTATAAAAACCATTGCGTCTATGGAATGTCCCCATAAAACATGGAAACCCAACATGTGTGTGTGTGTGTGTGTGTGTGTGTGTGTGTGTGTGTGTGTGTGTGTGTGTGTGTGTGTGTGTGTGTGTGTGTGTGTGTGTGTGTGTGTGTGAGAGAGAGAGAGAGAGAGAGAGAGAGAGAGAAAAGAGGATTTCAGTAGCATTGGTTGAATGCATGGACATATGGAGACTGGCTCCTCTTGGGCATCGGCGGGTACGGCGAGCCCCATCGTCGTCTCTTGCTGTCTATCTCTCTTTCTCTCTCTGCTGGCACACTGGTAGCTCCTCTCCCTGGGATACTCAAGCCTTTCAAACATGAGTAATTGATGAATTGTATGCAATATGCAAATGTGAATGCATAAATCTTCTGACTGACAGCTTAATTTATGTGAGCCTTTAAGAATGCAGGATTAGATTTTAATTAAATATCTTCAAAGGCACCCTGACTTGTACATTTTTCTCTCGCCTCAGCTGCCGTCTTTGTTGTTGTTTAAACCGTTTTCCATTATAATTTCGGAAATCTGATTGCGTTCTCCCTCCGCGTCCTCCCGTACCCCCTTTCGGCCACGGTCCAACTCTTGGCCTTTACTTCTTTTATCGACTGCACGTTGTTATGAACAGGCCAACGTAGAATATTAAAACGGCGAACTGACTCCTTAAGCCACGCCCATTTGTCTAAAACAGGTGTGTCTTGTGACACCTAGCTCTGTGGAGCCCCGCCCCCTCTTTGTCTCGGCGCAACAAGCAGGTGTCGCCCGTTCATGAATATTGAATAAGGCCTTTTAAAAGACGACAAGGGCGTGTTTACGAAGGCGGGAGAGAGTAAAAAGTGCTTAGTAACCCAGTTTTCTCCAGCCCCCAGCAGAGCGCGGTGCTGTCGCCGGGGATTTGAGCGGAGTGATTGGTTGAGACGAGCGCACTGACAGGGTTTTCTTCTCCGGCGTGTGGAACGTGCAGTAACGTGTGAATGACTTCGCACTGCCATCTGTTCCTTCAGCCCGATGGGACGCGGGTACGAGAGAAAAGTGTGTACACACACGGCTCTTCACTGTCTGTCGTGGCTGTGGGGAACGCGCACGGGCGCCGTGCCTACGAGTGGGAAAGGGAGATGAAAAATATTCCCATTCCGGAGAACTCTCGGGGTGTAAAAAACTCCATTACAGTAAGATTGACTGAAGCGCTGAGCAGTTCACAGGGTGGCCACTCGATATACTGATGATCAGCAGACTTCAGGAGAGCTGTACGGACGGTTAATGGACGTATAATTAGGAAAGTCATATTATGTTGGGTTTGCTTTGTGCAGTTCAGGCTTGAATATTGTTTTCTCGTAGGTTCAAATTTATTGTAAGAACTGTACAATGACACTGTACAAACAATAGAAATGTAAATACAAAAGTATGGACTATATAGACCACTTCGCAAGACGTGAACACTGCTTTGTTTACGTCATGTGAAGTGGTCTATATATAATCATGCTTTGTAAAACTGTTAAAAATTGTAAAAGTTAAAGCTGTATATATTAAGCTATATAATTATCTATAACAACACTGTTAAAAACATAAAAAACGCGACATTCCAGCAGCTGGGGAGCAAGAAAAACGTAAAATAACAACTATGAAAACAAACATTTGCATGTTTTTCGTGTTATTTTGCACCCGACATGTGAATTTGCAGTCTCTGTTTCTCATGTTTCTGTCATTTGAGATTTTTACAGCATTTCAAAAATAAAATTCTGATACATAAAAATGGAAAAAAAATCTGCGCATGTAAAGCTATACATGAATAGATTAAAATTTTCATGCATTAAATCAAGGTTTGCTGTGTGCATTGACATAACTTTTTGAAGTATTAAAGTCATTCATCTTGTGATTACACATTTGCAGTATTTCATTCATTTGAAATGATGTAGCCCTATGTATAGCACCTATATATAGAACTTATATAACACATACTGTATGTTTATATACAGTATATGTATATGTATGTATATAAAGCCTTCATTTGTACACTGTGCATACAAAATGCTAAAAAGTAATTTTATAAAAATACATAAAACAAAGTTAAGTTAAAGTTAATTCTGTTAAATGTTAATACATTTAATGTGTTTGTTCAATTAATTAAACCAATATTAATGAAACAAATAAGTTGCATCACTATCCAAAAACCACGTCCTTGTTCTCAGTCACACCAAGTTGTATTTTTCCATAGAATCAGAATCTCAGGAATCTTTCTGGGACATTGTTTCCAGCACATGACGGCCGTACCTTTCCAGTGGTGCTGTTGAAAACGAAAGGATGGGTTTTATATAAGGGAAGCACCTGTCACGAGCGAGGAAAGAAACGCTCGGCCTCTAACAATACCCAGTCAAAGTGGAGCTAAATAAGAAAATGGCTTTAAGAGTCCCGCGGGAGTCAAGTGCCTGTTCACGTACAATTGCCTGACTATGGAGATCTAACGGCCCCAGCGTGTTCAGGTTTTTTATCTGTCGAGTTCTTTGGGCACGCCTTAAGCAGGAATGTGCAAAAAAGGCAAGTGAGTCAGATGCTCCAAATGAGTAAAGGTTAAATGCACATATAAAAGGGAACACTGGCGGAAACGCGAGTTTCTTTGTCTGTCGCCGGTGTGCGATTTCAGGATCAGAGTTGGCCGTCTTCAAAGGCACGAACTTTTGACATCTCGCTGATTTGTCTTCCTGCGCCTCGTCAACCCCGCAGAATCGTTCGCCGCCCCACCGTGTTGTTTTCTAATTTGCTTTCCTCAAAGGAAATGGAGTCGTGTTATCGGAACACTGAGGTAATTGATTGTTTTTCAACACCGCTTTTGTCAGAATGATGTAAATAGACCAAATATGAGACGAAAACAAACCAAGGCCTGTAACACACACAGAGCACAATGGCATTGTGAAACGGATAGTTCCGGTTCTTGATGCTGATTGGTCGATAGCCATGTTTTTTATGCCATAAAGCACAGCTATGAGCTTTTTATATATCTGTATTGGCACCCACAGATGATTGTGTATGTCAGTCAATGGATTTTCTAACAAAAGGATGACATTTAAAGGCATAGTTCACCAATAATAGCAATTCTGTCATTATTTATTCACCCTCGTGTGGTTCAAAACCTGTATTTGACTCTTTCTTCTGTGGAACACAAAGAAGATATTTTGAGAAATGTCTCTGTGGTTTTGTGTCCATACTATGGAAGTCTAGAAAAGAAAAGAAATGGCTAGAAAATAAAAAATATCTTCTTTTGTGTTCTGCAGTAAAATGAAAGTCATACAGGGAGGGAGAGTAAATGATGAACGAATTGTACATGGCATGTTTAGGTCTTGAGAAGTTAGCAACTTATATCACACTAGTTCCCCTCAATAACAGTATTTGTCGACCTGTCTCTGAATCAAGGACTTAATTCATTTTATCAGCACCGGAGTCGCAGTCGTAGGTGCCGGTCTGGCAAACTGTCCGCTTATGTTCTTTTTACAGTACAGTTAACTCAATCGACTGCTCTCCATTTACAGACACTAGAGCGGCTAAACTGATTGGATATTTTCTCCACTACGCTCCACTGTTCAGAGGTTTTAATTAGATCAGTAATGTGACGGTCCACAGCGATTCTCATTTGCCACGGACCAAGACAAGCTTGTCAACAACCAGTGAGTCACACGGGCCAGGACGGGGGAAAGATCAGCGCTGGGGTGCATGGACTAAACCGCATGCTGATAGGGTCGTGCAAAGTTTACATTGATCCATGTGGCTAGCGGTGAATATGGCTGTTTTCAAAGATGGTTGGGCGTGCTTTTTATTTCAGTTATGTATCATATGCCTAGAAGTTTTCAATGGAGGCATACTTGAGTTTTAAAGGAACAGTTCACCCTAAAATGAAATTCATTATTTACTTACTCTCAAGTTTTTTTTAAACCTGTACAAATTTCGTTGTTCTGCTGAACACAAAAAGATAGGTAGTGCTGGACGATATACCGGTTCATACCGAATACCGGTGTGTATTTTTGTTATGATATGAATTTTTTATATACCGCATTACCGGTGTATGTCGCTTAAACAACGTGCGGAACGCGGCAAAGCGCGACACTAGTGATGTTTCGTTCGTGAACGAATCGTTCTTTTTGAACGAATCTTTTAAGTGAACGAATCGTTCTCGTTCACGAAATGCAATGACTCATATTTCTCGTTCACTGAAATCTCTCCCTCGAGCGCAGAGTGTCTTGGCTTAAAAGAGTGTCTAAAGCATGAGCCAATGGCGTTCGAGAGTGAGCTTTGACAGAGCATATGATTGGTTGAATGTACTGAACGAATACACCCTTCACTGAACGAGCCTGTGTTTGAGTCTGAAAGAGACCCGCTGATTCTCGTTCATGAACGATCAGTCATCTCGTTCATCTCATTCGTAAGTGAACGAAAGTTCCCGCTGATTCTCGTTCGTGAACGAAATGAAAGATGAGGTCTCTTGTTCAACAAGTACAGAAACGGACACAATGTAAAGATCCTTACGAAAATAATTAAATAATGCAAGCTGATGGTTAAATGTAACAAAGACAAATTAACGTTGTCATTTTTATTGCATGGAAAATGTCAAGCCCTGTTTACTCAGTTATTGTACTGCAAGCACAAGGGTTTTGGGTGCATTTTGTATCATTTATTGTTCTTTCAAATAAAAACGACTTCATTACGTTTAATTCATGTCATGCACTTCTCTAAAAAGTATAAAACAAAAAAGTATTGGTTAGCTCTCATTCGCGTCACGTCAGCAAATAGCATTCCAGTTCCGGCTGTGAAGGGACATGTCATTGGTTAGATCTTCCACTGAACGGATACGCCCACACTGACCAAGTCACTGTTGAGTCTGAACGAGAGAAAGAGATCTCGTTCGTGAACGAATTGAACGACTGGTACATGTCCTTCATGAACGAAATGAACGAGAGTGTACAGTACACTGTAGATCGGTCATTTAGCAATCAGCAATTTAGCAATTTAGAGTCTCGTTCAGCAATCAGCAGAAAGCGGATGCGAAGCGCAGTTACAGGTAGGCTACTTTGCACGCTTGTTTATTTAAAATACATAAACTTCACGTTTAACATAATCCCAGATTTATTATGAATGTGTAAATGACCAAACAATTAACTTTTAAATTATGCAGAAAAACCTTGTGCGTTGGTCATCTGAACCACTTATTTAGACTTTAGATAGATATAGATTTATTTAATGAGTAGATCAGAGACACACATTTTAAAACCTGTAAAACCTGTAATCAGTTTATACGTCCATTAATACGATCGTTGACATAACACACCTCTTTTTCGCCATCTGCTGGCGTATTATAGAAATGGTCACTGAACGAATCAGTGAACGAATCTGAACAAATCATTTTGGTGAACTAACTGAAAAAGAACGAATCACTCAAATGAATCATAATTCCCATCACTACACGACACTGTTTCAGTGGGGTCCCTTTTCACTGTTGCACTGTGACCGGCCATTCACACACAGAATGCGTCTTTCTATGCCGCGGCACTACTTTATCATAATTTTTCTATATAAACATGCGCTAAACGGAGGCGTTTGGATGTTTGCGTGCATCTCGCGCATGAGCGGTGACGTTACATATTTCCTTCCCGTCGCAATGGGAGCACGCACCTCGCGGCTGAACAGCAGCACAAGTGTAACAATTGCAAGTTCGCATTACGTTACATTAAATATACTCACAAACAAACATTTAAAAAAACCGCTCGTGTTCCCCTCATATCTGCTCAATATAAGCGTATAATATGATGTGTTTTTAGTTTGAACTCTTTCTCTATATGCTTTGATGAGAAATAAGGGTCAGTAAGGAGGATTGACAGCGTGATGCGATCGCTTTTCTCTCACATATCTAATTTAAGCCTTAAAAATATGATTTCAGGAAATCATGAAGCCATTGTGACTATGTAAAACATCACATGCATGTTTTAATGGTAAATTTTTGCTATTTTGTTTTCAACTATTAATTTTTGGGTGGATGCTCCTAACTCTTGAAGTTGGGAGCACCAGTGCTTCCAAGGAAAAAAGTTAATTTTGAGCCGTGTTCTCTATTTATTTGCTTAAATATTATGTATGCAAGTTACCTTCGCATGCTATTCAGTTGTTAAAGAAGTCTAAACTTTGCAGTTATAGGGGATACTATCACTGTCACCATGACGGTATAAAAGGGTATTTTAAGTCAATCAACAGCACTATTTCCTCTCTCAATCAGTAGAAAATGTGGTAAAAAAAATACCGCCATGTACTGGGAAACCCTTTATAAATCTGGAAAACACCGTTATATAAATTTTTGGTCACACCGCCCAGCACTATCTGGAGGAATGTTTGTCATCAAACAGTTCTGGGGCACTATTGACTAATATAGGAAAAATATCTATGGTAGTCAATAGTGCCCCAGAATTGTGTAGTTTCCCACATTCTTCAAAATATCTTGTTTTGTGTTCAACAGAACAAATAAATGTATGCAGGGTTGAAACGACTTGAGCGTGACTAAATGATGACAGCATTCTCATTATTAAATGAAACGATCCTTATGAGAGCATTTGCTATGTCGAGCCAGAGTTTGCTGAAAAAGTTAAGAAAGACTACAGTTTAGTCCATATGATAAATTGTCTTGCTCTCAGCTGACAAAATGTCGATAATATGTGATGCACCGAAATTTTGGCTGCCGAAAATTTTCAGCCGGAAACGTCATTATCGGTTTCGGCCGAAAGAAAAAGACCAAAATATCTAGCACCCGCATCTCCCTTCAGTGCTCACGCTCACTCTCATTCTAGCTGTTATTAAAGGACGATCATGTAAGCCCCCCGTAACAAAGGCTAAAACTAATAAATATAACAAGAGAAGCTCAAAACCAGCGGACAGAAAATGACACGTAAGCTCTGTGTGATGCAAGACCGCGCGTGCCCTCCCTTATGTTTCTTTATTGTCGGAGATCACGCGCATTGACTTGTGCGCGTTTAAAAGCCAAGCTTTAAATATAGATAATATAAATATAGATGTGAATGATCAGCAGTAACGCTGGATTCGCACGGGGTGTCGAAGCGATCGTCATAGTGACAACAGCCAGTCAAATCGTTCTCCGGTCTTGCATGAACGCAAATTGAAAAGTTGAGAAATGTTCAACTTCTTGCCACGAGCAACGCCAGTGAAGCGACGCTGACGGACCCACAATTCAGTTCAGATGTCACCCATTCAAAGTAAATGAGAATTGTTGGTGCTGATGCCCCGTGAGATTCCGTAACTGATGATGTAGGCCAAGTGCATCCTGAACTTTTGGTATCTGTTTCGGCCCAGAATTTTAATTTGGTGCATCACTACTGATAATATGATATATAATATGGTTTTGTCAGCTGAACAAATGACAAAGTATGAAACCAATATGACATATAGAACATATACGATTTTGTTTGCGTCATATTGTGATATATATAGAAAAAAATTTGGTAGCCAACATTGGCTTCCATTGACTTCCATTGTACGGACACAAAACCACCGAGACATTTCTCAAAATATCTTCTGTTGTGTTCCACAGAAGGAAAAGTCTCACACAGGTTTTGAAAAAGATGAGTTTTATTTCGGGTTATAGGGTTAGTCCATTTAAATCCTGCCATTTTAATGCTGTTTAACTTGAATACAATAAAAGCATTATACAGCAGTACAACAACAACAGCAAATGCCAGTAGATCAATCGTTGCTTTTGGAATCTGGGGGTGAACGTGACCTTCAGTCTTCACGTCCCCTAAATCTAAAACTTTTTTACTAATACTATTATGAACCAGTCAAAACATTTCAACTGTACATTAAGGAAAGATATTTTCATGTTTAAAAAAAACAATTTGTTGATTACATTTCATAATTCAGACGTGTATGCTAGATTACTTTGTACGATGCGGCGCCGATGTTTGTCATGTTTACACACAGACATGATTTCTGCCAGTTATTTAAGATGAATCATGCCAATCGCACTCTTTCTCTTTCTGTTCGCGACCATCAGGTGATCGTCGGTTCGTGTTTTGTTAGCGCCGTATTAATAGAACTATGAAAACACTTGCTGTTTGATGTACTTGGACACGATCCAATGATATGCAGCAGAATTAGCATTTTGCTTTTCTAGCTTATTTCGCACCACTTGCACCCTTGCGCAGGGTTCGAACTGTCATGTACCTGTCGGTTTGATAGCCCGTCCCACATTGGAGACATAACCGTGTTTTGTGTGGAATCATTTGTCTGCCGTGATGTTTGTTCGTGTATGTAGCGTGATAGAGGGTTGATGTGTGTGTCAGAGATTGTGACGTTTGAAATCGACTGTTAATACGCGTTTCTGATTATATCGTGAAAGAATGATCAATGTGTGATATTCAAACCCCCGTTCTTCCTCTTTTTCCTCTAGTTCTCGGCCCGGCCGTCCTCCCAAACGTTCTCTCGGTGTGGCGATGCAAGACACCTCCCGTCTGCTCCCTCACGGCGTTCACGGCCTGCTCTCCCCCGGCCTCCTCTCCCCGACAGGTAAGACCACATTTGGTCCTAAATGTCCACCTTTAATGTATATGACTGGTATAGGGACGTCCAGATGTATATATAGTAATTCTATAGTGGGATTGAGGAAAGCCTGTGTAATAAAGCTGGTTTAGGCTTATTGGTGTGTCACGTCACACCTATAAGACGTGTTTCCTAAGGGACGTTCATGTACTGTAGGACACGCGTTTTAAACACAGCAGGATGGAGCGCGGTAGAACGGAACAGAATGCAGATGTGTACGGTGTCCATCTGCAACCTATCAGTGTGTCCCAAAACAGATGAAAACTTTCGATGTACATCATAACGAAAGCTTTAGAAATGAAAAAAAGGAAGAGAGCAAGGATTCAGCCTCGCTGACCATTCCATTCGGTCACCTTGACCCAGCCCTGTTTTCTCACATTTGTACTCGAATTCAATCGAGGCTTTGTCTTTCTTTTGTTGAATCTGGATGTTTTTTTATTCCTTTTATCAGCGCTGTCTGTCGTTTTTCCTCTCTTTCTCTCTCTCCTCCTCCCACTCTCCACCTTCTGCAAATCAGCTCCTATTGATTTTCCACCTCTGTCCTTCACTGGCCACCACTGCGTCTCAAACAGAGGTTAAACTATTGGATTTCTGTTGCCTCTTTGCTTTTTCCTGCGCACGCATTGGCTTTCTCCCTCTCTCGTCCCTCTTTTATCTCGCGTGCCTTTTAAATAAACACCGCTTTTACATCGAATCCCAAACCACCGGCTGTCTGTTTGTTCGAGGGAAGGCGCGAATGTATTTTGAAGCGAGTCTTGATAAAGGCGGCAACACGGACGCGTTCAGGTCCCGCTTTCCACCGTAAGCCGTCGTTGCATTCCTTTCCTTTTAGCGCCGGCTCTCTAAATTGCTGATGGTAGTGGCAATTTAGCTCTCACAATGGCCGGTGCGTATCGATTGGCGCAGCGCGGAGTAGCCGGAGCAGTCCGTTAGCCGGCCGCGCTGATTGATTTTAGATGACTCTGTTGTTATTTCTGCCGACCTGCTCCGGGGGTGTGGGGGGGGAGAGCTCTTTAAAATGTGCGTCCACATTTGTCTCGATCCCTCCGCTCACTGGGGGACGGCAGGACGTTTGCCGTCACCTCAGTGCCAACGAACGCAAGATGTTTTAGAAAGTGATGCAATTTCAGAACAATGTTATTTTATAGTGATATTTGTGTTTTGAGACTCTGAAAAGAGTAAATATTTGCATGATAGTTTATAAAAAAATGTTTTTAACTGTTGCATTCAGTATTCAATATATACAATATACAGTGTTGGGCAAGTTACTCTGAAAAAGTAATCAATTACTAGTTACTAATTACATACTCAATAGTGTAATTAGATTACTTTACAAATTACTCTCTCCAAAAAGTATTGAATTACTTATTACTCATTACTTTCTATGTCCTACATCAACCTTGGTTAGAATTGATTCAAGGATAGACATGAAACAGCTCTTTTAATTCATTCAGAATTAAAAAGAAAAAAGTGAGAAAAAAGGATGCACGTTTTTGAGAGACGTGAATAAATTATGATTTCTGTCAATTAAAATGCACAAACCAGAAGCAATAATACCCAACAAATGGAGAAATGGCTCTTTATACACCACAAAATAGTTAATTTATTGTCATTTTCAACTGCCCATTTATGAAAAAAATGGAAAGTTATGGATGTGACAAGTCAGTTGTGGATGTGTCCGTTCTCCTGACTATCTCTATTTTTTTTATCCTTTTAAATTTGTTAAATGAACTGAAATGTTGATTTTGCACACCATATGGTTGTGTTGTAAACCTCGGGTCTGTCTTTCTGCTGAAGTTTTCTACATGAATCCATGTATCCAGGCTATAGGAATGGGTCTTGCGTGTCAGGATACCTCGGCCTATTCTTTATGACAGCAGCATCAACATATTGTGAAAGCTGAGCTGCTGAACTAACCATCTTTTCGATTGTTTACAGAGAACACATTCTCCGCTCCACATGCATTTCATGATTTTCTTGTGTAACATTCCCTCAAAATACAAAATACACAAGTATATTTAGTCAAAGCCATCGTTTCCCATGAAATATCAGACGTATGCTAAACATATCATTTTCAGAAGCACAGCCTTTACATTAAGATATACACAATAATACAGTATTCTGTATTCTGCTAGAATTATTAACTTGTAAATGGGCCGCAGTTATCCAAGACGACTAAATTTGTTCTTCTTCTGCGCAAATTAATTACAAAAGATAAAAATGAATGTAATTAGAATCCATAGAAAATTGATAACCAAAACTAATTACTTTTGTCCTTATTACAACCCGTAGTTACACAATTATGTATTTACAATGAATTTTAATTATACTTGCATAGTAAAAATGTGTATATCTTTTTCGTTATATTATGAACGTTTCCAATAGTCGGGTTTACGAATTAGTTCACTACAAACATGCTTGGTTATTTCGTTCAGCGATACATTTCATCCGCCTAATCTATCGTTGCATTTAAGCAGCATAACAAACACATCTGATCAGAGTTGTCATTTAATTATTAGCGGCAATTTGTGCCGTTATTTCCCGCTAATGCCATAATTAAGCAGAACAGAGCGGCGGCTCGGCTGATACAGCGCTCGGAAGAGGATGTCAATGCTTGCAATCATCCTCAGAGAGGGAGAAAAACAGCTCGAGAAAGACGTCTCTGGAGAAATGAAGCGTTCTCTCCTCTCTAGTGCTTCTAGTCAAGATGGAGCGATGGGGGGTGCGAGCAAACCAGGTGGTGTTCTGGGGTTTGTTTTTGCATTATGTTTGCTGGATTACTGTTGACAGAAACATTATAAGCCCGTAGCACATCCAGCTGCAGAGAGAGAGAGGACAAGAGAAAGCTAATGTACACCTCATATGTGCAGATTATTATAATAAACTTACATCCATGATTATAATATGTGTTTGGTATTACTGTTATGCAAACGTAGATTTAACCAAAATAAACCAAATTCGCTAAACCAAAATATTCAAATTCTTTCATGTTCTTGTGTTACAGAAACCAATGACACCTCAAAATTTAAAAAGGAGCGTTTGTTTTCATGTATGTTTATTGTGGCGGAAAGGGTTACTATGGGGAAATAATGAATAATCTCTTATTTGTTTGAAGCCTTCTGTTAAAAGTTTTGAAAAAATTTAAATAAATAAATATATGAAAAAATATATAAATTATATATATATATATTAGGGCTGTCAAACGATTAATCGCGATTAATCGCATCCAGAATAAAAGTTTGTGTTTACATAATATGTATCTGTGAAATGTGCATATTAATTTAGTATTTATAAAGACAAAACATACACATACTTGTCTATATATATAATATAAATGTATTAATTTATAATTACCAATAATTAAAATTCTAAATAAACGTTTATTAATTGTTATTTTATATTTTTCTTAAATGTATGTATTTATGTGTATGTGTTCATAAATACAAAATGAATATGCACAGTACACCGACGTATATTAAGTAAATACAAACTTTTATTCTGGATGCGATTAATCACGATTAATCGTATGACAGCCCTAATATATATATATATATATATTCTTATTTTTATTGACCAAAGTTTGCAGGTTAAAATAAGTAGACTTATTATTTCCATCTTATGTTTTCATTCACAAACTATGTGATTAGATTTAAAACGAACAAATGTTTTTGAAGCCATATACACACCGAACTGTCTGATGTGGGGGTGGGATCTATTGACTAAAGCCAGTAAGCAACACCCTAAAAACTGCCCACAACACCCTCACTGCACAGCCAAGCGCCACTCAGTTCCTTCATGAAACTGTGCGTCTTGTAATCTTTTTATAGTCGATTGAGAGCTGGAATAGTGAGCGTTTTTCATAGCTTGACTTTCCCAACTCGCTATCTGTTCCAGGTCTAAGCCCGGGCGCACCGCTGATAAAAGATAACTGATGGGCGGCACTGATCTGAAATGTCAGCAAAAGGACACTCTCTCTCTCAAACTCACACATTCCCACACACACTTCCCTCTTCTCTGCTTCTCATACTTACACACTTGTAGAAAACCACTCTTACACAAACCTGTCCACGTTCACACACACACACACACACGCACACGCGCACACACACACACACACACACACACACTCTCTCTGTGGGTGAAAACAATTGCAGGCCTAGCTGGTGACTTTGATGAATGACATGTCCCTTTGGGGAGCAGTTTGCCCATCTGTTTATCCCCCCTCCTGTAGCCCCCCTCCACGACACACTCGCACACATGTGCAGAAACACACACTGCACTCAGCGCAGCAGTATTTAAGACTGTCGGCGTCTCCGTCATGCACCTGTGAGCACTCTCGCACACACCCTGCTCGAGACATCTTCTTTTTCCAAGTATCCAGGGTCTCGTTGTCACTCGCTGTTTCTATGTTATTTAGTACCATCAGTGCACGTTCTTGCTTTTTTTTTTAGTTTTTTTTGGCGTTAGGGATGTGCAACTCAACCAGTTGGTGGGTTGCTAATAGTTTTCGGGTTCACCAAAAATCAGACTGCATGAGTTTTGAAGGAAGTGCCTTTTAAAAGTTGGACATTGTATTTCTTCAAAAGATGTTGTCGGTACCCACACTAAAACTAAATACCGAAACTAAAAAAATATATAAATAAGTTGTTATAAGAGGCATTAGATACTATATTTCTTAATTTAATGTATAAATATATATAAAAAAACATTTAGACTATACAGATCGACTAATCAGTTGTTGAGCATCATGAATCATCTTGATCCCTAAACTTTCCTCTCTTGCACTCCTATTGGAGGGGTTAAGTGTGTGTGTGTGTGTGTGTGTGTGTGTGTGTGTGTGTGTGTGTGTGTGTGTGTGTGTGTGTGTGTGTGTGTGTGTGTGTACGAAGGAAAAGAGCTAGGATAAATAAAACATGGAGATCTGTTTAGCGACATATGGGCCAGCGCAGCCCGTCTCTTGCATTCTAATGAACGTTAAGCCTTTCAGACTGCATGAGACGAGAGCTTTGTGCTGCCGGGAATATCAGCCAGAACCAGCGAGCATTTATATTCGACTGAACCTACCATTTCATCCGGACAATACGTGAAAAAGTGTGTTTAACAATAACGACTTAATTTCACACTTTTGCCAGTGTCGTTTCTTACAGATTGTCAATAAGTTGTCGCGAGGAGTCGCACGTTAACAAATGCATATTGAAGTCGTGCGGTTTTAACATATGGCAGTCAATTGACAAGTCAGCTGAAAACAAATCCACAGTTGAACACAAATTAAACTAGTAATTTGCAAAGCGGCTTTTGAGTTTCAGGAACTTCATCAGCGCATCAACAGTACCATTAGCACGTTTTTTCTTTTTTAAAGGTGACACCTGCACAACCTTGAAAGATGCAAACATGGAGCATTTGTTATAAAGTGTGAATGTTATGTGAAATTTATTTAGTATCTTCTTTAAGTCGCCTTGTTTTAGCAAACAAACATTATAGTGTTAAAATACATTCTTCTGTCTCTTTATATCTGAACACTTCTATGTACAGACAACTAACCCTTTTTTAAACTGTGGCATATTCCAAACTTTGATTTGTTTAAGCATCCCATTCAGACTGATGTAGCAACGTTGCCTCAAACAATAATGTGAGTTTAGGGATTCTACGGTCTCTTCAGTGACCAATGGTGGACGGGGACTATTGTGAAAACCTGTTTAAATGGGCCATTCTACCAAAACCATTGAAACATCATGACAATGCTTTTAAATATAATTCAGTAGCACAAAAAATGATCACAATAAAATAATTGTGTTCTCTACTTTACACAAAGAATCATTTTTTACATGGGATTTTTTTCTTTTTGTATTTTATTGCATTTTCTGCTGAAAATCTCATTACCGTAACACATCCAGCTATATCTGAGGGCATGGTTTCTTGAAATTTAAACATGCAAGATATTCTCAAATGACAAAAAAGAAAACCAAAAACACTGACAGAATATTTATGTATAATAAAAATGAAGAAATAGTGTAAAAAATAAGTATCACTGATGTTCTCATGCTCCTTAACGTTTTTAAAAGACTGTATATACGCACGCCGATCTTTACATTAAGCTTTATTTTGTTTCAATTAATGGCTACCAGGTTAACAGATTTCTTTATATTTGTTTAGTTAAAAGTTTAATATTCTCTTTTCGTACTGTTTACATGACAATATTGATTATCATTACCATAACAAGTAGCTTTACACATTTTGAAAATGTAACATATATTATTTTTCTTTAAAAATATAATGTATTAATGTCTTATTATGTATGATGAATTAAAAGTTGGTTAGGCATCATGGCTTCTCTTTTTTTTTTTTTTGAGAAACCATAGTATTGCTATTTTTCGTTACGGTAATGACAAGGTTAAGAAAATAGTAAAAATGTTTAAATGATTACTATTAAACATCCTTTTAAACATGATCTTGTTTATCTTATGCATAAAAAGGTAAAAAGTAAAAAGAAATGTTTGACATGCTGGAAACCAAGATTTGTCTGCAATTCTCTCTGATGACTAATGCCACAGAAACATTTCTCCTGTAAGAAATCTACAACATCGTATTTTTGTCTAAATCTAAGTGTAATTTTGCATTTATGTTTAATCGACCATTGCACCACACATACACCCCCACTGCTTATACTTCATTTCTGAAACACACAGTCCGATTGTAAAACACACACACACACACACACACACACACACACACACACACACACACACACACACACACACACACACACACACACACATAAACAGACCTCCATCAGCCCCCAGGTGCATAGGTGGGTGGCCTTCAATCCCTATTTAATGAAGGCTAAGTTTTTTTTGGTTCACAGAGTGATCTGCCTGTCTTCAAACACACTGGCAGAAGACGTCTCAATAGCTCTTCATTATTGCAGGCAGAGCCTGTGGAAAAAAACAAAGACATCATAATTACAAGAGCGCGCACAGGCTCAGGGACGAAGAGAGTTAGCGCAGCGAGAGAAAGAGAGAGAGAGAGATCTTTAAGTGCTTATTTCCATTGCACTTCTGATAAAGTGAATGCTGGTTGATCTCTGCTGGGTTCCCAGTACTCACTCTCTGCATTGATCTGTTCGGCTCAAGCGAGTGGACGGTAAAGGACAAGATGCTTTTTCTATGTTTTCTTCCCTTTTCAAACAGCTTGTTCGCTGTTATCAATAGACATGTTTTATCTACGGGGAGGAAGGCCACGTATTCCCTGTTTTACTTATACGAGATGTCTGCTGAATGTAAATTTGAGTTCTAGTTTCCTGCCTTGACGTATGAACAAAAGCACACTGCAATTCACTACAAAAGGATCTTCACAGCATAGAACCATTGTTGGTTCCCCAAAGAACCATTTAGTCAAAATTTATTTTTGTTTACAACATAGACTCTTTTGTCTTTTCAGATGTTAAAGATTCTTTATGGAACCATTTAGCCAAAAATGGTTCATCAGTGGCATTGTGAACCACCTTTTTTTTTAAAGTGTAGACCACACTAGAAATGTAAAATTGTGCATTTGGCATCTCGAGGATATATATTTATTTGTTGATCTGTAATTAGCTTTAGTCATATAAAAATTCGGTAACACTTAAAGCCTTTATGCATCATGCATTATTAAGGGTTATTAAAGGATATGATGCATTATAATAGTTAATAATGTGTGTTGTAGTACATTACATGTTGTTTTTTAAGAATTATAACCAAAGTGTTGTAATGTATCAACTGCAGTTACAGTTATTCATGAGACATTATAAGGTGCATTACGAGGCATAATTAATACATTGAAACTACTTTTATATTGCAGTATACATTTATGCTTTAAGCAAAGTGTCATCAAAAATTATTTCTAAAAACCACTTACTATACAAATTCAGTCAAATCATAGCAAAATATTTGCATCATGCTCCAACTGTCCAATTGCAAAAGTTTACCATGGGTACCACCGTTACTACTGAGCTACAGTACTAGCTAATACTGTCAAATATAACCATGGGTTTACTAAGTCATGTAGTAAAACCAAGCGGAAACCTTCAGATCTCTCTCGTGAAGCCAACACGGAAGTGACTTAAACTGCAATTCATCGGCTGGCCGCTAGAGACTGGCTCCAAAAGAGAGCAGAATCTCATTGAGCCCCATGTTAAAATGGGCAACTTTACAGCAGAAAAAAACATGTTTACAGCCTGGTACAAAAAATGATTTTGGTCTATATACAGTAGCTAATTTTACCCTTCATGACAACTGAGAGGAGGGTGAATTTTTTTTATAACTCACCTGTTTAACTTGTATTAAGCCTTACTGTGCGTTCAGACCGCCACCGTCGAGAGCGTCAAAGTGGCCGGAAGTCATTCATTTTCAATATGAGCCGGCGGCGAGGAGTGGCGCGGCACGTCTTGGCCGTTGAGGGCGTCAAGGAGAGTTGAAATCAGGTCAACTTTATGGTAATGAGCTATGACGCGGTTCGGCGGCAACCAATCGGAACGTAGAAGTCCATCGCTTGAGATGATTCCAGAGAAAGCAGCCCTGTAAACTTTGGTTCCGACCACATTAGTTCCCAAGCAAAATGGAGGATAGGTTGATTATTGCTGTGGCGGGTTTCCCAATCATATACGACACGTCCCTGTTTGCGTACAGGGACGTAAATAAAAAAAAATGATGCGTGGACCAAGGTGTCTGAGATTGTTTGTGTTCCTGGTGAGTTGCTGATGATGTGCATTGACGTTATACATTTTCTGTAAATAAGCGGGAATTTCATGCAAACTTTAGCGCCAGAGCATGCAAAACAGTGTTACTGCTGCAGAATATTTCACAAATTAATGTTAATTAAAGACCAAGGCTAGTAAATGTCTCCTATAATGTTGAAATTAGACTAGCACTTAACCATGAACACAAAAGCCACACCACACAAATGGCTTTTAATTGGTTTATTTCGTTAGCAAACGTGTAACTACAATAAAGTTCTTTCCACCGACCAATTTCTTGTGTTCAGTCTGCACAAGATCAACAAGCTAGTTTGCTTTGCGACCCCTTTAAATACAAGATAAGATTTCGATCTACGTCAGAGCGCCCAAGACTCTTTCTACAGCGTTGTTGGCAGAGCAGCCAGAGTGATTTTTGACGCTCTCAACGGCGGCGGTCTGAACGCACAGTTAAAAGTCTACAAATTAGGTGCGTGGCCACTTGAGTGACAAGTGGTTTCAGCAACCAGGCGCCTCAGCTCCAACCACGTCCCGCCTCTTTGCCCATTTTCGATTATCCGGGAGTGACGCGCTGCTAAAATGGCAACGGCAGGCTCCGCCCACTATAAGCTTCAAAACAGCACCTCAGACGTGGTCCATATTTTATACAGTCTATGAGTAAAACCAGTAACCGCAGTCTAATTGACTTTACTAGAGTAACCACAGCTTAAATGTGATTATAAAACCATCTAGAAACATCCTCTAAATTAAATGACCTTTTACTACTAAAACCAAAGATTCACTGTGGTATTTGTAGTAAACCACTAACATGAGTGGTCAATCAATGGTTGTGATGCCATTACTGTAACTGTGGTTTCCAAACAATCAACATAATGCACATGGAAATTCAGAAAAAGATGCAATAAAAAAATCTCCCCCCAAAAACCATTAAATTAGACACAACAAGCATTCATCCATTTTCTTTTGGTGGAAACCATGGTTACATTGCCGCAGTGTTGCAACTGCAAAATCGGAGCTGCTCAGAAAAAACACCGTCTTCAAAGTTTGTCATTCTCGGAGGCTTTTGTTGAAGAGTTAATAGCTATCGAGATGTCCACCTACAGAGTTTGAGCGATATGATACTCATCTGTCTGTTTGTCAGCCGCTGGCCTCCTTATCACTGCGCCGCTCGGCTGCGTTAGCGCTATAATTAGCCACTTAATTAGCAAAAGGGAATTGATTGACAGTTTGGAGCCAATGACTCACGTTCAGGACAAACGTCTGAGCGCATGTGTGTTGTTCGAGTGTGCCAGCGCCGCCGGCGACACATTAAGACCCACCTTAAGATCAGTCCTACACTCACATGCCAAAACCTCTCACGCTAGCGCTAGTCGATCCGCGTGTGTCAGAGATTACAAAAGTGGGATTAGTTCTGGGGAATGATACACATTTGTTAATCCCAAATAAATGTCATTTTTGAGAAGCCCTGGAGGGACATATATCAGTCAAGTACCTCAGGATGAAATATCGGAGTTAACTTCTTGTCGTGGCATAATGGTTAGAGAGTTGGACTCGTGACCAGAAGGTTTCCGGTTCGATTCCCAGGGCCGGCGGTTCCCTTGAGCCGGCGATTCCCTTGAGCAAGGCACCTTACCCCTACTTGCTCCCCAGGCGCTGCAGTGATAGCTGCCCACTGCTCCGGGGTTACGTGTGTTCACTACTCTCTGGATGGGTTAAATGCAGAGGTCACATTTTGGGTATGGGTCACCATATCTGACTAATAGGTCACTTTCACTTCACTTTAAGGAAATGTGAGGGCCCTTGTATCACTGTAAATGTAATATTACTTTGAAATGCTAATTCAGTTAAACTTATACTTAATGTTATACCATTTTACGCATAAATGTTTATAAATTTAATGATAAAAGGTCAATTCGCAACCAGAACAATAACTATAAAGATAACTAAAAATAAATAACGTTATTCTAATGTCACACATTATAAATTATAAGTTTTAAATTAAAATTAAATCCACATTATACATTTGTGAGCCTTTAAAAATGAAGTATTTTGATTGGCTGTCAATGCTTTATCGTTCATCTGCTATGAAAAAAATTAGAGATGCACCGATTGCAATTTTCTTTGCCGATTCCGATTTCTGATTTTATTACAAGTGAAACCTGCCGATTCCGATTTTCTATCCACAATCTATAATTGACAGTATACTGTATATAAAACCATATTAACTTTACACATACACATTTTTTTTTCATTGAATAAATGATTGAACATTACAATTTCCCCAAATTTAGGGTAACACTTTATAATACTGTTTCATACTTAATAGGTAGTTATGTAGGGTCTAATGCAGAACAAATGGTTAGTGCTGCATTAACACTGTAGTCATTACTGATAACTAATAAGGAAGAAACATTAACTAACCAGTAGGTAACAGCATACCGAAGTTTAAAGTAAGTAACAATTAGTTACTTATTACTTATTTAATAGTCATTAATGACAACTAAATGTTGTGTCTCCCGCAGAACTATACAGTAACTAAGACCCATTTAAAATAACTATCCATTAACTACTCATTAAGAGTTGCTAAACATAATTTTGCCAGTAAGCAGCCTATTAAAGATAGATATTTGGTATTAGAATTAATTATATGAATAGTTGAAATTAATTTTAACAAATTCTTTTGGGAATTTCGTAGAAATCTCATATACGGTGATATTTTTATTTTAATTGATTTAAAACAAATCAATCTATTGTGCCTTTCAACCAAAAATAGTAAAAAAAAGAATCCCCCCTTAATCACTGTATTGTCAATAATGTTTCTGTGATAAAACTGAAAGTTTTTCTTGTCAATCAATCGTTACAGTACTAAAATACTACAAATAATGCACTGTTACTTTAAGGGGGAGGGGCATGAAAATGACATCACCGTATGCGGAAGTCACAGCAGCAGCGTGTTCAGATTGAATGCTGCTAAAACGCTAAAGCGCATCTAAAAGGCACACACTTAATTCTTGGTGTTTCGAGTCAGATCCGTGGGCGTGGCTTGTTGGTTTTGACTAAATCTTTGGTGTTTCAAGTCTTACGAAACCTTTACCCTAACCCACACCCTAACCCTAACCTTACTGTAACCATCTAAACTACCCATGATTGTTAAAATTGACGAAAAAACACGTTTGGGTGATCACGTCTGACTCGAAACACCAAGGATTTAGTGAGTGCCCATCTAAAATGAAAAAGACCTGTTGTGCAGTTTACTTTATTGATATATTCAACATGCAATCGCTAATGTCTTTATGCAAACAGATTAAAGCTACAGAAAAGAGAAGCAAACAAGGCGCTGTGATTCACAGAAACAACTGGAAACTAATAACCGATACCTGCATTTACAGTTAATATTTTGTGTCAGATATGTTAAATTCTGCGATAAAACCATATTCAATTTCATATATTGCATTGACTATTGTGTAACTGTAAAGTTTTTGTTAGTATTTATTAAATTGTATCTATTGTGTCCATAAAAGTCAGCTCTATTCAGGTGTGTGTGTGTGTATGTGTGGGTGGTAAATTAGTCACTACAAGCTTTTGTTTCAACAGTACTGTTTTATTTATTGGTAATACTTGGAATATACCCCAGAACTACTTTTTTATTACCGGGTTATCATGATTTTCACTTTATAATTGTTATAATCCATCATAAGTAATTACCTAATACTAATATGGTAAGACCTGAGTAATTATTAAAATGTTATCATGTTTTTCACTTTATAATTGTTATAATCCATCACAAGTAATTACCTAATACTAATATGGTAAGACCTGAGTAATTATTAAAATGTTATCATGTTTTTCACTTTATAATACGGTTCCGGATCATAAGTAATTACTTAATACTGTTGTGATAAGACCTGAGTAATTACTAAAAAGTCACTATGATTTTAACGGAATAATTCAGTAAGAACAGAGAAATGCTATTTTTTTTAATAATTACTAATGGGTTACCAAGAATTTCTTAATAGTTAATAATGAAAACAGCTATAACTCTTCAGCTATTGTCCACAAGACTCATAATAAGCAACAAGGAGAGATATGTCAGATATGTTTGTGAGGTAAGTTGGCTAATGATGCAGTGATTAGGAGGTGTATTTCTTAAGTTTCTTTCTTTTAAATAAATAAAATAGAAATTCATTCGATTTATTTCATTTATATGATATGAAAAATAAAATCTTGATGAGGACAATATTGGACAATAGTTTAGAGATATAATTCAATTCAATTTTATTTTATTTTATTTATATATCGCTTTTCACAATGTGCATTGTTCCAAAGCAGCTTTACAGGAGCAAATAAGAAAAACACAGAAAGGTAAAACACAGCACAGTGCATGGTGTTTATAGACCAAGCAAGATCATTATAATAAATAAATAAATAAATGCAGTCTCCCGGTGAGCAAGCCAACACTGCACTGCTCTGCTGTGGCGAAGAACCCAAACTCCAATGCTGAATAATGGAGAAAAAAAAACCTCGGGAGAAACCAGGCTCAGCCGGGAGGGCCAGATCTCCTCTGACGTGTCATAGCTGCACTCAGTGACCCCGACCAAAGCCACCGAGCAACGTCCACGAAGAACAGGGAGAGCCCACGAGCCGCGACCCAGGAAGCCCCACCCGCCGAAACCGTGCAGGTCCAACCCGGTCCCATTCCGCGATCAACAACAGACAACAGAGGAACAACCAGGGAAAAGTAGTAATGGCATAATTAACTTTATTCCTCTGTTGTCCGACATCGACCACAAAACAAGACCAACCAGACCAGATCCACACAGTCCCAACAAATGAAACGCCCCGAACCACAACCAACAAGCCCCCCCACTCCCTACAACACCCACCCAGCTACCTCCAATCAAAGTCACTGAGTGCAGCCATAACTTCAAACTGCTGTCGTGTGATGTAAGTTTAGCATTAAATACCAAGTATTGTAAATTTAGCATTTATGTGACAGGTAGTCCGTCTTTGCTCTCGGTTGGGGATGGAATTGTCTGAGCTGGGCCGGCCAGATGGTCGCCTTTTTCTTGGGTGGTGATGGAATTGCCTTGGATGGAGCTGGATGGTCAGTCAGTCCGCAGGCTCTCGCAGGAGGATGGCACGGGATTTTCCGATGTAGCTGGCGTAATCTCTAGTTGTGGATGGGCATATGACGTTCATCTGGGCCTGGCGGAATCTCTCCCTACCTCGGGATGGGCATCCCGAGGCGAGGGCAGAAACAGAAAGAGAATAATTAGCGTAGCTGCTGTTCATTAGCTATGTATTAGTGAATGCTTGGCTGAAAAGATGTGTCTTTAATCTAGATTTAAATTGGGAGAGTGTGTCTGACCCTCGAATAGTATCAGGGAGGCTATTCCAGAGTTTAGGTGCTACGTATGAGAAAGCTCTACCCCCTTTGGTGGATTTAGTTATTCTAGGTGTTATCAAAAGTCTGGAGTTTTGAGATCTTAGAGAGCGTGATGGGTTGTAGTGTGGTAGAAGCTCTGTTATGTAGGTAGGGGCTAAACCGTTTAAGGCTTTATAAGTAATTAAAAGAACTTTAAAGTCAATACGATACTTAATGGGTAACCAGTGAAGGGTTGATAACATTGGGGTTATGTGATCGTATTTTCTGGACCTGGTTAGAACTCTGGCAGCTGCATTCTGAACTAACTGTAGTTTGTTTATTGATGCTGCAGGACAACCACTAAGCAGTGCATTACAGTAGTCAAGTCTTGAGGTCACAAATGCATGAATAAGCTTCTCTGCGTCAGCCACACATAAAATATTTCGCAATTTGGCAACATTTCTAAGGTGGAAGAAGGCTGTTTTTGTGACATTTGAGATGTGATTTTTAAATGACAGGTTGCTGTCTAATATAACGCCAAGGTCTTTAACTGTATTTGTTGGAGTAACAGTGCAGCCTTCAATTTGCAGGTCATAATCCGAAATATTCTGCTCACGTGTCTTTGGTCCGATAAGTAATATTTCTGTTTTATTAGAATTTAAAAGAAGGAAATTACAAGTCATCCAATGCTTTATATCGTCGATGCACTCTGCCAATTTGGATAGTTGGAAGGAATCATCTGGTCTTGATGAGATATATAGCTGAGTATCATCTGCATAACAGTGGAAGCTAATTCCATGTTTTCTAATAATGTTTCCAAGGGGCAGCATGTATATGGAGAATAGCAAGGGTCCTAAAACCGATCCCTGAGGTAATCCATAATTTACTTGCGTTAGATTTGATGATTCCCCATTTAAATGGACAAATTGATGTCTGTCTGATAAGTAAGATCTGAACCATTGTAGTGCCTGTCCCTGAATACCGGTATAATTGTGTAAGCGATCTAGAAGTATTTTATGGTCTACAGTATCGAACGCAGCACTAAGGTCGAGCAGGACTAGGAGTGAGATGTTACCTTTATCTGATGCTATAAGCAGGTCGTTTGTAATTTTAACGAGCGCAGTTTCAGTACTATGATGCGGTCTAAAACCTGACTGGAATTTTTCGTGCATGTCATTATAAAATAATGAAGTTAACTGAAAGTAAACAAAATAAGTTAAAACTATTTTTAATAGTAATCAAGATTATATATAACTAGTTTAATTGACATAATTTTTAGCAGCTGTTAATAAGTAGTTAGTAGATAGTTATTTTAAATGAGTCTTAGTTATTGTATAGTTCTGCGGGAGACATACAGCATTTAGTTGTCATTAATGACTATTAAATAAGTAATAAGTAACTAATTGTTACTTACCTTAAACATCGGTATGCTGTTACCGGTTAGTTAATCTTTCTTCCTTATTAGTTATCTGTAATGACTACAGTGTTAATGCAGCACTAACAATTTGTTCTGCATTAGTTCCTGCATAACTACCTATTAAGTATGAAACAGTATTATAAAGTGTTACCAAATTTGGTTCTCCAAGCTACATTAAATTACAGAATCTTCTCTTTCCCAAACAACTCTTAAATTTAAGAACTATGTGACTGAAAAGAAGTACAAATAATAAAATATAACTGAACATGTCACTTAATTTACCTTTTACATTTTTGTACTCGTATCACAAAAGTCTAAGATAACATAAAATACTTCAACTTTATTCTCGTCTGTTTTTGTTTATGAAACTAACATTGCTTTTTTTCATTTTTTCTGAAATGTAAAATAAATTGTCTTTATCTTGTGTCTGTAGGATTAAAAGAAGTGGGTTGATTTTTGCTGCAACTTCAATAAAAAAGTAAAAAATCTTATGAGTGAATTCTACTCTAAAGATGTATATGTATTTGCAGTTTTTTGTGTTAGTAAAGAACTCAATCAGATATATATCACATATTGGTTGATTTATTCATTTTTTATATTTTGGATTTTTAATAACAAGTAGAAGTCGTGTTGAATGCCATTTTACCTAGGTGAAATGACCACAGTTTTAACGTAAGACAAGGAATCAGGTTGAGTGGAATTTACGTTTGTTTTACACAGAGTGAACGACTTCAACATGAGTTTAGCATGTGTCAGAGTTTAGCATGATGCTAATAGCATCACTGTTAGCATACATACCCCATGTAGACGGAGCAGCGAGAGATGAACTACAGTGCACCTTTTTGTCTGTACAGTAGCCTACATGATGCGTGTGCACGCGTGCGTGCAGTCAGCGGATATGAGAGATGCGCGTGCAGTCAGCAGAGACTCGCGGTCCGGTGGACACATATGCGAGTATAAACGAGCCGTGAAAGACAGGCTGTGCGCGCGCACGTTTACATGTTTACTAGCGGCTTTGAGTGTACTGACAGCTGTGACGTTCTTGCCCGCATCACGGGCAACAGAAGATCGGCTTGGAATCGGCGAGACGTGAGACTGACCGGCCGGTCACCGGTCGGGCCGATCATACGAAAAACCGGCCGATTCCGATCTCTGGCCGGTCAATCGGTGCACCTCTAAAAAAAATAGCTTCCACTGACATTGTTCCCTGTATCTTTGTTGTAGTTGTGGACTATTCACTTGACTATTCAAAATTTAAAACTATTTTCTTTTTACATTTTTTATAGTTCTTGGTGTAAAAAAGCCTTAAAGGTCCAGTGTATGGAATTTAGCAGCATCTAGTGGTGGGGTTGTGAATTGCAACCAACAGCTCACTCCATCCCTCCCTTTTGAAGCACTACGGTGGCTGACACAGAACTACGATTTCATCACGTTTTCACTTCTTTCCCGAAGGAGATAACGTATTTACAAAAGGCGCTCTGTAGAGCAGTTTGTCCCTGTAGGGCTACTGTAGAAACAAAATGGCGCATTCCATGCAAGGGGACCCGCGGTGTATGTAGATATGTACAGGTTTAAAAACATAACGCTTCATTATGTAAGGCCTTTAAACACCTCTGAAGACGTAGTTGTGTATATTATATTGCATTTCTATCAATAGATCCTCTTAAAAACAACACGCTAGACCTTTAAAAGCGGGGTAACCGATTTCCGAATTACGCTTTAGACAACCGAGTCGGGCCGAGTACCAAAACAACCTTGTAGCCAATCAGCAGTAAGGTGCACAATGCACGGACATTAGCCGAGCCGAGCGCTGACGAAAGTGAAAGATTAGGGGTAGGGGTGTGTTTGTTTTGGTGATTTGAACATCAACAACGGCTATGAGATATCGGGCACCCCGCCTTTAAGTAAACCAGATGTTTTGTTTCTTCTTTAAAGAAAAAATTGCGTATATGTATTTAGGTGTTTTAATGGTCAATGTTTGTCACGTAGAATTTTAACGCTACGTTCTGCAACGGTTTGGTTACACTTTTGTGAAAGACAGCATTAAAATTATACGTGGCAAACAGAGACAACCTCTGAATACATGTATACGCAAATTTTTCAATTACTTGTACTGTATGACTTTCCGTGTACTAATAAAATGTTATTAAGCAGAGAATAAAGCATCAAGACATTGTATGAATAATATGTCCATGTTAATTACTCATCAGGCCACCTGCAGCTAAATGAGCTCGTGCTCACCAGAAATAGTTCCTGTTCTCTATGTGAAGGGCATAATAACACTCACACAGACACACACACACACACACACACGTATGTGCACTCTGGACGCCTAATACAGAATTATAATAGATACACAGTAGAAAAAAACATCAAGACTCTCTCAGCGTCCCACAGCGAGCTTTATTAATTTTGACAGTGCAGTATGCAAATGGCTGTTTTAATGCTTACGCTGCTGGTTAGCCAGGTATCGGCCACGCTGACACCTCTTTCTCCCATAAGAAAGAGAAAAGAAAAGAACGTCAATAGCCCGTCGATAAAGTCGCGCTAATTTTTTCACGCCGTCCTCCACTTTGCTCCCATCTGCACTTTTTTGTAACTCATCATCAAAGTTGGAGATCTGACTCCGTTAATCTGGTATTAAAATGAATGAAAGGGTGACCTTGTCTAAATTAATAAGTGAGTGGCGAAACACGCTTTCAGCGTACGGAAAGGTCACACAAAGGTTGGCCTTTAAGTGCGGCTTCTGTTCTCTTTCACGTAGACGCTTTAACTTTGTTCATGACTTGCTCTTTCCTAACTAGCAGTCTGTCCTTTCTTGCTTTTGTTACGTAGCGTACAGACAAATATCTCGCAGTCCATAAGAAGCAAATGTCTTATTATTCAGAGAGGTTTGACACCGTAGGACGTTTGTTCTTTTTATTTGGCTGACAAGCTGGTGTCAAAACCTTTTGCCATTCGGTCGCCCTCAGACAAACACATTTAAAATCCCTCGGTGAATACTAATCATGTATTGTGACTTTTTTTCATAATCCCCAAAATAATGTTTTTGACAGTAGGTGATTTTTCTTGCGGTGCTTTTAGCAAAGTAGCGTTGTTCGATTCTCGTCCCTTTAAAGTAAAGTCACATGACATTTCCTTCATAGGCGATTGGTCTAAAAACCTCCCTTGTTCCCTGGTCCAAGAACCATTCAATGGTTGTACGTGGGTGAGTTCGGCTCAACAGGTGCGTCAAACCATCAGCACACAACCCTCCGCTTCACCTTTCTATTTCTCCCTCGTTCTATCTCGCTCGCTCGCTTTCTCCGGCCACTGGAGTGGATCAGTCAAATTATCGAGTGGCAAAACTAATTCGGCGCCCGAGGGCCGGCAGAGCTGCCACTTCCCATCAGCCCCACCGCCAGTCAGCGCCCAACTGTTTTCATTTGGGTCCTCTTGTTTCATTTATTATGGCTATTGGAGCTAATCCTACGAGCAAACCCCCGGCTGGCCCGCCTGTCACTATTGTTTCGGCTCTTGGATGCACCTTGCCTTCAGTGGGAGGGGCCGCTCGACTCGCCTCATGACGGAAGTGAGGTTTCTCAGGCGGGGGAGGGTCGGGTGAAGGGCGGGAGAGAGGAGGGAGAGCTCATCAATCACATTAGACTCATTTGGACAGGACTGAAGCCCCCCACTCTCACGTCTTCTCTACATCTGTGTACTTGGATCCAAGTAGAGGACTTGACTACACATTTGCATTTGCTTTGAGGTCAATAGATTGGTCAGATTTGGGGTTTATACTTCGTTCTCAGTCATGTTTCATTTAAGTATCAACTTTGTCGCAGGCGTTTCTCCTAAAAGTTCTCCAGAAAAGTAAAATGAGGACAAAGGAGATTTTTTTGAATAGATCAAGGGTTCTTAATCTGAGGGGCCCCGGATGGCACTCGGGGGCACAGTTTTATCAAATTTCATTAAACATTTGCCATTTTACATTGAAATGTTTTTGTTTTATAACTTTATAAAATAATTTTTAGTTTAAGATTGTTTTGTGTCATGAAATTTGTTTTTACACAGGCATGCGTTCTACACAAAAAGGACCTCAATCTGAAAAAGTTTGGTCTCTCAATGTAATCTCAGTACAAATTTAAGATTTTTGAGAAGTAACAGAGATCTTGTTTGTGATTTTTCTTTCTTATGCTAAAATATACAATATTTTTTGGGTGCATTATACTATTAATGGGTCATTATATATGTTATATAAGTTGTAATATTGTACAACTCAATATTTATTGTATAACTCAAAAACAATGTAGTAATAATAATAATATTATTAATACGTTGTTATTATAATTGTTAATAATATTATTACCAACAACAACAACTATTAATTATTTACATTATTATTACATAGTACATGTTAATTATTTATTATTAACAACAACAGTAACAACAGTTATAATAATAATAATATCTTTTACAATTCTGTTTATTCTGTAATGCAATATATGCGATATATAATCATTTTAAGAGATAAACAGAAAACTCCAGGAAACACATTTCTTTATTCTTTAATCAAAAAACTCACACTTGTCTTGTAGGAAGTTAATGATTATAATCAATACAAGCTCATGCATTTTCATGAAGTACAATAGATGCAAATTCATAGTTGGTAATCGCTAATACATATTTATAGGTAAAAGTGTAGATTTCTTGATCGGGCCATCACAAAGCCTTCACCAGTGAGAACCAGAAAGAGAGAGTGAGGTAAACAATTTCTTCACAACGGGGCAATAGTTAAAGATGTTAAGGGTTTGTTGAACACATAACACATGCTACTCAAGGTAAACCTTTGTTTGTTGAATGTCTGGGCTCTCATGGTTTGCTGTCTTGCTGAAAGTGAATGCCCGGGGGTCTGAAGAGAGCATTGGGTGGTCTTTCTTTAATGGGCCGGCTTTGAAATGTGAGGGAGGTCATACCTTTGCAACTCTGCAATTAACAACGTTAACGAGACCGAGCCATTAACACTGAAGCCCGTTACCAGAACAAGCACTTTACTGTTGTTAAAACATCTACGCGTTGGGTGTTTATTTGTGCGCGCTGCATTTTTGCTTGAACTTGAAACTGATGTTTTCACCCAACCAAAGTCGCACTTTCCATCATTATTTGTCTTTCACTACTGCACAACTGTGATGTTTATGAGGACGTCACTTAAAATCAAGAACAGCATTTATTGGTGGTTTGTAAAGTGTAAAACTTTAGTGCTTAACTTGTGTTTGTGCTACACAACAATGAAGCTTGATTGGATTCATAGTGTTGTATTGACATAGTATTGAGACGTAAAGAGATAGTTCACCCAAAAATGAAAATTCTTTCTTTATCATCCGCATGTCATTTCAAACCTGTAGGACTTTCTTTCTTCTGCAGAGCACAAAAGGAGATATTTTGAAGAACGTTGGTAAACAAACAACATTGACCCCCATTGACTTCCATTGTTTGGACACAAAACCACCGAGACATTTCTCAAAATATCTTCTTTTGTGTTATACTCTACATTATAAGGTAGGGAGTTCTGCAAATGCAGTGGATTTCAACAGCTGTTTTTTTTCTGATGCCCTCAACTAATCTAGATCAACAACAGTTTGAAGTGCGCGCACACACACACACACACACACACACACGCTCGTAACAGGGAGGAGAACGACATGCTTATACGTTGGAGACTGAAGATGTTTGCGAGCATGTTTGCAGGTACGTGGCCCAAGGGTTTACAGCAGCCCCACAGCAAACACTTTCACAGTAATCAACATAATCCCTTTATTCTACACAATTCAACAACATCTCACACCGTCCACCGCAGCGCTCACGGGGCTTTTTCTGGTGCAAACATTTCCTGGCTGCACTTTTTTTGAAGCACCACGTTCAGTGTCGTGTATTCTGTGAAGGGAGCGAAAGTTATAAATGAATTTATCAGGTTTGTAAACGAATAGACGTGAATATGGTTTACATCATCACTCCTCCAGACTGCACTAAACCAGATTGTTTGAACGGGAAGGATGGTCCTGTGAACTTTGATCGTCATTATTAATATTAATATGAAGCGCTGTTTCTCGGAAACGGTCTGTGCTGTCAGGTGTAAAATGTGACCCTTGCAATGAGCTTTTTTCTGGGTGGTTTTATTGTGTTCTTATCGAACGCTCTGCACAGTTAATGTGAGGTCAATAAAACAGAACATCGGTCAGATGGAGTTATATTATATAACTGTATAAGCAAATTGTTGCTTTTATTTCTTGTGATTATTAATGTGTCATGTGTCAAAAATGTCATCATGTTTTACAGTGAGAACGTCTCTTAAAAAAACGTCTTTTAAAAAAACGGCATGAAATGATGTGCTAAAAATGAGTTGTTGGGAACGTTTAATAATTCCAGCCGAAACAGCTTTTAGTGAAAACACAATAACCGATGAAACTGAATTTCTGCAGGGCCAGCAGATGGAGAAAATATTAACCAGTATTAACCAGATTAATGGAGTTCTCAGTTGTTTCATTGAAGTATCAACTTAGTTTCCGATGTTTCTCCTAAAGTTGCTTGGGGAAAAATAGAAACAAATGAGAGAATTGTTCAAATACACGAGTAAAGATTGTACATGGGAAAATTTGAAATATTTAAGACTCTGAGTTTAGTTTGTGACATTGAGTACATTTACATGCGCACCAAGAATGCGATTATTTCCAATAATCAGAGCAAGGACTTAATGGCAGTACCATGTTTACATGACATGAGAACACCTCTTTGCTCAAAAATCAGCTTACAAAAGAAACCTGTTTGCACGTGTTTACATGCATATCAATAAACTGGCTACACATGGAAATTTGAGACTTGCCAGGTACAGTGGCGTCACCATCGATAATCCGTCTAGTGATTAAAAATGCGGCGGGAAAATGCTCAGAAGCTGTATTTTTTTCTCTCTTCTCATGTCCGCAGGACCTGCATATGCAACAATAGTTCTTCATTTTGACGTTAACTTTCTACATCCACTGCATGATTCGAGAGCGGACTTTTATGTGTTATTTTACTTTTACTTCCGTTTGGGACTTTTACTGTTGCGCTGTCAGACATGCGCACGTAAAGAAAACCGGTAAAGGCGTTTACATGCAGCGCGAAATCGGAGTAATGGGCAAAAAACTACCTCTGCCGAGCAGGTTTTGCTTACGCCGTTTATGATCTTACACGATAAAAAAAACCCGTTTTACGTTTACATGACCTTACTTGTTATCAGCTTATTAAGCATTTTAGCATAATCGGAGTAAGACTGTGCATGTAAATGTATTTTATGTTTAATCAGCAATGTGATATCGAAATGTGATGGAAAATACCTCCGCAACAGTGGCATACGCTGCTGTCATCGCGTTCGCGTTGTGTATAAAGATAAGGATCAGAGACTGCTGACAGCGAGGTGTGGTGACGGTAAAACTTTAGACGGTCATGTTAACCATGAATTTGCTCTTAAGATGCATGACAGCACATGCGCACCTTGGTCAGAACAGCATAAATGCGATTTAGGTGTTTCGCATGCCGCCTTATTGCGATTAAAACCGGCGTACTTCGCCGTATGTTACTTCAACTATGCTTACTGTGATTATCAGCTTAATCGCATTATTCAGATCGAATGATTGCGTTAACATGAGGTAAAGCGTAATCGCAGTATTGCCAAAATTCTGTTATAATCGCATCATGAGGGCGCATGTAAACGGTGCATTGTTGAGATCTTTTCTGAAACTCTAATGGAGACATTTGAGAGATTTCTGGGTTTTCTCATGAGAAATACCTGAGACAGAGGAGACTTGAGCTCGCTCTCCATTTAATCTCATTGATGTCTATGAAGCAATTAGACATAAATACTACTACTAATAAATGGAAATACATGTTTTTTATTGACGTGTTCCGCATTCAAAGTTATCATATAAACGTCCAGGCGATGAAATACATAGTCGTATATTCATTAAATGCATGCATCAGTTGTTAAAGAAAACATTCTGAGAAGACTTTGAGCTGTTGGAAAGATGGGGTGGATGGTACACGAGTGTCGATAAAAGTGTAATTCTGATCTCAGGACAGAAAGAAAGCGAGTGTGAGAGTAAGAGGGGGTAGGAGGAGGAAAAGTGCTCTCCACTCACTTTCTGCCCAGCGAGCAGTGCCTTGTTACTCTTTGAACACTTGGCCCATATATTTCTGCTAAGTCGTGTGATTCTGCGTCGGCCAGCGAAGACTCTAGTGGCTCTTTTCATGAAACATTAACAAGTTCCTGGGGTTAAAGGGATGCCTCCAAATCACTGCTGATCGTGTGTTTGTGAGTGTGTGTGAGGGCAGAAATGAATAAACCGCATCTGAATTCGATTTGGAAACGTTTAAACATTGCAAGCGTGTTTTCGTTTCACGGGCAGACTGAGTTTTGAAGAAGAAAGGTTATTAATCCACACCGCTTCTGCCGCCCACCATCCCGCGCTCCTCCAGGGTGCCTGTTGATGACATGTACAGATCAGGACGCCCACGGGCCAATCACAGATCTTATCTTCAGTTCTTCAAAATCCTGCTGCAGTCGGCACTGCCCACTCCACACAAATCCTGGTGTACATGAAACGCAATGGAACGGGAAGACTTTGGCTTTTTTAAAGCTTGCAAAGTTAGGTGAAAGAATCCTTAACAAAAAAAAACATTTTTTTCTTTTTGTATTTACTTTATTCTATTTTATTTGTAATTGATTAGGAGTTTATTGGTGTTTGTGTTTATCTTCATCATATTTATAAACAGATAGATTTTAGGCTAAAGTTTTAAGGGAGTTTTAAGGCCTGTGTTCTGTGAACTCTCCAGGTAGAAACACTGATATGTAATCTGCTCAAGTGACATTTTTAGTATTTATATGAAACGCTGTAAAACTGAAAGCAGATCAGTGTAAAACATCACCTCGAGGCAAGTCTTGTAATAGAGCGCTCATTCATTCATTCACTCAAAGTGTTCGGATGACCACCCCTCTCTCGTAATAAATAACAATTAGAAAGGTATACGGCATGTCCCAATTCACACACTTCTCTTAATAGAGATAGAATTAGCGCATCCCAGATGATAGTACACTGAAAAGTATGGATTTCAATTGCATCGAGGCATTTACATTACACATTAACCTTCGTGCTAAATGTAAACCTCAAGTCTTTTTCATCTGCATCAGTGGTTCATTACAATTACCGTGTGCTGCTTATGTCTGTACAAGTAAAACTTGCAGAAGGCACTATTTTTTGAGATAAAAAATCATATCTCTATATTTTGTGATTTTTGTTTTTCATAAATCATTACTATTGGTCACCCTTCATCTTTGTCTGTGGGCTTTGCTAATATTTAACCAATGAAAATGATTGAAAGGAGCTTGTCAACTTGTGTTTAATTATTCAATGCAGGTGTTGTTTAATTTTTTTTAAAAGTATCAGTTTTTTAGACATGCAAGGTTTCTGCCCAAAAGCAACGATATAATGTTATATTATAGTATCATCTAATATTGTAATGATATGAAAATAATGATATTATCGTGTTAATTCACTTTTAATTATTTACATCCTTTTCCTTTCATAAAGTACTGATTATAAGTACAAACGTTTCGATGAAATGATCATTCTGATGCCCCTCCATCTCTTAAAAAGGTTCAAATTTGATATATTTGTCACCAATTCCGTCATCTTTATAAGTAGAAAGTTATTATAATCTTATAGACATTCATTTTTCAGTTTGTATAACTAATATACATCCCATGTAAAAATTGTCACAACTCGAACAATTGGATTACAAACTTACCATTTTCACTTTAGTTTTGTCAATGTACATACTATTAAGAAAATTGCAATAACACCATGTATTCGATGTTTTCTTTTAGTTTCTGTTACTGCTTTTTTAAAGCTGCTTTTCACTAATGCAAAATTGTAAAAAAAAGATTGAAAAGCACTATAACATTGAAGCATCTTTGTGAGACACGTCATGCAAATTGTTCGGTAATCGTTGGTCGTGCTTCCCAACAGCAGTGACAGCCAGGTTTACCGTCAACTTTACAGCCTTCTGCATCCCCAACAAAGTCCGTACTTTTTTGGGTGCAGTATGCAAATTCAGACGCAGCCAAACTCTAGTGTCTCCATAGCACGCCTCTTGGAAGGAAACGTGAAGCTTGCACAAATAATCTAAACAAATAAATAAATAAAAAGAAGCGATTACTACAGCAGGGAGTTAATTAACGGCTTGTTCGCGTTTGATAGGAGAATAACGCGCTGTA
The DNA here is from genome assembly GCF_024868665.1 of Triplophysa rosa. Classification (NCBI taxonomy): domain Eukaryota; kingdom Metazoa; phylum Chordata; class Actinopteri; order Cypriniformes; family Nemacheilidae; genus Triplophysa; species Triplophysa rosa. The sequence goes on from NC_079908.1 coordinate 5,925,394, forward strand.
ATTTTACCTTGATGTAATATAAAACCGCAAGCTGCCGCTGCTGCATTGGCTAATTAACACCTGTGTCTAGTGGCCGCTTGGACCCCGGCACCTATTAATGCCACAAAACACAATACAACAATTAAAGCCTCCGCTATTACACTTTAAACTGGCCCGCTATATTGTGGGCGGTAAATTTGGCCGCTTTTACCTTTAATTGCCCCAGAAATTACGACAAGGGATTATATTAATGTTTTTAAATGCAATGGAGAGGAAATGAGAAGTGCTGCGGGCTAATGTTATGGCCCAATTTGTCTGTTTTGTCGGCACTTTTATACGCAGAAGTGGAAGCCTTTTTTGGACCACATCCCTTTGTAAATCCAGAGTTGACATTAGAATGCGAGACACGTCATCACGTTAAGTCACCTTTTAATGTGGATGTGACTTTTTTGCAGATTTGCAGATAAAGACAAAGGCGGTGAATTAGCCATGGTTCATCCAAAAATGAAAAATTCGGTCATCATTTACTCACTCCCATGTTGTTCCAAATCTGTATAAATTACAAAGCACGATATTTAAAAGAATGCTTGTAAACATCTGGGGCACTATTGACTACCATTGTAGAAAAAGATTTTGCTTTTCATGTTCAACAGACCAACGATGCAGATTGATACAGGTTTGGAAGAATTTGAGGGGGAGTGAATGATTACAGAATTTTCATTTTTGGGTGAACCATACCTTTAATATTACGGAAGGTTAGAATCGGTGCGTCCCGAATCGTGTTGAAAATAGAAACCCAAAGGTGCTATTTTAGTGGAAGCATGCATACTTTTGGGGCTAATATTACCCATAAACCCTTGCACTTTCAAATCTGCAGCGGTAGGAAACTGGCGAGTAATGAAGCTGCCGCAGGGGATTTTAAATGTAAAATCTTAAAAGCACTGCTCACGTACTCCGAAGAGCTCAAACATCACCTGCTCCGAGTGGAAATGTCTGAGGTACAATTGCTGAACTTGGATGTCTTAGATGTGCATCATTAGGACAAAGTGGGCGATGACCAATTTCCTCTTTATCGTCCGTCTACAAACATTCAATTCAGTCATACTTAAACAGAATATCTATTATGTCTTTCTGTTCATTCCTGCTTTTGTCCGCCCGTCCCCCGGGTACGTCCGCCAATGCCCTCATTCCCACGCTGTGTGTGTGTATCATCTTTTCTCTGCTCCAATAATGGCAGATCCACATCAGCATCTGCCTTCATTAAAAGTAATTACAGACTCTCGCTCATATTGGGCTCTCGCTCGCGAAAACAACGGAGCGGCCCACATGAGCTGACTCAGGAGCAGGGAGACTACTCGACCCAGGGCAGGCCTGATCTCGGGTCAGGAAATACAGATGACTACACGTTGGATGATGATGGAGTCTTTTGAAATGACCTAGATCGGCTTTTACTGTGAGGTCACGAGGCGGAAATGTCAGGATTCGTTCGTGCTTTTATTTACAATTTCCATCGCGCCCCATTTCTCTCTCTGTTTCTCACCAGCGCTCGCTGAAAAGCACCAGAATCCGGTTTCGCCCGTTGGCCATATGCCTTTGTCAGACGCTCATCTCGCCCCTTGTTCCGCCGTTCGGAAATTCCAAAGGTGAATTAAATACAGTATTCCGCCCCCGTCTGCTGGGACCCCCCTCCTCGTACCTTTTTGTCGTCTCGGTTTACTGTTCAACGTGAAATCGGACAGTAATATTTGCTCCACAGTGAATCAAAGGAGACGCTCCGCCTGTTTTTTTCCCCCTGCCTTGTGTACAAATCTGATACTTTTTCCAGAGAAGCGAAGAAAAGATGTTCTTTCTTTCTTTTTTACCCCCGTTTTGTTTGAAAAGGAAGAAATGCGAAATGTAATAATGTGTCCGGTTGCGTGGAGCAGAGGGTGGGGGGTGCTCGACTGACCCCCTTTTGTGGAAAACCTGATCTCTGTGGACTTGTTCTCACAGGCAGGCCGTGATGGGTTTTGTCGAACTCTCTCTTCCTGTTTTTTCATTCATGTTCACTTATATATGTTCTTGGACATACGATCACTGAAGCTCTTCTTGTGAGATTGTCGGGAGTGGAATGGGTTTGTGAGCATGTTTTGTTGGGAAAGTAAATATTGGAAATAAATATTTGTTGGGATGCTTGCAGACTCAGTTTAAACACTACAAGAGCAGAGTCTGGGATATACAGAGAAAATATTTTAAAATCAGATGAAATTGAGTGAAGTACATACATACAATATGTTTTGTGTGTGTACATTTATAATAAATGGGCACTGGTTGGTTAATACGGTATTCCAGCGTTATTAAAACGGCAACACAACCTCACAGGAATTCGTTACTATTTTACGTTGAGGCTAATTCATATAAATTCATTTGATTTTATTTGTATGTTTTAGTTCGATTTGCTTCTGGCCAGTGATGTTAGGTTTAGGGGTGGGCTTAGGGGAGGGGCTTCAGTATTGCTTTTTTTAAAATTCATACGAATTAGCCACCTCGTAAAAAATAGCTACGAATTCCCATAAGATCAGGTTGTAAAATACATGATACTTGAGACTGTAAGTGTAACATTGGCGGGTTTTATTCTGCTTTTTATTGTTAAAATGTTGATATTACACGTAAATAAACAACGTTTACACTTTCTCTGTGTTACCTGGACAAAGAAATACGAAGTTTATTCATCAGCAAAAGTCTGCCTCATGAGGCAAAACGAAGAATTTGTTTGCTGACAAATCAATTTGCATTCGTGGTTGCCAGATCTGCGTCACAAAACCAGCCCAATGGCCTATCAAAACTATTCCAAAACTACCCCCATCCCAAAATATGTGACTATACCTAATCACATATTTGACATACCTGTATGCATTACACGATTTCTTGATGAAAATTACTAGTAGTAATTACAAACAATTCATTTAAACTAATCTGGCAACCCTGAGTTTTTTTTTCTTGAGTAATCTCAGTTCTGACTCGCATTATGAACATCTGATAAACAAAATACAAGTCACGTCAATGTCTTTTTTGACCAGTAATTTAATAAAATGACTATTGGATGAACACCTTACATTTTCTAGCTAAAACAATTGTAGCCCTTTGCTGCATAAACCTGAAAGAAGGGACATGAAAATGACCACGAGTTACCGGCCTGTAATGCAATCCCAACCTGCAATCCCCGCTCGTCTTTTACCCGGGTCTTTAAGGTTTCATTACCTCAGTAAAGACAGGAATATTAAACGCAGTGAAACAGAGCGCCTCTCAACGCTGAAATGAATCCATTGATGTAACGCTCACTGACTTCAACATCAAAAGAAACTTCTCGGGATCGATTTTTTTCTCCGCTTTGGAATCTACCGTTTCTCATACCACTCTATAATTAAACGGGACATTGTTGTCTAGGTATGAAAAAGGGCCAATTCAATAACGTCACAGCGGAGGAATCCAGACCGGCCCGTACCTGACCCCTCGTCGAGACTCCAAAAGCCCCCATCCACCTCAGCGGTTCACCTCCTCACTTCCAAGCCAGGTGAACCATTAGCCACCGAGATGGACCTGTCAGATCTCCAGAACGAGGGAGTATCGGCCGAGGAAAGGAGGATAGATGTGTTCTCCCTCCTCTGGACGTGCCCGAGCGCCCTCCATTCATGCGACGGGGGGGGGGGGGGGTGGGGGGGCGATGACTCGCGAGTGTTCAAAGGGGGAGTCTGAGACTTGTAGATCTGAAGGGCCATATGAAAGGCAAACAATAAGCAAGCTGTTTGTCCACCCCTGCAAAACGGCTCTCGCCTTTCATCCGCCGGCTCCCATTTCCGCGGGTCACGACTTTTCTCAAACATCAATTACTGTTACGGACGCCGTTTGATCTCCGGGATTCTTCTCGACGTAGTATCGGGAGGCATATAGCATGTGTCTGCAAGACAATGCACCAATTGTGCAACTTTTTCTATTCTTGTTATTCGGTATAAATGCAAAAGCAAGGGCTAAAAAGGATAGTTTACTTAAAAATGAACATTCTTCGGTCATTGCAAACCTGTATGGCTCTCTTTCTTCAGCACAACACAAAAGAAGATATTTTGAAGATTGTTGGTAACCAAACAACATTTAACCCCATTGACTTCCATTGTACGGACACCACAGAGACGTTTCTCAAAATATCTCCATGGAAAAAAACGAGTTTGGATAAATGATGACATGATTTTTATTTAGGTGAACTGTCCCTTTAAGGCAGCATTCGGGACATTTCAGCCGCACACACAGCAGTCTTGACGGTTCATTCAGCGAGTGTGTCTGAATCCTGTTTGGAGGCACGCAGCTGCGTCGCTGACAACTCCGTGGGATTAGGCAACAAAACGAACTCGTAATAAATTGAATCAATCATGCTGACATTCTGTTTAAATGTAGTTGCCGCGTTTCCCTGACTGCACTGTGCCGACAGGGCTGGCTGCGTAGAAATACTGAGATGCTTGTTTTTTTTCTTAAACGCATGCCGTGATTCATTTATCTTACCCAACCACCGCGGTCCGGCATATCCGCGTGTTTTTCGAAGAATGAATAATACGCCGGTTTATTTGGCTTAGCGGCTGTCGCAGAATTCAGGGAGCGTTGTTCATTTTCAGCCGGGGGACCGCGTGGCCCTCCGGGGACCAAAAAGCGCTCGGCGCTTCCCCATCCGACGACTTTGCGAAGTAAAGAATAAAGGAATGTTCTTCGGCCTTCTTTTTTGTGCTAGTTCACGTATTGCGTTGGAGGCGAGATTTTTAATGAATTAGATCAAGGTGACATCCGCCGTCTGAACCTGGGGAAATGACACGGGACGCGAGTCTTCTCTTCCAGCGGTGGGGAAAATTCCAGAGCGCGAGAAGGCGTCGTATCGTCACTTAATGAATTACTTAATGTGTCCCTCCGATGTTTAATTGAATTAATTAGGGGCTTAATTGGGCTGAGTGATGATGCTTCCAGGCCTGAGGAGCCCTCGATGAGCGGAGGCTAGAGATCTGGTGTGTGTGAGACGGTGAGGAACACAGCGGGATCCTCATGGGACCAGCGCACACACTCACACTAACACGGACCCTCTGGGAAAAGATTCCGTCCTCTTCGTTCACGGGGTGGGCGGCAGCGGGGGCCAATGCTGATCTGCCCTCTAGAGAGCGCTTCTTTAACAGAACACTGACATACAGCAACATACAGCTGTGAGGATGATTTCTAAATTTGAGTGATAGGGTGCATGTGGGAGAAAAACGACAACAATAGAGATGTTTTGCTTAAAAATGAAAATTCTGTCATCGTTCCTTCACCCTCTTGTCATTACAAACCTGTTTGACTTTCTTCTGCAAAACACAAAAGAAGATATTTTGAAGAATGTTGGTAACCAAACAACATTGGCCCCCATTGACTTCCATTGTTTGGACACGAAACCACTCAGACATTTTTCAAAATATCTTCTTTTGTGTTCCACATAAGAAAGCGTCACATTTAAGATGTTGATATCTAAAAGAATGAGATTCTTGCTGAGGTTCGTCTGCTGAACTATGAAAGAGAAGCTTCCTGCACTGAAATCCGATCACAAGTGGTCACAGGAGACGCATTTGAGACGCATGTTACTACCAGGTGTGAACAGCGATCCGTGTCGGGTGACCACTTGTGATGGGATCACCTGAGACAGGTGTTAATAGCAGGTGTAGACATCCACACTTAACTCTATGTGTGTGCGTGTGTGCGCGCGTTTGTGTTACAGGTCTGACAGCGGCAGCTATGGCAGAGGCTATGAAACTCCAGAAGATGAAGCTGTTGGCCATGAACAGCATTCACGGAGCCGGAAGTCAGAACGGTACAGAGTCCGAGAACGAAGAGCTGAACTCCAGCGCAGGTGAGAGTCACACACTCATGTACTGATGCGCACTCACATAAGACTACAGAACATACACACGCCCAACAGAGACACGCATGTTTTTTTACTTGTCTTACAATTGAGCTTTTTTCGATGAAACAAGACGGAAAATTAACTATTAAGTCATTTTTTTTGTAATTTACTGTTTTCTACATAAAAATCATACTATATAATGTAAAGAACATTCTGTGAAAATATAATCGTGATTTTGTTAACATTGACTGAGTTAGGCCATGTCAAAGATTGAAATCATAGTGAAATAGTTAATAGTTTTTAGCAAACTTTGATGCTTGTTGTCTCATACTTAGATTTTGAAGCGGTAGACTGGAATTAAACATGTAGTATTAATTGTGGAGTATATAATATATGGTATTATATAGTGGGAGGTGAATTCAGGTAGTTTGGGACACTATTTGAAATTGATCTAAAAAAAATGTTAACCATGTGTAGACGTCATTTATCAGGTATTAAAGGGATAGTTCACCTAAAAAATAAAAATTCTGTCACCATTTACTCACCCAAACTTGTACAAATTTCTTTGTTCTGCTACACTTGTTTACTGCTAAAAGATATTTGTAAGAATGTCCGTAACCAACCAGATCTCACCCCCCATTGACTCCCGTTGTATTTATTTCCCCTACTATGGCAGTAAATGGGGGATGAGATCTGTTTGGTTACTGACTGAGGGTGAGTAAACTATCCCTTTAAAAAAGACATTTGTTTTGTATGCACGGCATTGGATGACACATCAACCCTTATTATTTTGTTTACAATATCTTCTTTTATAATATTTTTTATGATTTATTTTTATTTATTAATTATTTTAAAACTGTGTTAAAAGTTAAAGTTCAAATGAGGGCTGCCAACCGATTAATCGCGATCCAGAATAAAAGTTTGTTAACATTGTGCATATTCATTTTTGAAAACATACATACATGCATATATTTAAGAAAAATATATAAAATTCAAATGGATAAACATGTATATCTCATTTTAATGAAATGTTAATATAAATAGCTACATGTAAATATTTCCTAAATATGTATACATGTATTTGTTTAAAAATACAAAATTAATATGCACAGTACACAGACATTTATTATTTAAACTCAAATTTTTATTTCGGGTGTGATTAATCGCGATTATTCGTTTGACAGCCCTAATTGAAATCTTGTTTTTAATGCTTAAAGTTCAGTGAAAACACCTAGGAAACATTAGGTTGTCATGATACATGCATGAAAGGGTTAACTTCCCAATCTACCTGAATTTACTGTATTAAAAGAATATATAATACTTATAGACAGTCAGATAAATATAAAAATGATACTCGCTGCAGTTTTACACATTCAAGCCCTTACAGCAAAGCGAAACGCTCCTCTGATGTACGGGAGTAGACAGCAATTTACTTAGACCAGTTTTATGATTCACTAGCTTTGAATTACTAAGCAGCGCAGGCCATAGATATTGAAAATATCAAAATAAAGAGCACTGAAACGCTCAACAGTCTAATCACCTCAGCACACACACGCGCGGACACGTGACCGGAGGTAATGGCTTCTCGCCCATGTAGCCCTCTCCGTTCTTCAGCGCTTTATTGAAGCTAATGACGTCTTTAATGTTCCCCACCTGACTGTGCATTTAGATTGTGATGTTACCATCACAGCACGCACACGCACACAGAGAGTAAATGTCATTCTTTATTATCACTGTGAACCACTGCGAACACAGACACAAATGCCATCCGCTGTTATTGCCAAGACCAATAACACACACACACACACACACACACACACACACACACACACACACACACACACACACACACACACACACACACACAGAGCGTGTGTCTGAATATGTAGAGGAAAGAAATGCTAGTAGAAATTCACAGCTTGCGTTTTTACAAAGATTTAAAAAAATAAACAAATACATAAAACAATATAAAGAGATGAAATGCAGAATGTAATTAAATAAATGATACAGATAATTGAATGTGTATAATAGTTGCATAGTTTATAGCAACTTAATCCTTGCATATATCAGCTCATCCAATCAGAATTTAAGTTTTGCCTTATCCGTGATCAGCTCTCCTTCTGTCCATACAGTTTATTTCATTAAGACACACGACGAAACCAAACCATTTATAGGTCAGCTCTCTGAGACGCCGCACACGCATCACCTCTGAATTCGCTCCATGCGTGCGACGGCGTGCACAGAGAGAGACGGAGGCTGTGCGCTGACAGATAGATGATGGAGATGATGGAGAGATGAGGCAGAGTCAGCGGCAGGGGTGGAGAGAACACGTTTGTCTCTCGCTCAATCACACATCCCCTGATGTAGTCTGGCTGCCGATAGAGCTAATGTTGATGATGAGAGAGAAAGGCAGCGATAGAGCTGCATCAATGGAAACTGAGAATCACACAGAGTCCAATTTCACTCCTGTTTGCGGATGTCGGCGTGCTGAGTGAACAACATCATCGCACAGAGTAACAGAGTAAGCGCTGGCCCAGAGTGCAAAGCTGAAATGATAACCGGTTGTTTGCGTGGTGTCAGATCTGATAAGTTTGAGACTTTAGGTTTACGTTTACACTGCAGCTTAATCCGGTGTCACATCACTTTTGGGCATTTAATCCTGTTCTTTACACATTTACTGGAATGACATCACATTCTACTAACAAAATTGTGTCCGCATTTGCATTAAAGCTGCAATCTGTAACTTTTTTGGTTTAAAAGAAACAAAAATTTGTTATTGAGCAAGCACATAAAAATCAATGTCAGAAAAGATCTCCGTACAATAGCTTGGTTTGCAACAGTGTAAGCTCATAATAAGTCATATTTAATATAGACCGTTTTAGTGGCAACAACATAAACAAACGTTATGTGGCCCAAACTTAACTTCAGGTAGACCTCCGCAAAGAATCAATAACTGTTAAGTATTTCTAAAATAATTGAATGCAATTAATATACAATTAAATATCAATATACATGTATAATAATATTAATTAAAAATATAAAATAAATTGTTATATTATAATCAAACACAGACCGAAAGTTAACTTTGGGCTAAACGCGTGCGTCCGATTAAACCAGCTATAATAAGTTAAGCTGACAGGTATGATTTTGCAAGAACTGTTAGTTTAATATCATTTAATTTAACCTGCAGTTTTTAGTTTCAAACAGAGATGGCGATATTGAGTCAAAGATTGCAGACTGCAGCTTTAAATCTACAAAGTTCTACAGAAAACAGAACAGCTACAGTAGTTGTTAATGATGGAAATACAGAAAATCACATTTTAAACTTAAAGTTAGTGTCGGATATTCATTCTGTATCACGATATGGCATGTTTTGGGTGTGCTGTATAATCACGATATACCGTAATAACATGCTTTGTTTTACATTTATTGTTGTTCATTGATGTTTAAGTTACTCTTTAAAATGGTGTTAAACTGACATTTAAAAAATGTAATATTAAATAAAGTACCTTGACCATTGAAGAAACTAAATTAACATTTAAATTATTTTCAGAAAGAATGGTTTATATGCACTAAAATGATTATTTAGAGACAGTTGAGCACATTTTACATTTACTACTGTGCAAGCTACTCTGATTTAAGATCAATGTCAAAAATGATCCAAACATAGAATAATTCACTGTATTGCCCACAATAACAATATTGTGCAAATTAATTATCACGCTAAACCATATTATTGAATACCGGCACAAGTCTAGTTGGCCTGACGGTTTGTGGGACCATAAGCAGATGTTTAAAATTGTTTTTGTAATTTCGTTTATTAATTACAAATACATAATAGCTCAAATTCACGAAGATTTCGAAATCTGAGTTCGGTTGTGTGTGCCTGCTTAACATTTATTACAAAGTCTTTTTTAATTGCATCCAGCGTGCCGAAGCTGTGGGGTACAAGGAAACTTTAAGGACCCAGAGAGCCGTTTGGGTATTAAACCAGACTTTCAGAAACTCCAAAGCAAGTCAAACCCCTCGGATGCATTTGATTGGTTGCTTGTATAAGGTTGAGAGGTAGTGGGTGTCTTGGAATCTGATCAAACTTCCTTGCATCCCTGAAGTTATACAAACACTCTCTGAAGCAGCCGGCTGGCTGTTTTAACCTTTGTCTTTACCCCTCTCTCTCTCTCTCTCTCTCTCTCTCTCTCTCTCGCCAAGACGCCGCTCGCTCGAGGACAACTACAAAGTCCCGATGACTGTTTTCTTCTCTTTCTTACTTTTCCTTGCTTTTTTCCTGTCCCCCCTGAACCCTCTTTTTTGTTTCTATACATTCCCACAAGATGTGTTTTTGGTCCCCGCCCCTCTCGCTCTTGGTGGCAAGCTCTTTCCTTGTTTCTTTTAAGGAGAACTTCAAAGGGAAACGGCTAATCTGTGCTTTTCCTCTGCCGTGTGGATCGTGCCACAAAAAAGCCGGAGCTATCTGCAGCAGGCAGTCAGTAGAGATGGGCTTGATTTCAATCTCTCTCTCTCTCTCAGCGCTCATAACCCCGCCCTCGCCACGAAAGCACGACCGAATAAAAAACACAACAACGCCCACCAGTGATGTTTTTGACAGGGGCTAAAGTGACTTGACTGGTCTCAAACATGCCTCCCGCACAATCCAATCCAATGATTTGGCATGAAACAAGTCACTCCGGCGAGTTTATGAAGTAGCACAAAGTGTACCGGAGTTCTTTCATTGATTTGTGGCAGAAAGCCATGTTTCCGTTAATACGACTCTAGACGGTACAGTGGGTAAATGGGGCTTCCCGTGATATTGTGTCTTTAAATATAAATACGCTTCCCCAAACCCCTGTAAACAAGAAAAAAACCAGACTGAGAGGGAAAAAGAGGATTAGAAAAAAGGCAAAAAGAGTAACATGTGTTTCATGTCGGAACGGCGGTGGAAGAATAGGCGAGCGAAAGAGGCGACTCATTGGTCTAATGGAGAACTGTCAGTGTGAATCACTGTCACAAATGACATCAGAGAAGAACTGATATATTTTTTTGCGGAACGACTGACAAGTTAAAAGAGAAATCCCATGCATTATTTAAACGGGCTCGGGAATCTGTCAGCCATGTGATTTGCCGTGTTAGCAAAAACCAGGTGTGTGTTCAGAGAGAGAGAGAGAGAGAGAGATTGCGGGGCTCAGATTTGTGTATGTTGCAAATCCCTAACTACCAAAGCGGTCAGCACTTTTATTTCTTCTTTTCTTTGTCTCTCACATATCCGTTCATTTTGCCATCACACTTTCAAGAGCTTTTCTCTCATCAGAGAGCAACTGTCAGTCTTATTAAATCATACCGGACTGTTCTTGTGTCGCTACCCACAATCTCACTCGCCCCCACTCCCTCTCTCTCTCTCTCGCGCTCGTTCTCTTTCACGCTGCTCTAATATAATTGACTAAATTTACGAGCTACAAGCAAATGACCGATATTGATAATCGTCCAGAATTAGGTCTGTTTGAACGTGTCCGTTACAGCAAAGAGAAACAATTACCTAGGATTTGTTTTACTGCTTTATATCTGCAGTTTTTCATGTCCTTTGGTTCTCTAATGTGTGAGTCCCAAGATGATAAAAATGAGATTTTACTTCATAATGCAGTAAGGAAATTGATTTTGTCTAGACAAAGTTATTGAGACCAATAAGCATGTTTCAAAACATACAATAAAAACTAAACTGTACAGTCTCCTCTCCTCCTCCAATTGTATAATTACAGTAAAGTAAATGTTCAGTCCTATTTGTTTAAATGTCATAAAAATATCACATCGAGCTGCATTTATATCAAAGAACCATTACAAACACATTTTCAGCAGCATTGCATTTTACAAACAAAAGCTTGGTTTTACATAAAACAATAGATTTCTGTTTAAAATGATGTCTTAAAATACAGTATGGGTGGTTGTCAGTCAAATGTTGGTGAAGCACACCTGTGGTTACTCTGCTAGGACACCCGTGGGAACTAAAGAAGAATTTAAGTCATTTAACTGTCATATCAGTTGGTTTAGTCATTGTAAAAATAGTTGTGACTGAGCGAAGATTGACATAATTTCCTAATTCGTGATGCCAGTTGATTTATAATTTTCTGTTGCAATATACAGATTTTCCAGTGTATTATTTATATTTTCCCGTTTTCGAGTCACCTTATTCTGGATATAAGTAAAAAAAATGTTTTATGAAAAAGTGGAATACAAAAAATGCAAACATTGGACTGAAACACAAGCCAGACATTTCTAGACACTTTTCATGAGATTCACCCTAAAACGGACTGCCTGTCCCTACCCATAATCCCACTGTAACCAGAGACACTCCCGTCTCCTCGAAGCTCCCATAAACGCCATCATTTGATCTCAGCTAGCCCTTTGTTTTATGTAAAATATTGACCGTGTCGAGCGAGAGAGAATTGGTGTTGATCTTGTGGCCGAGGTGGAAGGGTATCAGTTTTCCGTCTCAGTTCTCTCAGACTTCAGCTCACCTTTTGAACTCGTGTCCAGGATCAGACATTTGTTAGGAAAAGAGATCGTTCACAAAGCAATAACTGCACTAGAATCAGCTCTGACTGTATATGTGATCTCACATTCACACTAGTAGAAGTAGAACTTGTGAATGTGTATTGTACACGGTTCCACAATAGCTTGCTTGTTTGCTTTTTTCTCTGCCACTTAGTTCGTCTCTTCCTAAAATCCTGTTGATCTTCAAGCAAGTTTATTTCTGTATATTCCGCGGGTTATTTTTGATCTTTGGCCTTGCATGACGCCTCAATTCATCAATCAAAATGTTAACATTTCAAATCAATAATCTTCTATCATCTTGCGCAGGACATCCATAACATCTTAACATGCAGAAGTCAGAGATTTACATCGCCCCATTTGGCCGGAATTTTAAAATGACGAGCAGGACGTCAATACTGTTTAACATTCAGATCTTTATAAGGCAGTTAGTTCCTAGCGTGTACCGAACATCTTTACACAAAGTTGTTAATGTAGTATACAGCTGGATGAATGAAGAGACCATTTCAAAATTATTTTCAGTTTTCTGAATTTATTATTTATATGTACAGTATTTGCTTAGTTAAAATGATCAACTACTAACAATATTTCTCCCAAATTCAAATAAAAATATTGTTAGTATGTGCATTTATTTGCAGAAAATGAAAACTGGAGAAACAGGTGAAAACAACAGAAAAGTTGCTATGTATTTTTTCAGATCTCAATTACCGCAAAGAAAACAAGTTCATATTCACTTTCCAGCAATACAACAGTCATATTTCTACATGTATTTAAGAAAAGTTCAAATATTCTTTTTTATGTGTCTTGTCATGCTGTCAGTCTTTCACATTGCTGTTGGACGACTTTACGTCACTCCTGAGGTTTGATTTTGTTGAAATTCAGCAGACACCGGACTGAAATGACCACAATACATCTAGAAATGCTGATGAAATAAAAATTTGGAATGCTCTCTTCATTTTTTCGGCGGCTGTATATAAAGTAATGGTTGCAAATCTTTTTTCAATTGCTTGAGAAAGTTTTGGTAGTTCAGAGGTTGGAGATCATCTACTTTTATCATATTGGTATATTTACTCTTTTAGTCTCTCCTGCTGACTTTTCAGAAAACCTCGCCCAGTCTTCATCCCCTGACTGAAATATTCATCCAGTTATATCCAAAATGAATGTCCCATAAATCATCACCCCATCGGGGCACGAGCTACTTGAAGACCATTTCTGAAGAGAAGGGCTCTTAATCACTTACACGTTACACTTAAACACAAACAAGACAGTTACGCAGGAGTCCTCTCTCTATCTTACACGCGTGTTGTAAATTGTAATGGCACACACAGAACAGCCGAACGCTATAGGTTTATACACAAACCTGTGGAGCAGAGCTGCATGGATTAGCCGGCCTGTCTGTCAGGATGCAGTCTGTCAGATAAACAGATGGCTCATGCAGCAGAGGAACACATGAAGGACCCGCATTATCCTCACTCACCGGCCCGTGCCTCATCTTCCTCGCACCGCTCCTGACCGACTCGCCTTTACCTCCATCTCCAGATGACCGTGCAGTCATCCTGAATGAATGTCTCGTAGAGACTCATGAGAGATATGTTATATACATTCATTTAGGCACATCCTGGACCTAAATTGCTTTTATTGAGGTGACTCGGTGGACAAAAGGACAAACTAGGGCTGCGCAATATATCGAGATTATTGAAACATCGCAATATGGATATGGCAAGGGTTGCCATTAATTGACTGATTTAAGTACTACAAAAAGTTATTTATAGTCAAAGTTTTAGGTTGATGCAGAGAGCCCGATGTGTGTTACTGTAGATGATCAACAATCGGAAGGAACGTGACACATGTATGTTGGTATTATGGTGTCATTTATTTATCTACAGTATTCATTTATCTTTTTTTCACCACTGTCTAGTTGTATGTAAACTGCTTTGCAACAATGCAAAACTGTGAAAAGGGTTATATAAATAAAATTGACTTGAACACAATTTTTAGTTTTTAAATATTTTGATTCAAAATATTATTCATATATTATTGATTCAGAACTTGTTTTGCAAGGGCTATAAAAACACAAAAAGTAAAGCAAAAATCATCTGAGGTTATCCAGTTCGTGTTTGAAAGGGTTAAAAAAATGTGCATATCACATGTTTTATTTTTTTATTATTTAGCAAGTTATCGCATATTGCATTTTTATTTAAAACCGTGCACCCCTAGGACAAACGTAAAAGAGCAGTTCACCCCAAAAAATAACAAGCAGAAAAATGTTTCATAGTGACCGGATGCTGTCAAACCTCAATGTTGTCATGATACACCCTACAATCACAATAAGAGTAGTTCATTACTACTTGTTGTCTAGACTACAAGTTATGCAAAATACAAAAAATATTTCATTTGGACTTTAAAGCTTTTTTTTTAATTGATATTGTTTATTGAGAAGTAACATAAAAAAATCTGTCAAAACGGTCTCTTTCAAAATAGTTAGCTTAAAATAATGATTTTCATTTCAACTGCCATGTATGGTTTTCCGACAAAAATCAGTTTGACATCATCATGAGTTTAAATAAAACAAGTATGTAAAGCAACCTACAATTTTATGTTTCATACAGAGGTGGCGATAGAGATGTAAAAGTTACAGATTGGAGCTTTAGGATACAGTACTCTTTCTCTATCCAGATGACTATTAAAAAGCGAATCTTCCTTTTTTATCAAATTTTACTTTAAACACATTTTCAATTACCTAGTTTTCCAAAAAACAGATACCCCGCTACTATCCCCATCCAAGATTCTGCTGTCTGGCCGAAGTGCTCCAGTCATCAATTCTCTCAAGTAATTCTCACACCAGAAGTGTGTGAACAGGTTGAGAGTGGCTGAGGAGTATGTAACAAAGTCCTTGTGAGTATGTGTCCAAAGCTCCTGTATTTAGTCTCAAACCCCCGGTTCAGCTAATGGGAATCCATCCCGCGTAATGACCCGCAGTTCCTGTCGGTAATGAGATGTGGGAATTGCCCGTCCGTTTGGCCAGATGATGCCGTATTAACGGACTGGGCCAAGCAGGACGGACGGGGGGCTGCCCGGAGCCCCAATGCCCCGCCTCATTTTTCATCCGCCCGACACAGGAGCTGGCGCGAAGGTCCAAAGGGGGATTGATTTCAAATGAGCCTCAAAATGACGTCTAATGAAAGTCCATAAAGACGCGGGACTCGCCACTCCAAAACAGGCAAACGAGCCGCGGCCTGTCTAGAATAAACACTTGACAAGCTCTTGCTTCCCGTCGAGGCCGGCCACTCGGCCCCCATCTACCAAATTGTCCAACAAATGCATTACAGGTCTAGCCGGACACGATTGTATTGTGATTTTTTTTTCCCCCCTCTAAGCCACATTTCCCCAAAAGTGTGGCGTACGAGAGTAGCCCGGGCCCCCATCTTCGGCGTCGC
The DNA here is from genome assembly GCF_024868665.1 of Triplophysa rosa. Lineage (NCBI taxonomy): Eukaryota > Metazoa > Chordata > Actinopteri > Cypriniformes > Nemacheilidae > Triplophysa > Triplophysa rosa. The sequence continues at coordinate 5,941,237 of NC_079908.1, forward strand.
TCATTGATATGTAAACGCAGGGCGATATCAAAGAGACATCTTTTCAGGCTTTCTGTGAAGCGCGCACTACTTATGATCAAAGGCTGGTCGCCGTAAACCGTTCAAAGAGAACAGAGTTCTCTGATGGCCATTAATGTGTGTCTGTGATAAGAGTAAGTGAAAGACTGGGCCATCTTATGCAGCACAAAGGACCCAGGAGAAACACAATATAGGACTCAGTTAGTGAGGCTGATGAGATGTTGAATATTCAGCTGGAGGTGGAGGTAGAAATATGACATTCACAATCGAGAGGCCTCCGCAAGAATAGCAACTTATTTACAGAAGCAGGAGATTCAGAAACTCACCTGAGTATTTAGGTTGCACCTTTTTTATCATAGTTTTTTTTCTTCTTTTTAAACTTTTTAAAGTTTTTGTTAAACACAGCATTGCCTTGTGTTTCTCATTTAGTAACTATACACACGCATGTACCTGTATGTGAGTAGCTGCCAAATAAACCGGATCATATGTCCCATGGTGTGACAGCAAAAATTTTGAAAACAAACGGTTAATAATATACTATTTTATATTATTATTTATATTATTAAATAGCATAAGAGAGATATATCGTCATCGTTAGTTTTTTCTAAACTGTTTCTCACACCATAGGAAACGTGCGGTTTGTTTGTAAACTACCCATATGCACTAAAACAAGCAATTGTACACTAACATTCACGATTCATGAATAGTCACGTTTCATTTTAGGTCTGAAACCACGTGTACACAAAAAGCACCAAGTTATGTTTTGACTTTGAAAAATTAAATGTTTTGAATCCAGAAATGTATGTATATTCCTTTTTAAGATGTTATAACTAGAGATGAGCCAAAGATCGATATGGAAGCAGATGCAGAAATTCACGTAAAAACATACGATTATTAGAAAAAGGTTCGATCTTATTAGAATAAGAATCATATGAATTAGCAACCTTGTAAAATAGTTATGAATTCCTGTAAGATTGTGTTGCGAGATCAAGCCTAATAGTTTTAGTATGACGCTGTATCAAGATCTTTTAAATAATAATACATAATTTACTTATAATAAAAATAGTATTTTGTTAGCTTATTTTTATAAATTATTATATATTAAAACGGAAGGGAACAGCTTGGAAAGAAGATATTTTGAAGAATGTTGTTAACAGCCCCCCATTCACTTTCGTTGGTTACAATAGAAGTGAACTGGGGGCTGTGCTGTTCTGTTACCAACATTTTTCAAAATATCTTCTTTTGTGTTCTGGGGAAGAAAGAAAGTCATGCAGGTTTGAAATGACAAGAGGGCATGTAAATGATGACAGAATTTTCATTTTGAAAGTGAACTACTCCTTTAAATCTACTTTGCAGTTGTCATTTATGTACATTAGTTTGATTTTAATAACAATGCATTAGGAAAATACAAGTATCAGATCAGGACTCAGATATTCAAAATAAAATGACTCCGATCGGAGGCACGGAAAAGGTGATCAGGACATCCCTAATAATAACTTAAGGGGCGGTTTCAGTGCACCGTGTTCAACAAAAAAATGTAAAACTTTTCCATTTTAGTACATCGTCGTCATGTTAATGTAGCATAAGTGACCCTACAGTAGATCTTATTTCAGATTCATGTAAATGTTTTGGATGTCGGCATGTGTTCCATTTAGGAAAATCCAGATTCAACGAGGGTAAACAAATATTGTGTAAACAAACGAACGTTTGTGCACCTGTTGCAAATTTTTCCTATACGTTTTTTTCCTGTGTTACTCTACCGAATGAGATCCAGTATCTTCTGCAGATCCCCGTACCTGTATTCTGGCCCAGCGTTTTGCATCCGTGTAGAAACGTGCCGTAGCTTTCACTCCCGTCAAAGCAGTTAATCTCCACCAACTTCATCCTGCTTCTCACAGCAATTAACACTTCATTAAAAGAGCTCTTTAATCATTTTCACTTTCAATTCAAACACTTTTACATCCAGTCTCATGTGGATTGCTCTCACATTGTTCTGGGAGGGAATTAATGACTTTAAATTGATATGGTTTTCCCCCTCCATCTCTCTTGATTGTTGCATCTCTGCTACTTTGTGTAAATAGACTTTTTTTGCACCCCAAACCTAAAGCTTCTGGCACTCCTGTGGGGCTCTGTGCGGAGGTGTTTTCATAAACGTAAGGACGTCAATGCTTTTGTGTTTTCTTAGTCATCACTGATACAGAGCTGTTTACAGCCGAGTCCCTGTGCGTAATGAGATTTGCCGTTGAGCAAAATCTGTCCAACTGGCCTGAGCTGGATGTTAGCGATTAGATGCAGTGTATTGCATTAGCTGCAACATGAAACAGGAGCGTATTTAAGGTTGACTTGTCAAAGTGCTTTTCAGAAACATCATAGCATGCTTGATTACAGTAGGAAATGTGTTGGTAATGGATTTCAAGGTAGTTGAGAGCCAACCCTGCATGATACACTCATACGCATACACAACATAAATGCAGTGGTTCACCATATACGGCCATTTTAGAGATAAATCAACTAGTTTATCTTTTTTTTTATATTTATACTTTTATATTTTACAGACACAACCTTGTCTGATGCATCAGGTCTTACAATGTTCTAACCAGGGATGCCAGATCTGCATAACAAAACCAGCCCAATGTCCTATCAAGTGCGGTGATTCACAATATACTGTCATACATTCTCCATTTTAGAGATAAATCAACTAATGATTTCTTTAAGATTTTTTGTTTTTTATATTTATAATATCAGTTCATTAATGATTTACCTTGCACTGTTTTTTTAAGAGTCTTAACTAGGGTTGCCAGATCTGCATAACAAAACCAGCCCAATGGCCGATCAAAACTAGCCCAATGGCCAATCGAGTGCAGTGGTTCACCAAATGTTGTCGTCTAGTTCATCTTTTATTTGTTTTTATATTTATAATTTCAGCTCTTTAAGGAGCATGATTTAGTCGGTAGTTTGCGTAAAAGCTCTCTCTCGCAAGGCTAGGACTGTATGAAATGTAGTCCTTGTAGGCAACTACATATTCCAACGGACATCCTTGTATAATGGATCACATGCTGTAATGTTTTTTGAGTCCCAACCAGGGTTGCCAGATCTGCATAAGAAAACCAGCCCAATGGCCGATCAAAACTAAACCCCAGACCAAATACCAAAACTCAAAATATGCCACTTCTGTACCACACATTTTACACTCACTGTTATGAATTACACAACTTCTTATTGGAAGTCACTGTACAGTAGTTATCATGAACACAGTCTTTTTTCTTAACTTAATAATGACAAATGATGAAAAAACTCTCTTCTTTTGACCAACGGAATAAAAGTAGCCCAAATCTACCGGAAAACTGTGGACTTGGCAACCCTGGTCCCAACTCAAGCTTTGTTTTTTCCAGAGTAAAACCACAAACTAGTCGTTTACAAAAACATGCTTTTTTGTTCAAACCAATCCTTCTCTCGAGCAGATTTTGTCATATTTGTTTTTACCTGTTTGCATCACACTCCACAGCCAAGAGCATTCACGTACACTGACTAGAGATCTACGCAGATGTCGCATCACCATGATGGCTTGGGCTGATGTATAGCCGTGAAGGTTGTCCTCCTCAGGGGGCTGCAGCGTGTGAGGTGTGTCGGGGTGTGGGGGGGACATCTGTGCAGAGCAGGGTGGGTACGGCGAGAAGGGCAGCCAGAGGGGTGTCTGGCACGTGTGGAGGGATATAGAGATCTCAGCGGGCACCTAAAACACATTCACAGACGCATACATGTATTCACTCACGTCCTTCAGCCATGTAGGCTTAAAACACGCAGACACAGATGTCGCTCTTGACACTGTAAAGCATTTCTTAAGCACTATGTTATACATGGACAAGATATTCCTCCAGGCTACAAAGATGGGAAGTGTGTCCGCTGTGGTTCTGGAACATTTTCCCCAAAAATGTAAATCTCTTAAGGGGTTGCACCCAGGTGCACATTTAACATGAGTTTAGAAGATTCAATTAAATACTAGATCCATCAACCAGTGTTTGACTATAATCAGATTCCTCATTCATGTATTTGAATGATTTTTATTGCAAACCAGTCTGGTCACCAGTATATTATGCATCAGTATCAGTGACCGAATCAGTGATATGTTGTGTTATATCTGCTTAGCCATATAATTTCAGTTCCAGTTCCTGATCAAAATTCTTGTCAGATCAAAAACATTCAGGGTAAAATGTCAAAATGTATTGAAAAATACAACTAACTAATGTATATTAAAATTAAAATAATTTTAATGAATAATAAAATTTATATGATTACTCTGTTTTTAATTTTTTCAAAAATCATGTTTTTTTATTATGTTATCCTGGTTGTATTGTGTCTTGTTGTGTTAGTTAGCTGTATTTTTTGAGTTATTAAGGCTTAAGTCAAAACAAACCAACTGCAGTTTGATTGATATTAATTGGAATGCACAATAAAAAACAATGTCATTTGTTGCCCCTAAAGGTCGCAAAACATTGACAAGGGCGTTAATTCGGAAAACATTCAATACAACGAAATTTTCAAGCAATTTTTTACGAAAATTTCAAGCATTTTTGTCTAAATAATGTATATTAAAATATTATGCATTCTTTGACAACTTTAGGTAATTAAAGGCACAATATGTCATTTTTGCCACTGGAGGTCGCAAAACAATGATAAAGGCATAGTTTGAATCCAGTACAAAGGATCTAGTTAGTTGTTGTCTTCAACTCGACTGCTGATGGAAATCAACACAGCATTACTCGCAAATCATAACGTAATGAAATAATGTTTTATAACCGCTACGTTATAACATAATCCAACTCCGTTACCTAATGGAAACAACAACAGAGTGGCGCTATACTTCCAACAGCTACTTCCACATTTTTCATGAGACTCGCTGTTTTGCCATGAGGTGTGTTCAATTGCAGATCGATCGCCATATGAAATCAAAGTATCGCAAAATGACTCGACATTTTCAAATTGTTCTCCTGATTCTTTGATGTCATAATCTGATCTGTCTGGGCAACGTCGCATGAAGTCAAACACACCTATTGTTTACATGTTAGTAAAAGTAGACAGCAAGTGGACAATGTGGACTTGACGTTGCAAATTTCTCTGTATTCAAACATTGTTGAAAAGATTTGGGATAATGTAAGTACACAAGTAAACAAAATATATAACACCGTGCTAGTGTTTTTTGTGTGTGGATATTTTAATGCCAAAATTGTACATATTGTGCCTTTAAGGCAAAGTATTATGTTGTGAATGTCGTCTCTTTACACCTGCCAACCGAAATCTGCGCCAGTTAGATGAACAGTAGGGCAGATAACATGCGCTGTGTTCATGCGGTTGTTAGCCTAGCGTATTTGTCATTAGCCTGAATTTGCATGCACCTTGTTGAGCGCGGGGTGACGTGGTGGGGGATTTCGGGGGGGTCTTAGTTTGGCCAAAAGCACAGCTGTACTGCCTGCCGTACTGATTGCCTCTCCTTCTCTCGCCCTCATTTATCTTCATTTCTTCCCAATTACACCAAATTAGCAATAGTCTCAGTTGCATTACCAACTTAATCCCCCCTTTTTTGCGGGCTGCATTATGCGGTGGCAGATGATTCCTTGGCGGGAGTCAGGGTAAACAGCCATGAAAATGCCACCCCGGCAGATGGCGAGGCCCAGAAGAAATATGACAAACAGAGTGCCAGCGTGCCGTCCTCTGCCCGTACCCGCTACAAGCTGTTAATGCGCTCCCGGACAATTTCTGTATGTGTGTGTGATTTTGTGTGACTATGAGGTTTGCCGGCGTAACGGTATTAATGAATGCGTGCGTGTGTCGTGCAGTATTTTAAGCTTTAAATAGACGTGGCAGGACCAAAGCAATTTGTGTCTTAACATTAGATGACTTTTTGAGAGATTTGTCATTCATTTACATGTATGCATCTGACAGACACTTTCATCTGAAGATCACCGCACAATGCATTCTGGGATAGCTCACTTGCTTTGTACTGGACAAAAATGACCTTGCACGCACTACGAACACTACGGCACATTTTGACGCAAACCCCAAATCTTTCTGTTTCTAAGTTTGTGAGAGCAAGACATCTAACCGGCGTGTTTGGTGTGGAGTAAACACACTCTCTCTCTTCCTGATGCTTTGCTGACCAAAGAGAGTTTTGAAGACATAAACATACACACACACTGTTTACTGCGCCACACACAGACACAGCCATCATAAACACATGCGACCGCTCAAACAGGGGCCCGAAGACCCCGAACCCATCACAAGCCCAAACAACCCGGCCACGAAGACAGACCCACCATGAGAAACACTAGAATATGTGTATATTTCTATGATCAAAGCTCGCGTCTGATTATGCTTTTAGTCATTTCTTGAGCAATACTTTGTGTTTAGTAATGACGTGGAGCTTTTAAGACACCACACGTTTGACCTCAATGCTAATGTGCTGGCCAGCATTATTTCTCCAGGCATTGACTGGTGGGACGGTGCAGGTAAGGGTGGGTGTTGATGGCAGATGGTCGATCCGATAGGCCAAAAACAGTGAAGGAACGAGGACAGTCTTTCTACATTATAGTTTGTTTTACCTCTACGACTAACCTTACATAGGGATGAGTGGTGTAAGGTTTTACGTTGATGCATTTAGCAGACGCTTTTATCCAAAGTGACATTTAAGGTATACATTTTATTGGTAAATATGAACCCGGGGATTGAACCCACAACCTTTACGCTAGGTTTAATTTCACGATATATATAATTATATTACATTACGTTGCATTTGGCTGTATGTTCGCATCTGAAGTGTTGTTGTGTTGCTGCATCTGTGTTCTCTGTATTGAATTACAACCTTTTATTTTAAAACTGTACATAGAGAAAGTGCAATTGCAGACTGTGACATGTTATTGATTTGAAAGAAAACACGCAAAAGCAACAAACCGGAAGTGTTATATGCATCTTTACATGAGGTTACACACTGCAATTTTTTTTGTCTTTTTCAGTACAAATGTCTAAAAATCTAAATATATTCACTTGAGAAGCAAAATGACATAAGATATCAAGTCCGTTTTTCTGGAAAAATAATCCAAATGAAGCGAATGTTCAAAACAAGCAAAAATATTTGCAGTGGGGTAACAAAAACATTTACTTGAATTAAGTTTTGTAGACGTCTTTTTTTATTTGCATTCAGAAACCATATAACAGAGAGTACAAAAAACAAACGCAATAAACAACGGGGACAAGAAATCAATACAGAAAAGTAATAAATAAAAACATGTATTACTAAAGGTTACATTTTCAAGAACAAATTACAAACAAAGTTTAAATGCACCTAACCTTGTTTTAGAAAACAAGACTAAACAGTTTAGGTCATTTTGCTTGTCAAGTAAGTGTGTTTTAAATATAAGAATTTTTACAGACCGGAAAGCAAGACACAAATACTAAGAAATTCATTTTTTGCAGTGCACAGTTTAAAGGAAATGCTTGTTTACATGCTTATCTGTTTGGGCTTGAAATGCGGGGGATCTGTGTGTTTGTCCAGCTGTTTCACACATCGCTGGCTGATACACAGTAGAAAAAAAAAGAAATATATAAAAATCTAGATAAACAACTCCTAAAGTGTCCCAAAGTTCGTCACGTACGCGGTGAACGGCGTATCTTCACACAAGCCCAGGCATGCGTGTCGCAAATCCAGCGAAGTTTTTTTGCAGAATTCAGTTAACTAGCTCTGTCAGCGTGTGGTTAAGGAGCATCGGCGTGATGGACACATTCTCAAAGCATGAACGACAGCTGGATATGATGCAGAAACGCAGACGCTCTCCATCTCTTCTGCTTGCTTACTCTTCCTCTATCTCTGCTGGCTGGCATCACTTTTAGGCTAATTACTTTAGCAGCCAACGCTGAAGGAGCTCTTGGACACAACCCAAATGGGCCATCAGCACCGGAGCTGCGGCCGGTTCTGCCCTCCGCTCGCTCTGATATACTGCGAGCGTACACACATTTTCACAGTCACACAGACGTACGACTTCCAGTACTGTTAGCCTGTCACAGAGGTCAAACCCGGTGAGTTATTGGATATATAATAAAACAGAGAAACTGTGATTTGGAAGTGTGGAGATGGGCTAATTTCTTCGCCGTGCGGTTGTTACGACGCCTATTTAATGATGTCGCTGGAGGGAGGGAGGCAGACGCGCACGCGTATTTGAGTGAAACATGGGCACTTTTATGCCCCAGGATTCGATTTTTGTCAAAAACAACAATTTAAAATATTTTGGTTTAGGGCTGTTCAACGATTAATCGCATCCAGAATAAACGTTTGTATTTATAATAATATTTATCTGTGCACTGTGCGTATTTATTTTGTATTTATAAACACATACACATGCATGTATATATTTAGGAAATATTTGCAAGTCTATATAAACATTTATATACAATTTAAATTGTTTATAAATACAAAATGGATATGCGCAGTGCACAGACATATATTATGTAAAAACAATTCTGGATGCGATTAATCGTTGAACAGCCTTACTTTGGTTACATGAAGGTTGCCTTTTGAAACTTCGGTATGTTTGTTCAGAATTGGACAAGTCACGTGGAAAACGCAAACTATTTGGTTCTCGGTCCCTCTTAAAGGCGCATACATAGTTCACCAAAATAATGAACTTTTAATCTCACGACTTTCATCTGTGAAACACAAAAGTTTACCCTGTACACGAATAATATGGATTGTTGAAAACAAAAAGCTTTTGATCTCCAAAAATGACAGGAAAAGCTTTATAAAGGCAGCATAGGCATTCCATATGAACCATTCGCTATAATTCAAGACTACATAATTGAAGCAACTATGGAATATATGCAAAGTTTGTAACAGTTGTATAAAATTGTCTTCTTTTGTTTTCCATTGAAATAAATATAGTCATACAGTACAGGGAAAAGATAAAGGAATAAATGATGGGTAAAACTTTTTTTGGTAAACTAACCCTTTACTCTGACTATACTTCATAACTGACCAAATTTATTGTGAATATTAAAGTCTACATTACAATACAACTGCATCAGTAGAAATATGTATAAACATGAAGCACATTACGAAGTAATTTAGAAAAATACAGTTCTGTTCCTATTTTAACCGTGCATCATGTTCAAGAGATACTGAAATCGATACAAATAATATATAAGCATCATTATGCAGAGTTGGTTTTTAAAAAATCCGTTTACATGGTATTATGACTTCATTAAATGGGACGTTTATTGCTTATGGATTGTTTATGTACATCATATACTGTATCAAGAATCTCATGGTTTTATGTTTCGTCCGCCTCTCTCACACAAACATGTGCGCGCTCGGGTTCGGCCTCAGGTGTTTGGGCACAGGCATTAGTTTATCAGACTGTTTTCCCCGCTCATTCAAATGACTCCCTGATGAACAGCACCCCCGCATTCTACAGAGAGAGATTTTAATTCGTATTATTATTAAAAGAATCACTCACTGCAATCTGTTGCAAAAACACCATCTGCTGGATCACTCGTAGGACCTCCGTTGCTTATTAGGCAGAATTAGACAATGATTTCCTCTCCTCCGCTTTGCATTCTTTCGCTCTCTCTCCCTCTTCTCTCCACTAATTCGACTTAAGTTGTTTCGAGGCACCTCGCGACTAGCTTTTCTGCCGCATTTCATTCCAGTGATTAATTCCCAGATGTCACCTGCTCTGGGATGAGCTCTGAGTGATTGGCGGAGAAGTTAACCATTTAGCGGCTGTCTCAGAGGATTCTGGGATTGGTTAGTATTTTGCACAGTTATGGCCCATTCGTACGAAGATCGATTACTATACAGATAACTACATTAGCGTCCAAACTAACTGTAATCGCGCAAACAGCAGTTTCACATTTTGATGGCGCAAAACCTTTTTGAATTTGAAGGGATTTTGATTGGCTGTCACATGTTTTTTATTCATGAGCTGAAATAAAGGTTCTGAAAGTCATCACAACTATGTGCTTCAACGATAGTTGTGGTGTGGATTTTTTTATAGTTGTTGTTATTATTGCCCTTGGTGTGAACAGGCCTTGACTGCTTTAGTTTCATAGGGGGGTGCCTCATGGCCCAGTCCCAGGTCCCCATTCTCTTTCTACTTTAATGTACTCTCCACCCCGAAATGAAAATTCTGTCATGAAGTACCCCCCGTCCCAAATTATTCCAAACCTGTAAACATTTTCTATGGTAGTCAACAATGTCCCAGAAATGGCAGTTGCTAGCATTTTTCCAAACATCTTTCTTTGTGTTCATAAGAACAAAGAAATGTATACAGGTTTGTAACAACTAGAGGGTGAGTAAACGATGACAGAATTTTCATTTTTGGGTGGAGTATCTCTTTTTTGCATTGTAACATTTCTACCCCACTTGTCATTATTATTTTCTCAAAACCACTGCCATTACTGTGGTCTATAGATTTACACAGACAGTGTTACTGTATCTTTAAGACCTCTAGTAAAAATCACTGTACCTTTAAGACCCATCAGGGTGGGCCATTTTGTTGAATATTGCATTAGTGTTGATATTTAAGCGTGGGAGATGACATGTCAGTGTGCTTTTGGATGTGATGTCAGTACCAAAATGATTTATGAATGACCTGTTTTGTGAAGCTTGGCTTCCATTAACATTTATGTGTTTGGCAGATGATTTTATCCAACGCGACTTACAATGCATTCAAGCTAGATGTTTTATCAGTGGGAATTGAACCCATGCTAATACAATGCTCTTCCAGTTGAGTTTCCATATAAGGTTAGGATAGACTTGGAAGTATTTGAGGTTTTTAAAACATGTCTACATAGAACTCTTATTTCAAACATAGGCGTAGGAGATGGATTCAGTCAAAGTGTCAATAATATTCTGACTCAATCCTGGCGCTCTTTGTCTGATGTCCCCAGGCGGTAGTGAGTCTTCCTGGGATAAAGAGAAACTCCAGTCTCCCCTCTCCTCCGGAGGCCAGCACGGTCTGGCTCACTTGGGCCTCTCCGCTCAGCACGGCCTGTCAGGGTCTCACCTCTCCACCCTACAGCAGACTCATCTCCTGGCTAACCGTGAGTCATTCATTCATCACCTTCACTCCTTCATGTCATCACCAGCTCAAGGTGTATCGATTCGGCTCCGTTTCATTGATCAGATACAAATGTCACGTTAGTCAGTTGAGTTCGATGGCATGTTGTCAGTTCAGTGGGTTTGTTTGGTTATTTGTCCGACTCTTTTCTAAGTCACTGTATTCTGTTGTTGTCAAATCAATCATATTTTTCGGTTTGTTCTCAATGACACATTTCAGTGTTTTTGTGTTTAAAGATCAAAAGAATTGACAGATGCAACGCACTTAAATTCTGTAATGTGATCCGTTTCTAAGTGAAGTGGAATATTGAGGACCATTGTAGGGCGGAGCTTAATTTCATTTATTGTGATTTGATTGGATCGTAAAGAGTGCGCTGTGACATTATACAGTATATTATGATATAATAATGCTTACCCCTGCCCACCTGACCTTGGTTACATCAGCAGAAATTAAATGTCGTTCACGATTTATAATTTTGATTGAAAAAAAAAGAATAAATATAGATGAAAAATGTAGAATAACATACAGTGATGAATTGTGGACAGTAAGACAAAGGACATTAATTCAAAATGTGTTATTTCTATGAAATTCATCAAGCAAAACAGCAATTTATTCACTGTTTTCAAAGATTGACATTTTTAATGCAAATACAATCAATAGGGACTGGAAAAATTCAGACATTTTCATATGACTGAAGCTTTAAAGATGAACCCACATTCACTGTTATTGTATGAAAAAGAGCATATCAAAGAGTCTTTCAATATAAATGAGTTATAATCCGCTAAGGGTAATTAAATGCAACGCATTATGTAAACATTTTTTATTTTTTATTGGAAAATTAAATCACAATAATGCTTTTTATGTAGTTCATTATACTTAATTTACAGAACGAAGTTTATTTCTCACCTTAAATAAATGACCGTACAGTATATTTTACTCAAAGACATTTATGTTACATTCAGCTGATGCAAATTTGTTGAAAAAATAATCAGAAAAGGAGTGCACAGTTGTTGGATTACAATGAAAATCTTTTAAACCCATGAAAATGCAGATTCTGATGTAAACAGTGGTAAAATTTAGGTTTATTATAACATGATTAGCAGATTTTCACTCATATTTCTTCTTTAAAAAATGAAATGGTCAATATTATTTTCATGTTCTCTTAAAGTAAGAAATGTATCTTAAATAACGCGCATCGCTACTTCAGCCACACTTCAACAGCTTTAACTTCAATCACTTTAATATCACCTAAACAGATGTAAGACGTGTCTGTCTTCTCAGGGCTCGACCTGCCGTTCATGATGATGCCCCACCCCCTGCTGCCCGTCAGTCTGCCGCCTGCCTCCGTTGCCATGGCGATGAACCAGATGAACCACCTGAACACCATCGCCAACATGGCCGCGGCTGCTCAGATGCACAGCCCCCTTTCCAGAGCGGGGGCATCGGTCATCAAGGTAACGCACACGGGGATAAAGTTTTGATAGAAAACCTCGCTCGAATCCAGGCCGGATAAAAGCACACGCTACACTTTCACTACACTTACGACTCCCTCTAATGCACAGCCACTATCAGAGTCAGCTGGTTTTCTACACCTCGGTCAGAGAATTGCACGTCCCCCTCGGATCGTCTCGTTCTGCGAGCCTGTTAACATCTGGGAGGGAGCTGTATACCGAACAGTCTTAATTTCTACAAGAGAGAGCTTGATGTGAAATACTCGGAGGAGAAATAACAGAATAAATGTCCTGTGTTGCATTCGTGCGGAGCGGGTGTTAGGGAATATTAGAAAGTCAACAGTGTCTGTTATGTTTCCAGCATGTTCCCCCTGAGTGTGTGAATGTGAGTTAATTTACAGCGTCAGGCGGGACGCAAAAAGGGCCCGGGGCTAACTCGAAAAACACTTATATACCGTAGATATTCACTGACATGATGTGAAGTCAAACCAAACTAAAAATCAAATCATGCTTTACATATACAGCAAAAAGTCTGGAGAACTTTGATGCGATTTTATTAAAAGACATTTATAGGGTAAAGTAACAGGCCTGATTGAGCTTCTGTATAAATCCAGTTATAGACCGTGACTGTGTGTATCTGTGTTTGTGTTTGTCAGGAGTGTGTTCAGGACAGTCCGTCTCCTGCCCCGTCTCTGGAGGAAGCCCCTCGTCCCGGATCACATCCCTCATCACACCCCAGCAGTAGTGTGTCCAGCTCCCCGAACCCACACACACAGAGTCCTGAACGTCTGGGTCAGTACACACACACTTCAGATTGCTCTTAGCCATTCAAAGGTTTAGTATTTATAGGAAAAGTATGTTGTTTATACCAGCGGAGGCAACTATGACTAACCCATTCATAGGTTGATTCTCCTGAAAAGTAAAGACCACTTCGTAAGATGTGAACACTGGAGGCACTTCCGGTTTCATTTTTGCTCGTTTTATTTTGAAATCTTCCATTCAGAATTAAATGAATTGTTTTTGTTTAACATTTTATTTTGGTTATAAATGTTGTATTTAGATCGAACGTTTGGGTAGTGTTCAAAAACTGAAAGGTTCTTCTGGGCCAGCGTGAAATTAGCGTTGTTTACGTCATCCAAAGAAGTCTATAAAGAAGTCTATAAATACTGGTTTTGAGGTGCTTTCAAAATGTTGCCGTGTATTTTAAGTATCCTGACCAGCCCCACATCGCAACATTAGATAAACCATGAATCTGTTTTTCAACCAGACAGGCCGAACATTTGAAAACACGTCGCTAGCAAATTCCACTTGATTTTTTATTTATGTTTTGTGCACAAACTGTAACGGCATTGTTGCAAAAGTATTTTTCATTGAAAATGTAATGCGTCATGACACAAACACTTGTAGTATGAAGTATTTTCATGCACTCAGTCTTTTGAAACCCATGTTTGCAGTTCTGAACCCGACCGATGGTGAACTGCCAGAACGAGACGCGGGCATAAATATGAAGAAAATCCTCAAAGAAAAAGGTCAGTGTCTTTACCTTCACATTATAACACTACTCGAGAAGTGTCAAAATTGAATGTTAGTATAACATCATCGCCAGATGAAATGGTTATTTTATTTGGTACATTAGCATTCAAAAGTTTAGGGTCACTTAACTGAAATGTTTCTTATGATATTAAAAACCTTTTTATCTGAAGGCATAGGCCTAAATGTGTTAATATGACGGACTGAAGCTTGGCCAATAAGAGCTCAGAATAGATGTGGATATTATATTAAAAGCATCTCAGGATAAGAGCACAAGAAAACAGGTAACTTACAATTGTTTCATTAGATTTATTTAGAATTCCCATACTTCCATAGTTTTGATAAGTTCAATATTATTTCAAGATTTATAAAATCATTAATAAACAATGTGACCCAAACGTTTTCAATGGTGGTGTGTATGCGGATCAAGATTTTGGACCAATGAGATTGCACAGAGGCTAACATGAAAATGCAATACACGTCATCTTTGTTTGCCATATCACTTCAGTTCTATATTGTGTCATATCTGCTTAAGGACTTTTAAGACTCAAGCCGAATTTTAAACATGGTGTCATAAATCGCATCTGATTTCTAGCTGGTGTTGGTTTAACTCTGCCGAGTGTATTGCTATAACACACAACCGAGACGTTTTAATGCAGGTCGAAGCTTGTTAGTTAAATTTACACCCCCGTTGGCTCAGGCTGGCAGTATATCAGCGTCACAACACTTCTCCTTTAATTAATGACTTAATTAGAAGCTTAACTGAACATGTATGAAGTTCATATTTACGGCGCCGGGTGTGCGTGCTCGCGTAGAGGAGTGCTAGAGAACCGTTAGAGCAGCTAAGTACGTAATTCATCATTATATGAAAATGTTTTCTCGTTCCTACGACATGGAAAGGTACGCAGGTGTGCGAGTGGTAATCTTGGATGTGGTGCCGTGTGTGGGCAGCGTTTCTTGCGTGTTCAGGTGTGAATGTGTGTGTGTGTTGGTATAGCAGGTGGCGGCTCGTGACACACAGAGCTGCTGGGAGGAGACGATGCAAAGATGCCCCCAGGCTCTCTTAAAAGAGATTCGATGTGCACCTGGCCTCTGACCATATTTTATTAATATGTCTGAAAAGAATCCTTCCTAAACACACGCACACACAAACATGCGTGATGCTGCAAACCGTTCTGGATTCGGAAGGGCAGCCAATTGCGTTTAATGCAGGGTTGAGAAAAAAGCAAAAGCGTAGATTTAGGTCCATGACCATGTGCACAAACACACGTCTGATGTTTTCTTCCACCCTGTTTGTCCTGTGACAAAAACACACATTTTCATACTTTCTCTTGATTCTCTGGATCTTCTTAAAGAGTACATTCCTCAATATTTTTAAGGGCTTATTTTGGTTTATGGAGTGTCCGACAACAAGTTTATGTACATACATCATGTAAAAATACTATTATTTCATAATAATAAGCAGTTATTATTACCTTACTTCTTGACTGACTCTCAAATGATTCGTTCCGCGATTCATCTGTGTAATCTCCGCCTTTCCGCCAGCGTAGTCTGATCTGATTGGTCAGATAGTGTAGTCTGCTGTGATTGGTCAGATGGTCTAGTCTGCTGTGATTGGTCAAATGGTCTAGTCTGCTGTGATTGGTCAAACGCGTTCAGCATGTGTCGCAAATGGACCGCCTATCATTACTGCTGTATTACGGTTTGCAGGTGGTTGGATATTAACAGTGTATAGAGAGAGATGGCGTCGATTTTACCTTACCAGTTCGAGCCCGAGTCTGACGAATCATTCTTTAATCCTTATACAGATGCCAGTAAGAAAAAGGACTGTTTTAGACACTTCTCTTGTAACAGTTAGTTATCACGGCATACAGTGTACGGTGTTCGTATCTTCAGATGTTATTATAACTATAGTACACCACGCAGTTCTAGAAATAAAGACTTTGAAAGTTAATATGGTTGAACACTTACATTAGCGCAACGAGTTTATAGCTAACGTTAGGTAAACAAACAGTAACAACCCCAAAAATAACGGTAACGTTAGCTAAACACAGACATGAGATAACGTCACACAAATTTAATTTTAAGCAAAGACAAAAATAAAGAGTCACACTTACAGGTTGTGATTCGGTGGAGCTTACAGGTCCAAATAAAGTTGGTATTGCAACATCTTTTAAGGAAAGACGTTTAATGTATCCTGCAGTAAAGGCGCCAAGATTGATGAAGCAATCTTCGGTAAAATGACGCGCGCAAAGTAAAACGTTCGGTTTATACTCCTTTGGTGTCATTTGAAAAATAAATAGTAACCATTTTTTCCTCAGAAGTTCTTCCTTTGGTAGTGAAAATAAGACTGACTTAGTTTCACTACATAGAACACAGCTTCTCTTAGAAATGATGCACACGTCACGAACGAGCTAGTACAGTGTTTGGGGAGGAGAGAGTTAAGTTTTCGCAGTCAGTAGGCGGGGATTTTTCTAGTGACGTAGGTACATTGTGGTTAAAGATTCGGACAGGTCATGGCTTGTTCGCGTGATTCAGAGTCGATTACCTTTTTTATAAGCTAATAACTTTGTTATTCGTTCACCTTCGGATTTACAACTTGGCAGATTGCTTACATTCAAACACGGCAAAATTAAACACTTCATGAAATGTATTTTTTATGATCTCGAGGAATGTACTCTTTAAACATCTATTGCTAGATGTCTGCACATACTTTGCTGTAGGTGAAGGTCACATGATACAGGTGCTTTGCTGTGATTGGCTGATTACTCGGACATGATCACATTGGCAATACGCCCTTTTCACATGACGTCACGCATCTTCCGTTCTGCCGCGAAGCAGTGTATCATTACTTCTGCTAGCACTCCAGTTCATAAGGTGGCGGTAATGCACCTATAAGCTTGTTTGCCAACTGCCAGTAAACTCAAGAAGAAGAAGTTACTTCCGCTAGCGCCTCAGAATGGAGTTTACCAAGTCCCTTGCACATCTGCCACAAATGCGGCTAGATGATGTACAACGTCTTGCAGACCAATTTTCGCTAACGACAAGATCAAAGCTAGAGAAAGGATACAATTTCTTCGTTGAACAGTACCTGTTTGATTATGAAGGTAAGTGTTCTGTTTTCTTTTTGTGTTAGTGAAGGTGTTAGGATAAGTACTTGAATACGTATTCCAGCGCCATGGCAAAACGGAAGTTCTTCTTCTTCTTCTTGTTTGTTGCAAGACGGATGTTATGATACACTGCTTTGCGAAAAGGCGGAAGTTAAGTGACGTCATTGTGAAAAGGGCTTATCACACTCAACCCATATGGAAATAGGCCTGAATGGGTTAAAGAGGTAAAAAAAAACAGCGACTAATGTGAACGTTGACACATCTGGACATCACAACTGAAGTTTCAAGAGAATAAATACTAAATGACTGTTGCAGTGTTGCAGAGGATTTGTTATTATGAAAGAAGTTGCCTAATGATAACGTCAATATGAAAGTTAAAAGTATTAAATAAACAAACACAAAATATAATTATTATTATTGTATTATTTTTTAATCAAAGCAAATAAACTTGACGACACTTAGTTTTGTTATATAGACCGTTTCATCAGACGCACGCGCTGGGACTGCAGTTAACTTCCGGTCCGTGTTTGGATAGTGTCTAATAATATAACTATTTATGTTAATATTAATTAATATTATTATTTTATTGTATAATAATTGTATTAAATAAACAAATCATTGAATTTTGTTGTAGGTTCATTTTATTAAGTAAACAATTTGTTGTGTACTGCAGTTTTGATGCATTTAAAGAAAGGTAGTCCACGAACGCGCGCATGCGCAGTAACATTTGTTTATGTTGTCACTTTGATAGTCTATAGCAGTGGTTCCCAACCTGGGGTCCGCGACCCCCTTAGGGGGGCGCCAGAGTTCACATGAGGGGCGCGGGAGCTGACATGCTTTGAGGTTAAATAAAGCTGCATAAATGTTCCACTAATCATTTTAAATAAAAATATTTTTGTATGTTTAAAAAAAATCACGTGCTTACAATGCCAAGATAATGCAGTCAAAAATAGTTATATCTTGTATAAAATAATTATTTCAATTTTTCCTGCTCCATTGGCAGACATTCACACCGTAGCCGGAAGCACTAGCCGGGTTTCCATCCAAAGTTGCGAATTTAGTTAATGCGCAAAATTGGAATATTGCATAAAACATTTGCGAATAAGCACCGTTTCCATCCAACTAGTCAACCGTCACTTCCTAATAAACTGCCACTAAATATCAGTAAGAGAAGCCACTGAATATAATAATTTTCAAAAAAACTTGCGCAAGCAGACGATTACGAAACACAATAAATGCGGTGCTTTTGTGGATGCCTGCTGTTTGGGAAACACAGTCGTGACAGTTCTAAGAGGCAATTACAGAAATACTTTGACAACTTTGCTCAGGCATTTAAGAATGAGCATAACAACATTTCTGATGCTGTGTAACAAGATCAGTACTCTGGTTAGTCAGGTTACGCCGTCTCATAGTGCAGTTAGGTGATTTTTTTGGAGGAATTTATTCAGCAAATGCGTTTCCATCTCCCATTATTCGCATTAACCCTTTTTCGCAAACATGAAAAACCACCTGAAGTTAGCGTAAAAACTTTTTTGCGAATTAAGTGTTTTTAATTCGAAATTTGGTGTTTCCATCACTCGTTTCTGATGCGAAACTTAAAAAATGCGAATAAAACCAGAGTGATGGAAACCCGCGCTGTTCTCGCTGTGAGACTCACATGAGAAACATCCTCTATCAGGCGTCAACGTTCGTGTTGACATAAAAATCAAAAGGAAAAATAGCAGAGAAACGTAAATGGGGTGATTCTTTGTCAGAAATAAAGGAAAAAGTTTAGACGCTATGACAAAACCTACGTAAATTTAGGTTTTATTGAAGGACAAGACAAGTCTCGGCCAGAATGTGTGTTCTGTGGTGAAGTATTGGTAAACGACAGCATGAAACCAAGCAAAATGAAAAGACACCTGGTAAAAATAAGCAGTAATTGACAGTAGCCTGCATCTCGTTAAGCAAGTACAGCAATGTTAATGTTTAACAGTTCTTTCATAACGCTCAGTATACTCTGTATGTTCATACAATAACCTGAAAATAGACTGAAACAACCTGAAAAATAACCTGAAAATTTATTTGAGTATTCAAGTAAAAATGTCATTAAAATCTTTTATAGTACTTATATTTAACCATTTAATTTAATTTATTATTCAATTATTTCATTTAATTTATTAATATTTACTATCTATATATGTGTGTTTGAGTAGCAATTATGTGTGTATACACACACACACACATATATGAGGGTTGGGGGGGCTCCGATTGTTATATATGTACGTGGGGGGCCCCTAGGAAAAAAGGTTGGGAACCACTGGTCTATAGTATGTTTATACTAAACATAAGGGAATATGATATTATTGGGCACTAGCTGACAGTCCTAGATATAAATTAGTGTAACTAGGAAGACAAAACGATAAATAAAAATGGAACTTATTATTGGACTAAATAAAGCCTTAATATACAGAGACTATTTCGGCCTCTCATCGCATAAGTCCACTACATCTCACTTCTTTCTCCAGGTCTCCTCAAACCCAGCATCAGTTTAACCTACTTACACACACACGCACACAGAGAGCGAGAGAGCAGATTGTGTAGAGAGCAGCAGGCCTCTCTCAAAACCGGAGAGGATTGACTTAGTAAAGATTGACCGTGATTATATCAAATATGACTGCTCTAGTTTACTTCAACGATATACTGTACAATTGTGTTAGCAATTCTCTTCTGTTCTGTTCGATCCTTGTTAGCGCTTGTGAGTCTATTCAGTCACTTTATTTGCCCTCTAAATCATTTATTTGATTAAATCCTGTATTTCAACAGCGTCAAATCTATTAGAACAACATACAGTATGCCCAGTATACAGATATCAGCGATATCTATGGATTTTTAAGGTAATCCGCTAACCTAGCTAGCTGTTTCCATTTTTTAGGCGTTTTGAGCTATTTTAATATTCAAACGTCTGTGAGAAGAAATATAAAATATATATCAATCTGTTTATGTGATAGGCTTCGATTTTGATCATCTTTGGTAGCTCATTTAAAGGCATTTTGAGTAAAACGGCTCTTTATGTAATGAAGCGCACACAAAAGACTTAAACCGGATGCGATGAGATTCGTTTTCCGACGTGACGTTCGGCATAAAGCCTATTGTCTTGTGGTTGGAAGCTAATATTTCTATTCACACTTTGTTGATTTATTGTCATTTTGCTTCTTTGGCTAGTGATGTTCTAGATATGGCTCCTGGTTCATCGTTCTATGAAACTGAATGTTTTTTATCTGGCAGATCAAAATTATAAGACTTCAAAAACACGTTTAGAAAAACAAAAGGAGGAGCACAGCTCTTCTCAAAAAGCTCTAGTTTGACAATCTACAACTGTAGCACAAACAGTGCCGGACCACTTATGCTTTGCTTTAGTGAAGTATTAAACTTGTGTTTAAACATTTTTAACAGTAATGATTGCCATTCCTTACGTTGTGTGTAACGTCACTTAAATGTTCTTTTGAAATCACTGGCAGACTTAAATCTAGTCTTTGTAAGAGAGAGAGCGACAGACTGCTCAAAGACGTAGATGACTCGAGGCCCCTTTTTCCGAGTCTTCACGAAAGGGCCGTTGAATTTTAAACACTGTTTGGCCTGTGTGTGTAACGGTGATGATAAACAAAGTGACGTGGCAGTACGTGGTGATGAATGGTGAAGCCCGGGGCCAGCAGAACTGTGTTTCTGTGGGACTTGGGCGAGTGAACCCCGTCTCTAACTCTCCATAAATCACACTCTCTCTCTCTCTCTCTCTCTCTCTCTCTCTCTCTCTCTCTCTCTCTCTCTCTCTCTCTCTCTCTCTCTCTCTCTCTCTCTTCTCTCTCTCTCTCTTTCTCTCTCTCTCTCTCTCTCTCTTTCACTCGGGGCTGCCTGAATGCCAACACTTTCTTACATTAAAGAGCAACGTAAAATTCAGATATTTTGTACTATGGGTTCATATGCGAACTATTGAAGCTCATGCTATAGCATTATAGGCTGTTCATTCTCGCAGGTGTATGAAACGTTTTTTAGATATTAATCGAATTACAAATGAAAAATCTCACTCTCGTATCAGTACAAACATTCACTGTTTCATAGAAGAAAACAGAGGCGTCATTTTAATTTTCCTCTGTATTCAAATCCTTAGACCAACATACACAACATTCTTTTCTTGCTTTTTGTTCATACGAATCTAGTCTTTCATAAAGTCAGCTTCACAGTCTATACAGTACGTATTGTATGATAATGTGCTAATGTATTTGGTCTAACCTGATGTGGAGCACTTTGGCAATAGAAGCACTTTGTAGAAGTGTGTTTGTGTATGTGTGTGTAAGAGGAAGGCCGACAGTTTGTGCTGCGTAATTGCTTTGTCCAGTTTTCCGCAGAGCAGATATGTGGCATCTGGTTACAATCAATGTTTTCCTCCGCCATTATGAAATTAGCTGCGCGGAAATGATTTGAAATGGCCTGTAATGATTTCTGATAGAAATGTGCGCCATTGTTTCGTCCTTTGAGATAAGCGTGCTGGTAAATAAATCACAACAAACGTAAAGGAAACTGGAGGAGAGAAACAATCGCTCCGAGTCAAGGATGCTCGGATTTCCGAGCGTTGTATTTTTAATCTTCGTTTTTGTTTGTTTATTCGCAAGCTCCTCCTTCGGATATGCACGGAGGGGACCATCGTTGGGCTTTGAAGACCCTTTTTGATCATTAGCTCGATTGCTGTTCTAAGCACATTTGTGATGGTTTAATTAAAGCGAGGCCCTCGGTGGGGCCCTGGCGGCCCTCAAAGGCTCTCCGGCTGGAGGGTCTGCTTTCTCTTTGTGTTGAAGATGAACGGATATTACCCAAGGAAAATCAATGACATGAAGAAAAAGTAAACTGGTACAGTTGGCAATTTGGGGCAAGGTTAGCACCGTTGAAAGTCACCTCGCAAAAGCGGCATTTTTGGACGAGAACACAAGTGATAAATGATAGCGTGCTCTCTCTTTCTCTCACGCGCACACACATGAAGTGAGAGGTGAGGACAGGTGCTTGTGTTCTGCTCTGGTTCTGAGGGAAGAGCAGATTTTTGTCTCACAGGCTTGTGAGGTCTCATGTGCACGCTAACAGTGTCACTGCCACGTTTGAAGTAAAGCCGCCTCGAGGCTTGCAGAGATTCTCGTACAGATAATAGGAAAGGATGAACGAGCGGGCTACAGAATTAAATCAGGTAAATAATCGGTTTAAAAGAGAAAACGATGCGTTTAACACAGTTCTGCTTTATACAGATGTGAGGTTTAGGATAGCGTGAAATGGTTTGATGTTATTTTCATTTCTGTGGTTGTGTAGTTCCTGTTAAAGCAGAGAATTTGTCGTTGTAGTTGACATAACAACCTGGCAACACCGTGAGATGTTAATAAAATAATAATATACTAATATATTAACAAGTAATTTATTGTTATTATTATTATTAATAATAATACTTTTTAATTATTAAAAAGTAATTCATTATTAGTGTTATTAATAATAATAATAGATGAATTGTTAATATATTAATTAATTATTATTATTGTTATTATTATTTCTGGTCAGAGTCATTCTAATGAGGATTTTATTGGACAAACATTTCTACGAACAAGATGAGAGAAAAGGCCCGTTCGTACTTGAGTAACAAAAAAGTTGTTATAGTGGATTTCACAACAATAACAAAACCGTGTAATAATATTGTTTGGATCACATTCAGAGCGTTTTTTTCACCCTGACGAACGATTAAACATTGACCGCCAATCAAAATCCATTCGCATTTAAAGGAATCGTGCATTTAAAATGTGAAAGCTTAGAATAAAAAAGTTATTGTCATTTGGTGTAACTAACATAGTTCTTGGTGTGAAAACTAGTAACTTTGTATTAGCACCTATTGTATTATTGCTCCTGTATGACATATCGCTTATTGCTCCCTGAACTCTCTGTAAGAGAGATAAAAAGCGTCTTTGGATAAAAGCGTCTGCGAAATGACTAAATGTAAATGAATAGGCTGTAAATTTTAATATCCTACAAATGTAAATCTGTTCAAAAAAGCTTGAACAGTGATGGGGTCTTAAATCTATAATCACACCATGCTATGAAAACAAAGTTAACAGAGGGCTTAGTCGTTCTTAATAAAGAAATGAAAGAACTTCATACTGCAGGAAACTTTTCTCGCTGGCGTCTCTAGTTCTCATTGCGTCCCTGGAGACGCGTTCATCTCGCAGGTCCATTCCTCCTATGCTCAGGTTAAGGGCTGCGGTGTTGACCTAGTATTCCTCTCATTTGATATTCCTCTTCACACGCTAATTGGGGGAGAAAGAAACGCTCATTACGCCTGATTTCATGTACACATATTCATTAGACTCACGGCTGGAGTGTCAAGAAAACGCAGCCTGGCCTCTTTTCCAGTTTGTTTACTCTCTTGTTTATTTGCAGGTATATTTGTTCATTTAAATTGCCCTCTCCCGTAGTCTCAAGTCAGAAATAAGTGTGAACGCTACCAGATTAGTTCTGTTTGTTCTTTGCTTTTAATGTTTACAAAATTAGTTTTACACTTGGCGAAAGTTTTTTCTTACAAGCCTGTGGATATTATAATCGTGTGTTTTGTTGGTGCTGTGGCCTGTAAAGATGTGTTAGAAAGAGGTGCTTATGAGGACAACAGGAGTTCAAATCTCAATCCTGTTCACTCTGTTTTCCTGTAACTGTCAATTAAAAAGCAAACAAAGATACAAAGTCAACCATGACACATTTTATACATTTTACAAATACATTTTTAGAATTCCGTTTTTATTCCGATATTACAATTCTGTATCCAATATAACACTAGAAAACTATTTGCAAAAATGTATCTTTGTACATATATTTTGAGAGATTGGACCATCTTTCAGGTGAAACATATTGTAGCATTTGCTTAGCTTACAAACAATATGAATTGACAGTTATTCTAATGCGCGAGCCCTTTACATTCGAGTGGATTTTGTTGGTTTTTATTGTTAATCAGCAGGAAAATAAAAAACCTAAAAAGTAAAAACGATATTCCCAGCAAACACATTTACGTTGTGGCAATGTTGGTGCAACGTTCCATTTTTGCTCTAGCTCTGTAGCATCTTAAATCTAAGCATTGTCACAATGTTGCCAGAATTTAGAGAGTAATGTTGCCATAGAACCGTTGTTCTGCAACATTAATTTTGAACTCATACAGTCACAAAATTAAATCTTGTTAATAATCTTGTTATAGATCATACAGTAGTTAATACATTCAAAGAAAAAATGATTCAACACCAGCCTGTGTAAACAGTACAATATAGCATGATATTATTCATCTTCAGGTCACACTTTATTTTAAAGGACAATTCTCGCTCTTAACAAACCATTAACTAAGACTTTTGCCTCAATAACTCCAAATTTGTCGCTTATTAATTGTTAGGTATTGGGTAGGATTAGGGATGTAGAATATGGTCATGCAGAATATGTGCTGTATAAATACTAATAAACAGCCAATATGCTAATAAGGGCCTACTCGCACTGTCCCAATCGAACCACGCTCGGGTGCGTTTGACCCCTAAAGCCTGGTTCGATTGACTAGTGCAAGTGCTCGCAACCACGCTCGGACGCGGTTCACTTACTGCCCTGGCCTGGTTGGAAGAGGTGGGCTGGAATGCGGTTTGGTTTGGAAAGGGGGCAGTGAGAGCAACCGGGCTAATGTGAGTACGCCCTAATAGGCATGCTAATAAGAAACTATAGTTAATAATGAGAATTGGTTCCTGTACTAAAGTATTACCCATCTTTATTAAAAATTCACAATTTAGAAACAAACCTTTTGATCACGTCATGGCTACATTGAAACAATGTTATGTCTTTGCTTATGTCTTTTCCTGAGTTTTTTCTCTTTTGGTTATTGCAATAATTGTGATGAGTTATTCTCTTAAATTTAGAATGATTTTAAAAACTATCATAATAGTAACAGGCCTTTACACATACACATATACACAAATAATCAGCTCGTATCGAAAATGAATGACTTCGTCGCTTGCAGCGAATCGTCTGTTAGAAAGTTGCATTAGGCTGTTTAGACAGCTCCAGTCTGTCTGGACTCAAGATGCACACCTCATTATCTTAAAGTACTGCTTTGGTACCAGTCTTTCAAAATTGTATAGTCCCGACATACGGTTGGTTTCTGAATACGAGCAGTAAATGCGATCGCAGTCAGACATGGATACGCATTCAGTCAGCCCGCTGGAAGACTTGTGCATTTGTCCAAATGCTGAACATCCAGGTCTAATAGGCCAAAGATCAATGCGCTGACACTTTTATAGCTTCAGACACAGCTATTCCTTCATTTACATGCCAGCATTTACATTACATCCTCCAGAACAGCCAGAAAGCGTTTTCTGCGCTCCAGCCCCGCCGCATATGGCTGTTAAAATGTAATATACACTAATACCCCCTTATTCACTTCCACATCCAACCTATTACTGCTTTGGCTTTTTATTGTCCTGCTTTCATCTTTGCCGTGTATACGTGTGTGTATCGTGGGGGTTAACTAACTAACATTGGTCCTTTGCTTTGCTCGAGCTCATTAAGTGCTTTGTGCATTTCCTTTTTTGGGGCCTGGTTTTAATGTAGCTTGTTATTCGGCGTGCCAGTGAATCGGGGCCCCGTGGACCTCAGGTTTTGGAAGTGTAACCCCTGAGAATTATTTGAAGTTGAGGAATGAAATTAAGAGGTGATTCGGAACGACTTCTGAGTTATATTGCTGACTTTGGTGTTAATATCGCTTGCGGTTTTAGTGGTAGGAAGTCTGAGTGCTTTGTTCAATTTTTGTTATGGCGGGCCAACAAAATTAAGGATCTTTCAAGTCATTACTGTAAGTTTAGCCAGAACGTTTTAACAAAGTACGAGTGCTGCTTTCCCATGCTGTGTGGTTTCTAATGGTTGCAAGTCAAAAAAAAGCTTGAAAATTGCCTGTGATTGTCAGGTTGTTGTTCTTTAGGAAGTTTGTTTTAATCTGATGTCAATCAAAAATGTGACGTGTGCCTTACGAAACATCAACAATAATTCAAATTTATATTGATTTCATAATAAGAGTGATAAGCTCATTTTTTATACTTATATTTAATAGGAAAACACACTTCATTTTTTTGCTGCTATAATTTGTTCATTTTTGTCGAATCAAATTGGGTTTAAAGTCATTTCAATTTTTAAACTTTTTAAAATTTTGACCAGTGGTGAGTTGCTGTAACTTAATTTTATGACTTGAAATAAGGTAAAAACATTTAAACATTTAAATATTAAGTTGAAATTGAATGTACTTAAAACGTAAAAATAAGAAGCGTCTAAACATGTTTACGCGTGTTATTGAATCTTGTTTTTCCTCTGCGAGCTGCCTCTGATTGGTCTATATCTCACAGCTATAAATACCACCCAGGCGTTTGGATCCCCATGCTTTAGCGCTCCCCTGGCGCGTCCTGTCAAACACTGCCATCTTGTTGGGAATAAATGTCTAACTGGCAGAGGGGCGATCTGTCTCTCTCAAGCTTTTTTCTCTCGCGGGCTAACGCTCCATCACGGGCTGTGTGTTCAGCGCTGGCTTGAAGCTCTCGTCCTGTCCTCCTCATTGTCTCCATCTCAACTTTCTCATCTCAGGTTATGCCCTCTCTTGTTGTTCTTTAGCTCTTTGATGAAATGTATATCTTTTCATCAGGATTTATCTTAGCCGCTACTGTTTAACTCCAGACATTCTCCCAGATGCGCTCAACGTGTTGGTATCTTACTTGTGAGATAGAGAAAGTGATGTTTAGTGAAAGCTGACAAATGAGATGAAGTTCGGTTCGGTTGACATTTCAAGCATTACCAAAACTGTTTTACCCTAATATCATATAGAGGAAATGAAAAATAAGAATTTTCCTAATGATAGTTAGCCAATATTTAATACAATAACATTTTCTGTAACACTTTACAATAAGTTTGAATTTGTCAACATTATAAATGCATTTGTGTTTTCAGTATTTATTCAATTATTTTTGTTAACGTTAGTTTACGCCAATACAATTGTTCACGTTAGTTTGTCGTGCATTTATGTATTTATTATACATTTATTGTTTTTATTAGTACCTATAAATTGTGAAAATAACAAACTGAGATAAATAAATGCTGTAGGAGTATTGTTTATTATTAGTTTATATTAGCATTAACTAATGTTAATAAATACCTTTTTCCAACTTTTTTGGATTAAAACATAATCATTCTTGTCATTTCATGACCATTAAGCACATCATATCAGCCTGATTTCATTACTATCATGAACAAAATAAACTGAAAATGCTAATGCAAAGAAACAAAACACTAAAACTATTTTTATTATTTACATAAATATCTATTATCTATTTTTATTTTAAATAGGTTGACTCAAGCAAGTCAAACACAAACTGGAACTACGCTTAATTTACAGGCAGTTTCAGCGACAACAACATAAACAAACGTTATGTGGCCCAAACTTAACTTCCGGTAGACCTTCGCAAATAATCAATAACTGTTGAGTAGTTTTAATTGAATTCAATACAATTAATATACAATAAAACATTAATATAAATTAATTGTAATATAAGTTGTTATAAACACAGACCGGAAGTTAACTTCAGGCCAGCATGTGTATCTGATTAAACCGTCTATACCAAAGCCAGCTAATTTTCATTAAACATTTATCTTCTGCCGTACCTTTACATTTGCATTTGTGATTTTTAATCAATACGTGTGTTTTCTGTGAATCAAACCAACAACCTTAGCTACTATAACACAATGCTCTACTAACTGAGCTACAGGAACCTTTACATACACTCACCACTAATATTTCTTCTCGATGACATTATTAATCTAGTGCTAATAAAAGATCTCATGGTTCAAAACAACCTCTAATAATTAGCCGTCGCCCATCTTTTAACATTTACACTGACAATTATGGTGATTAGTGGTTGGCCTTGATCTTCGTATGTAAATCTGTGTATAAACAAACCTATACTAGCGTGTTTGCGTGCACGCCCTAATGTACACGTACCTGACAAAAGCGCAGCGCCGCAGACGCGCACTAAATTACCCCCTAATTGGATCCCTTTGAATATTCAAGAGACGTCCCCTCCAACACATGTAGAAAATAAAAACTAACAAATATGTGGGGGCAAGAAAATCACATCGGGGTTAAAGGCGCTGAGGGAGATAGCCTTCTTCCTCTCGTTCCCGTTCCCCGGCATCTGTTCATCCATATGGAGCGCAGGGTAAAATCCACTTTCTCTGGGAAAGATGACATTATGTCAAGCAACTTGGTGAGCGAAAACCGACTTTAGGCTCTGTTTTCAGTGGTTTGCATTCAGGGCTGTACGTTAACTTTCTTTGCACGTGCTACAGAGGTTTAAAGTTTTGTAGCGCAGGCCAAACAGTTGTAGCACAAGTATAAAAAAAGAAAAAAATACATACACATAAAAAAATCACATAAATAGGCAGGTAACTGACGAAGGACATTTATGTTACAGTTGGGTAAATTAGGGCCATATAATTTAGTTTTTCCCAAGTTCCTTTTTCTGTTTAAATTTTTCTGAGTTCTGTGTTTTCCATTCTTTTACTATAAAATAATTATATATTTGTCCACATACTGTAGTATACTATTGTATTATTTACTAAGGTAAACCGCAGTAAAATTCCTCCTTTTGCAGAAGCAATAGTGTTTTTGAACCTTACCACAGTAAATATTAGTTTAGTAAATAATGAGTATACTCTGTTTATGTAGTTTATCAGTTTACTACTAGAATACTACAATTTACTATAGTAAACGTTATAATACAATACAGTGTTTTTAATCTGGATGTTCAAGTTAACCAGACTTTTAGTTTCACGGGTCGTCGCAAAGAGTGTGTGGTTGACGATATCTTTTCTCTAGCAGTGAAATGCTTATGAAATAAACTCTCAGATCAGCTCTGGAGATGCAGTTCATGTCTTCATGTCCTCATACAGAGAAGCAGAAAAATGCTCGAGCGTCACACACATGTAGTAATGCATGAAACAGCTCATTCACATTTACGCGAAGCAAAAAGCCAGATTGCGCTATTCCTTCCCTGTTTCCACATCGTGGAAATCCCAGGGCTCTAACTATGGACTCGGTGCAGCAGGAAAACAAGTTTCAAATGCAAAAACAACTAATTGATTAACACCACACACAAACAAGCACCGAGGCAAACAGACCTCACACAAACAAGCGGCTCTGTCTAAATCACGTGCAAAACTGTATCGCACGCGTGCTACACTGGCAAATTTATCTTCGCACAGACAGATTTTTTCGTGTACATCCCTGATACCTTCGGAAACATTTACTACATATAAAAAGTTTATTTGTATAGCCAATACAAGCTATGCTGGAACATGATGCAAGTTGTGCACTTTCCCTTTTTATTTATTTATTTATAAAAATGGTCATGATGGTACTTGAGTTTCTTTGTTTGAGACCAGCAAGAAAAGCTTTTTTTCCCAGAAACTTCGCATTGTCTTTTATTTTTAGTGAGCAGCAAATAAAAGGTCCAATAGATGAATAATTGATAGCAGCGGTCAGTTAAAAGAAAAAAGCACTTCCCTTCATTTTGTTAGTTTATTTATTTATCCGTTTGTTCACTTTGTACTCCCGACTGGGGGTGTTATCGTTGGGTTGAGAGGATAGATGTGTTTGTTTCGGTCTGGAGCTCACATATTTGTGTCTCGGAGTACAGAAATCTCTGTACTCAACTCTGGTCAGAACCAAACATGCATTCAATCCAAAAAAACACACGTGCGCTATGTACAAACAAACAGATCTCATTGTGCCGGGCCTGACTCTCACCTACGCACACACAGAGAATATCATTACTGGTGCACATTACAGTGAGAAGAGACAGAACGAGGGCACTTTGTAAATGTCATGGGCCGAGGGCTCTTCCACCCTCTTTGCTGGATGAAATAAAATGAATTGAAGTGAGCACTATCAGCGGCGGCAGCACAAGATAAATCTGTCGTTTAAAAGGGACTCGCAATTAGGTGTGCAGGGGCCGGCAGGACAGCAGGGCTTTCAACAGCCCAGCCTGCTACCATTAACCTCCTTTCTAACGGCCCGTTGACCTGGGATGTGTAGTTTTTAGCTCCTCGGTCTTACATTTGAGTCGCCCAGTGGCGTGGACGAAAAGAACTACAGGGAGTGGAGGTGATGTGGATTATTTATCATTCACAAGGCCATTTTATTTCAGTAATTTTTTATTACTAGAGATGCACCAATATATTGGCCAATAATCGATATCGGTAAATAAAAGCGATTTTTCATACTAAATCGGCCGACAGATTAAAAGCAGCCGATGATCTTTTTGTCAATCAAAAGAGGACAGAAAAATGCAATGAATTTGTGTTCTGTACACTCACCTAAAGGATTATTAGGAACACCATACTAATACGGTGTTTGACCCCCTTTCGCCTTCAGAACTGCCTTAATTCTACGTGGCATTGATTCAACAAGGTGCTGAAAGCATTCTTTAGAAATGTTGGCCCATATTGATAGGATAGCATCTTGCAGTTGATGGAGATTTGTGGGATGCACATCCAGGGCACGAAGCTCCCGTTCCACCACATCCCAAAGATGTTCTATCGGGTTGAGATCTGGTGACTGTGGGGGCCATTCTAGTACAGTGAACTCATTGTCATGTTCAAGAAACCAATTTGAAATGATTCGAGCTTTGTGACATGGTGCATTATCCTGCTGGAAGTAGCCATTAGAGGATGGGTACATGGTGGTCATAAAGGGATGGACATGGTCAGAAACAATGCTCAGGTAGGCCGTGGCATTTAAACGATGCCCAATTGGCACTAAGGGGCCTAAAGTGTGCCAAGAAAACATCCCCCACACCATTACACCACCACCACCAGCCTGCACAGTGGTAACAAGGCATGATGGATCCATGTTCTCATTCTGTTTACGCCAAATTCTGACTCTACCATTTGAATGTCTCAACAGAAATCGAGACTCATCAGACCAGGCAACATTTTTCCAGTCTTCAACTGTCCAATTTTGGTGAGCTCGTGCAAATTGTAGCCTCTTTTTCCTATTTGTAGTGGAGATGAGTGGTACCCGGTGGGGTCTTCTGCTGTTGTAGCCCATCTGCCTCAAGGTTGTGCGTGTTGTGGCTTCACAAATGCTTTGCTGCATACCTCGGTTGTAACGAGTGGTTATTTCAGTCAAAGTTGCTCTTCTATCAGCTTGAATCAGTCGGCCCATTCTCCTCTGACCTCTAGCATCAACAAGGCATTTTCGCCCACAGGACTGCCGCATACTGGATGTTTTTCCCTTTTCACACCATTCTTTGTAAACCCTAGAAATGGTTGTGCGTGAAAATCCCAGTAACTGAGCAGATTGTGAAATACTCAGACCGGCCCGTCTGGCACCAACAACCATGCCACGCTCAAAATTGCTTAAATCACCTTTCTTTCCCATTCTGACATTCAGTTTGGAGTTCAGGAGATTGTCTTGACCAGGACCACACCCCTAAATGCATTGAAGCAACTGCCATGTGATTGGTTGATTAGATAATTGCATTAATGAGAAATTGAACAGGTGTTCCTAATAATCCTTTAGGTGAGTGTATATAGAAGATGTTAAGAAACACCACCAGTTTGATGTTCAATATTAATGGTCATTATATGAATTAATAGCATTCAGAAATGTAAGAAATATTTATTTAATCTTCAGAATCGGTTTTGACAGATATCACTCTAAACATCGTATCGGTGGAGAAATTTAGTATCGTTGCATCTCTAGTATTTTCAAGTGGTGTAGTCAGCAAGCGAAAAAACTGACTTTGGTAGCACTTTTTTACGCTAAATTGTTTAAATGGTAGTATCGTGGTACCGTAAGCAATGTTGCATATGTGCATTAACATTCATTTGAACACATACTTCTCACCTAAATCAAGCCGTGTTTTGAACGACTCGTACGACATAATGATTCAGTGAGTCATTCATCAATGCACTTGCTTCGTTTTTGAATAAACCGTTTTGAACTTTGAATTGGTTGGTTGATTTATTCACTAATTAGTTTTACAAAGTTAGCCAAACATTTCCCTTTATAAACATCACTGTATAAATTACATTTGTTGCACATTTAAATTAGTTTTCCCACGTGAAAAATGCTCTAGTGTACTGTAGTATTTACTACAGTAAATTTTACTAAAATTCCTAGACACTAGTGCTTTTGAGTCTCACCATGTGATTTCTCGTTTAATGCTGACACCGGCTGTAGTTTGGTTTAGGTAACAAGCCCACAGTTATGTCTGATAAACACGCATCCTCATGTGGGCTTTCAAACATTTCTGCGCTCTTCACCGTTATCTCGCGGTTCACCTCGCACCTCTCTCTCCTCGCAGAGGTCCCCTTCCATTCACCCTTTTTCTCACCCTATTCTTCTTTCTCACGCACGCGTTCCTCTTCACACTCTATCTGCGTGACCTTCATCCGCTCGCCACTTTCAGCCGGCACCAAAAACTTAATCACACACTGTCAACCTGTGAGGAGAGGAGGAGGAGGAGGGCTGCTCCTCTCTCTTCTTTAATGCCCTTTGCAGTGCTGAGGAAGAAGAGGGAAAATTTATGGCTGCTGGGACAGGTGGGGTATGAACAATGGGCAGAAAGCAGTACGGGGTTATCTGGCGGGCTGCGGGCGGGGAAATCGATGTGACCCGTGATACACTGTCATCACAATTCCCACCCCAGCTGTCCTATTTGTCTTGCGTAGGGAGGCCTGGACGGGCCGTGTCGACGCGAGCGGAGAGAGGCCTCCGTCAGATTAGCCCGGGTGAATCATGACCGCTTCGTCTCTGCCTCTCTCACTGTTTGGGATCTGTTATGGCTGGAGCGGTGGGGCTATGGTTTGTGGCCTGGCATTGTGGGCGGGAGGGGTTGCATGGGGCTTGTGGGTAAAATATGGATTGTGTGTGTGTGTGAAAGTAGAAGATTAACGGCTGTTCAGAGGTTTGGACACAGCAGCTTTCTGTTTCATCAGAAACACTCACTCGGTTTATCTTCTGCTCATGTGCACCTTCTGAAATGTGGACAAGTCTCAGTTTGATCATTTTTTTGCTGTTTGGTTTCGTGATGATAGTGTGGTACTCAAAAACGTATGACGTCCATTGAAAATTCAATTTTTCGAAGAAAAAAATAATACAAATTACATAAAGCAAAAAATGAACATTGGAATTGTGTTGTTTTTAATTCATTTTAATTTTGTCCGTGAAATCAGTGTCAGTCTGGGTTTGTTTCTGTCGCAAATTCTTTTTTTAGATTTAATTTCTATTTTTTGTATATATTTAGACATTGTATTGAACAGATTTTGTTTAGGTCAATTATTGAACATTTCCTTTTTGCAACACAAAAAAAGCAATTACATTTAGCAAAAAATAAACATTCGAATTGTGCTATTTTTAATAATTATTTCTTTGTCTGTCAAATCAGTGTCAGTCTGGGTTTGTATCCGTCACAAACTCTTATTTTTAATATTCAATTTTTACTTTTTTAAATGTTTTATATTAAGCGAGTTTTGTTTAGATCAAATTTTTAATCATTAAATCTAAATTTTTGTTGAAAATAGTGAAATGATTCAAATGCCTGAAACCATCATGAATATAAACATTTATCTTCTAGGACGTCCTTATTTATCATTGATTCTATGTTTTGTTTTTTTGTGATCTCAGATGGGGCTCAGATAGCTCTGCCCGTGCAGAAGCCTGGTTTCGAGAAACTTCCTCTGGGCTCTCAGACACTTCCTCCAGGCTTCCCTGCACCCTTCCTGTTTGCAGACGGCCTCTCTTCTGTGGAGACGTTGCTCACTAACATCCAGGTAAATCCACTGCACGTCAATGAACGTGGAGGACTGCACAACAGCTTGTTGGGTATCTGAGGGTTTATATTGGTGTATTAAAGTTGGATGTGTTTTGTGTCATGTTGGCGGCTCAGGGTCTGCTGAAGGTGGCCGTGGATAATGCCCGTGTGCAGGAGAAACAAGTGCAACACGAGCGCAAGGAGCTAAAGATGGAGCTGTACAGAGAGAGAGAGATGAGGGAGAGTCTGGAGAGACAGCTCACCTCTGAACTGCATAGCCGAGGTACATACACACACACATAAAATTATACAATATCATTGTTTTAAAGGTCCAGTGTAAGACATTTAGGGGCATCTAGTGGTGAGGTTGCGAATAGCAACCAATGGCTCACTCCACCCCTCCTCCATTCCTTTCTAAGCACTACGGTGGCTGACGCAGGACTAAGATGTCGTCACATTTTCGCTTCTTTGCCGAAGGAGATAACGTATTTACGAAACGCGCTCTATAGAGCAGTTTGTCCATTTGGACTACTGTAGAAACAACATGGCGAATTCCATGTAGATAGAAATAGCTCATTCTAAGATAATAAAAACATAACGCTTCATTATGTAAGGCGTTTATACTCCTCTGAAGACATGGTTATGTAGATTATATTGCATTTCTGTCAATAGAGCCTACATAAAATGACACGCAGCACCTTTTTTTTAGTTTGAGGTTCCAGTCATAGAAAACCTGGAAATACCAGAAAATTACAATTCCCTGGAAAGTCATGGAACAGTAAAATATGGCAACCCCATAAGTCATCGTTTAATATTAGTACGCACATTAACGCATGAAAACGCTCCAGAAAAACCAAACAACACGGAAGAAATGTCTGAATTTACACTGCCAATTCTCCTCTACATCACAACCAAACCGTGTCACTGGTGGATATTCTGCCAAATCCACTCTTGCCATGTGCGCCAAGAAATTAAGCCAGTTATTCAGCTGTATAACAACTCCGACAATATGTACAAACACCTCAATCATTTATTAGCCGTGGCTGTTACAGCATTTCATGTTCTTTTAATGCACACGTTTGTATGCTGGATGATTTGGCCGATCAAAGGCAAGTTATTAAAGGTGTAAGAATGCGAGTGAGAAGCGTGTAATAATGCTGCTGTGCCAGACTGCCAGTGTTTCAAAGGCTGTTAATTGCTGTGAGTCCACATATACACACACACAGTTGATTATGTTTGCACATATTCAAAGATTGTGTTGTTTTGTGTGAAGACAGCTGTTCTGTTTACCATTCAATGCATCCTAGTGGATTCATACAATTGTATTATTAATTATAAACATATACTGTAAATATCGCCAGATATTTTTCAATGGATTATCATTTCATTTCATTGTTCAGTTATAAATTGTTAATCAATGTCATTTGACTTTAACTCACATAAAGTACAATTTTAGGTTTTAAACAGAGATGGCGATAGAAAGGCAAAGGTTACGGATTGCAGCTTTATGCTCATAATTAATAATAATATTTAGAATTAGAGATCTGAATTTGTAGATAGTGATTGCCTTGGCATACACATAACCACAATCTTTGACAAATCAAAGGAATAAAACCAAGGCAAAATCCTTGAAGTGTTGTTGAAAGTTGTAGAAAGCTGTTGCATGTTGTAACGCACCATATGTTTGTGTTTTGTTAGTGATAATGAGCACTTTCAAGTCTCTAATGTGTGAATGTGAGTCCACGCTGTTGTCTCTGTGTTTATAGACACCATGCTGAACGAATGTCTCTTTCATTTCTCCTCCTCAGCTACTATTCAAAAGCGTCTTAAGAAGGAAAAGAAGGCGAAGAGGAAACTGCAGGAGGCTCTGGAGTTTGAGTCCAAGAGGAGAGAGCAGGTGGAACAGGCTCTCAAACAGTCCACGTCTCCAGAAAGCCTCCGCATGAGTCTCAACGGTGAGCCTCTGATCTTTGACATCCGTCTCAACACTGTGTCCTAACCAGACCACTTCACCCTTTCACAGTGAAATGACATCAGTCCAAAACCCTGCTCTAAAAGCCACAAGTCAGTGTGATAGATTGTAATTACAGAGCATGCAACATTAGATTGACCAATCAGACGTCAATGTTACTACCAGAAATAAGAATCATGCTAAAAGTGCTCAGCCAAGATCTCCATCACTTCTATGTAATGTTATAGTATTCTTGTACAGGCTTGTTCTATATTAGACTATGAAAAATATACTATACTATAGCAAAAATATTGTACAGTACTGTTATTATAAAATATACTTTAGCAGAAATACTATATGAAAACGATACTATAGCAAAAAAGTATTTTCTGTTTTTGCAAAAATACACTATACTGCACTCTAGTATAGAATATGTTTTGCAACAGTATAGTGTGATATTTTATTTGGATTATTATAGTGAAATATATTCTACATAATATTATAAATAAACTATACTATAGCACAAAATACTATAAAAAGCTATACGATAGCAACAATATGTTTTACTATGTTTTGCAAGACTCCACTATATAATCTACTATAATACTGTATATAATATACTGTAGTGTAATATTAAAAAATATATACTATACAAAAAAATACTAATACATTATACTATATTATAGCAAAAGTACAATTTAAAAACAATACTATAGCAAAAAACTCATACTATGTTTTTCCAAAAGTATACTTTAGACCGTTTCATGAGACGCGTGCCCACCTGACTCCCACAGTTAACTTCCGGTTTGTGTTTGGTTGGTGTCTAATAATATAACTATTTTATTGAATTTGTTAATATTAATTTGTATTGTATTTTATAAACGATTTTTTTATTTTGTTTTCTGTTCATTTTATTAAATAAACAATTTGTTGAATGGGTCCTGTAGTTTGGTCGCATTTAAAGAAACCGTATGGGACATTGACATCTAGCGGTTGAGCTTGGTATCGGAGTCTAAATTAAAAATATTGGAGAGACAGTTTAGCCAAATAACGGTTCTTCTCGGTTTCTTTTGCTTGTTATCAGAAATAATCTACAGGCACTCTATTGTTTGTGAATGTGTACTGGAAGTTAACTACAGCCCACGAACGCGCGCATGCGCAGTAACGTTCGTTTATGTTGTCACTTTGAAACCTTCTATAAAATATACTAAACTGTACTGTAATACTGAAACTACTGTATACTGTGCTGTTGCAACAATTTTCTATACTATAGATACGTATATATACACTACAGTACACTACTGCAAACAATATATTATACTACTAGATAAAAACTATAGTGTACTATAATACTGCAAAAGTATATTATACTACATTGCACTGTACTGCACCACAAAATAAACTATGAACTTTGCCTTTACATTGGATATGATTCGCTCAGTGTATGCCTGCCTTAATGCACACGGATATTCACCATCTCTCATTCTAGTGTATCCTGTGATATTCTCTCATCATATCTCTATAGATCTGCTTGTTCAGAAATTCCATCTGGTTTTTTCTCTGTCAATATTTTCATGAAACCTGCTGTTCTTTCTCATATTTCTTTATCGCGGATGATATTGGTATTTCCGTCTCAGTCATAACTATTAGCGATCCATTAGCTTCATAATCTCAGCTGAGGAAATGGAGCCCGATGTTTATCATAAACGCTCTAAACGCGCACACTTGTCAAGGCCAAACCATTTTCCTAATCGTTGGCTGTTGTTTTGATTACACTTGTTTAATTGTGAATATCTTAACAGAAGCTGAATTTGAACGGGGGGAAACCTAACATTTGTAAGACATCTGCCAGCGTTTCCATGAGTGCCGGGGCAATTATGCCGGGCCGAGGCTGATTAGACGTGAATTCATTAGGAAAAATGGCCTTTGTTTTTGCCTTTCATCTGAGAGAACAGAGGAGAATGCCAGCCACAGATCTGTATTGTGAATGCCGGTTCTGACGTCACATCTCTGCTCGGATAAAGTTATTTCCTTTCCGTTTATCCATACAGCTGCTTTTGTTGTAGAGGTTATTTCCATTACATTATTTTAACTTCATGGTTTTTACACGGTAGCCAATAATTATTCAGCAATGATAACGATACACATCTTGCATTTAAAATTGACGCTAATATTGTTACTATTTTTAAAAAATATGAAAGATTTTATAGAGTACCGCAGAGATGGCGCATTTTTGTAATCCAACCCGGAAAGATAGCGCCTCACTGGTTCCCTCGACCAAAAGCCTATGGAATTTTCCCACAGACTTTTGGAAGATCGCAAAAAATAAGCTCTGTGATTAAGGTCTTTGAAGGTTTATATAATATTACACATTTTTCTATCAATGTCATTTTTACAGATTAACACAATATTTGCTAGAGCGTTCGTGTTTTTTAGAGGGGAAACGGTCATCAGGACATTTCTCATTTGGATGTTAAATAGTTCGGTTAAAAAGTGATTTCATATTGCACGAGCTAGCCAACGGGTTTCGTTTATTCATATTTTGCTTATAGTTTGAGTGAAAGACGTTGTATTTAATGTATTTAATTTATTTTTCTCTGTGACATTTTGTCTACTGTATTGACATTCAAATGTAAGAACAATTTTGTACATTGACAAGACGATAAAAAATAACTGATATGTTTTTGTATAGCGTATTTTATATTTGTTATGGAGAAATTTAAATGTGAGATCTGGAAACGTGATCTAAATTTAGCGGGATCCGTCGGGTCGGGACAGAAATCATTATAAGCAGATAGCGGGGGAAGACAGAGTGAATTTTCAGCGGAAGCTGGTGGGTGCGGAGTAAAAATTTGTGGGCGGGACAAAAAAAACAGTCCCGCGCAAACCTCTACACCAAGCGCCCGACAACTTTTTCAAACTTTATATTAAAAATGTGTTTCCTTATAAGAAATCACTCCGTGAATGAATATCCATACACGTTTTTAGAGATCTGTGACTGATTTTTATGCGTGATGATGTTTAATGTCCCGCCAAAGGATGTAGTCGCTTTTAGCAACTTGTTAGCAACTGCCGTTTTTAAGACTCAATAAAGCTTTAAAAACTACGAGCAGGTTATAAGTGGTGTGTTTTATGTCATATAGTAAAAATGAAAATATTTAGAGGATATGTTAACCACAAACCTTATTTTAAGCATTTAACCAAAAACCCATTCATAAAACCCATGACTTTGGAGCAATGGAACCGGACGTGGTAACATGCTAACCCGCTTCCGGGTAAAAATCCTTACCATTGAGATATGCCAAGATGGTTTCAAATGTTGACCTTTTCACAATCTGATCAATTTTCGTCTTGGAAATATGCCACATTACACAAGTAAAACAGACCGATGTTTTGTTGATTTTAAGCTGACCAAACCGAATTTGGTCTGGCATGTCTGGGTTACAATCAGCACAAATGATTGGACTTGTAGCTAATGGCATGTTTTACTGATAAAAGACATTTTGAATTTCAGAGGCAGTGATACCAGAGGTGAAGTCTGAACATAATGGCAACCAGCAGGAGAACTCTGTACAAGGTAAGAACGAAGAGCACAACTTCAGGTGTACCAACAAAATACACAACTACATCTCAAATACCTGCCGTCACTCACGTCAACAATTTGTTTGAATGAAGAGTACAAACTGCTGTAGTTAAGATGCGAGCAGCCATGTGCTGTACACATGGTCCAGAGCCCCATCTCGCTCTCTTGGGGCAGATAGAAACCCAAAGTTTTTCATCCTCAACAAACCTTTCAAAACACTAACCAGATTCAATCCCCAAACTTGCCTTCTATCTTATTGGGTCCCTTTAAAGATGTCCAACTCTTTCAGGAGGGAGATTACGAACGCATGTGCCTTTCACGCTTCCGTTCCCCGAGATCCATTGGCGGCCCCTTCTGCACGCGCTCGTACGGTTTCATTCTTATCTCGCTTCCATCTGCCTCTCTCGCTTCCCTCCGAGCTCGCCTCCCAAATCTGGCCAAAAGTTGCGTTTGATAAATGGGGCCTATTATCAACACGTCTGACGGCGAATTAAAGAGCCGCTGCCGTACATCTTATTGAAATGTGAGGCTGGGGGAAGGTGAATAAATACATATGTTTACAGAAGGTGCAGTGGAAATGGGCTGCAGAAGTGCTTCGCTGAAAATGGGCGAAATGTTTTTTCCCCCCATATAGCCAATTTCACAGTCTGCAAATAAAGAGACGTTCATTTTTCTTCTGGCTTTGACAGCGGCGCTGTAACGGAGGACTGCGAAAGCATTTGTAGAGTAGATTTTGCCCGTGTGTTTTTCTTCCTCTGGGGGTTCACTCACAGTGTAAAAGGGTCATCGGTGGGTGATCGTAGTGATCAGAGACAACGTTTACCCTAAATCTGTGGCTGATCTCGTGTTTCAAAGTCTGTAACTTTCAACTAAAGGTCAGATCTACAAAACCCCAAAGATCAAAGACGTGCAGTCTAAGCGGACTGAGAAATATAGCAACTGTTATTTTGCGAGTCGACATCTGGAGACACAATAACGCATGCTCTTATCCGGTCTCGTGAGATGTCAAGTAACATTTTAGAAGTTTAGTGCTCTTGCGTTGAACCTGGGAATTCAGGAAAACAAAATCCAGAAAACCAGATTTTGTTGTTATTGTGCAAAAGTAAGTCTTCAAAACTAACTAGAAGCTCAAAACACTAAAATTTGCTGGACTCGCGACCTCATCAAAGTCAACAACAAACGGGGAAACGTTGTTCTTCCCTTTAACAAGCCGATAAGCTTTTTTATTTGGCTATAACAATGGGCTATTATACGGTTATGTGCTTTTCATTATGACTTCTATTTGTTTTTTTTTCCCTGCCATCCGTGACCCGATGAGAACGAACCTGTGAATCACCAGTGGAAAACCTCAGCTGTAGCAGTTGTACTATGTTCTTCACTGGTTTCTTTGCGGTCTGCTTTCATGCCGCTGTGACTAATATGAGCGGAACAGCAGGGATTAGTGTTCGAGCGCTGTCACAATGCCTCTGACCTTTAGAGTAACCGGCAGAAGCTGGAAATGCAAAGATCAGACTTCACCTCCATAACACGGTAAAAATGAGTCTCTCTGTTATCAGATGGAAACTGCTGTGACACTGTTCTTTCAATTTTTACTTCATGAAACAATCGTACTATGCCCTTTGACAGAAGAAACAGGGCCTTGCAATACTTGTAATTCAATAACTTTTTAAAGAAAGTATGTAAAGCCTACAATATGGTCAATATAGTTAGATTAAGAGGCAGCACAATTAATCATATATTTATTGTGATCATGATTACAGCTGCAAGAGGCTGTTTGGTGAATATAGTATGTTAAATTGTGTTGGGCCCTTTCACATTTCGCATCTTTTGCGCACGCAAGTTCGTTATTTTAAATGTAAGAGCGACGCGGTCACGACACGCATGCGGTGTGATGCGTTCTTTTTTTAGGCGTGTTGGTGCCGCAAACGCGCCGCAGGTCATGTGACAAGAACCAAACAACCAGCTTCACCTTTTCAGGAACAACGTAGAAAAGCTCAGCGAAGATGGAGACACAGATTATCACAGCATAAATAAATGTAGATCCAGGTTTATTTGAACCGCCTGTATGTATATTAATAAAAAAAGAACAGTGTTGGGCAAGTTACACTGAAAAAATAATTAATTACTAGTTACTAATTACATATTCAATAGTGTAATTAGATTACTGTACAAGTTACTCTCTTCAAAAAGTATTGAATTACTTATTACTAATTACTTTCTATATCCTATATCAACCTTGATGAGTTAAGTGATTCAAGGATAGACATGAAACAGCTCTTTAAATTCATTAAAATAAATAATATAAAACTGTATAAAGTAGTATTATTAAATGACAAAAAAATGTGGAATTATACATTAAAGCACAGATTTTAAAGTTAGACTTTGAATTTTGATGTCAGTTCCACTATTGCACACACATATATTATACAAAGTATTTAGTTTAATTACATCAGAAGTAACTGTAATTAAATTACAGAAAAAATAAGAGTAATCCCTTACTTTACTTTTTCCAGGGGGAAAGTAATTAAATTACAGTAACTAATTACTTCGTAACTAGTTACACCCAACACTGAAAAAGAATAGATCAAAACTGAATTTTAGCAAAATTAAAGAAATTGAGAAGCGCTAGAGATTCTTATACCAGAAAAAGCACAAAATGTGAAAAAACAAGATTAAATTATGTTCAGCTTTATATGCTTTGACACTCAAAAAAAAGACTATTACAGTATAAAGGAAAATGATTTTCCTGCTTCAATTTGGGCAGCAACGTTAACACAGTGAACGTAAAAGAACGACTCAGATCCGCTGGTGAAAGAGTTTCATTTTTTCCAGGAAGGCAAAAACCTGAGATTGTAATGATCCCCCATCCTCTCGGATGCACAGATCATCACTTTACCTCAACACTTCTTTATCTA
This sequence comes from Triplophysa rosa, assembly GCF_024868665.1. Classification (NCBI taxonomy): domain Eukaryota; kingdom Metazoa; phylum Chordata; class Actinopteri; order Cypriniformes; family Nemacheilidae; genus Triplophysa; species Triplophysa rosa. The sequence goes on from NC_079908.1 coordinate 5,983,780, forward strand.
GAAGTTCCATCAAGTTGAAGTGGAAAGGTGTCTGTGCAATCAGCTCTGAGAGTCTGGCAGCCGACCCACCTGGGGAGTTTGTGTATGAAGTCTGTTGTTCGCTCCTCCCCGAGCTCCCGAGCCTCGCCACATTTATCCATTACAGCCAGCAAAAATCTAATTAGCCCGCGCTTCTCTCCCAAGTCGGACTTCACAGTTTTGCAAGCTTAGCAGTGACAGCTGATTTCATTAGGTTTGATTGTCCTTGCCGAGATCCCGCTCGTCGGCCTAAAAGCTTTTTGCGCTTTCTCAGGTTCCACCCCTGTGTTGGGCCATTACGATGACCCGTGCCTTTTCTGATTAATCAAGACAAGTGGCGCTAACACAAAACTGCTGAACACAAAAGACGGTGACATCATTTTACAAGCCGATTAAGAGAAGTGTGGAGTGCTGGAGGAAAGTGAAAGGGAGAGGTGAAAATGTAATTAAGCCGGCGCGTCGTGTCGGACGAGCAAATTGAACTGCGCTGGAAGGTGTCGCTCAGACGCTCTCACAGCCCGCCACTGCGTGAAACTACGAATGTGTTGTTTTTTTAGCTTCAAGTAACTCTCGGCCACGCATTAATAGTTCGTCTATGAAGCTAAAGGTAGTCCAGATTAATTCTGCCTAAGATTTTTGGTCACATGAAGACCAGTGATGTGTGATATTGATGTTCTCTGCCTTTGAAAGAAAGGCTCCATTTTTAGCGTCAGTCTGTAATTTGTGCTTCTCTATCACCATCTCTGTTTCAAACATAAAATTGCAGGTTACTTTAAGTACTTATCTTTATGTGGGTTGATGTCAAATTACATCAAACTGACATTTCCTGTGAAATCAAACCCGACAGCTCAAGTTATAAATCATAAAAGCTTACTGTTGTGAATCAGGGTAAGGAGTGTTCAAATTAGATTTTTATGTACTTGCTCAGTAACTGACATTTTTTAACCAAAAAAGGTATAGATTCCATCTTTAAAATGAGATGAATGGTTCCTTTAAATATTTAGGATATGCTGATCGTTTTTTGTTGCCAAAAAAATAATGTTTGTATCTCTATATTTAGTGATTTTTATTTAGTATAAAAATGAGTGTTAACTTGGACAACACATTATTTAATCATTTAAAAAGTACAGTGTTTTTTCAATGTCTTGAATAACATCAAATTTAGACATCTGAGGTTTCGGAAGTACAGCAGCGATGTAAAACGATTCCACAGATGGTCCAACAATCAGCACGAACGATACAAGTGTGCAGATTTCATATGGGACTACAAGCTATTCTATATCCATACACGTTATATTTACTAATAACATTCATAACCAGAGGTTTCGACCTACTAATTGGTATCAAGGGGTGATATAACAAGGATTCAAAAATTAAGGATGAGTAAGATCTGGCAGTGGTTTGTGTTACACCGAAGAGGGCAGCATGTGGAGTGTGAATAAATGAGACTGAGGGTATGAGAAGGGGAGCGGAGCAGAGTTAAATAAGGAGTGTGTTGGTGAAGAGGACGTCCCAGAGGAGGACCACCCTCATATACCCATGCATCTATTTACAGTAGCCTACATGTGGGGCAGGAGATCCAAAGATGCATAGGGTTGACCTCATGTCTGCAGGCTGTTACTCAGCTACTGGAATATATGTTTCGACTTTGCATCATCAAATGCTGCCTGCACGATTTGTGTAGAGTGGAAAATAACATTTTGATGTTTTCTAATAGGGCTTAAAGGACAACAATGAATTGATATAATAAAAATCCATGACAATCTCTTTGGTCATTTAAGGAACATTTAAGTAATTATTGAAATGTTAGGTTTGTGCTCTGTGTGATATTTATAATATATATTAAGTTGTAAAATATAAATACAATTTTAATCATTTATTTTTGTCAATAATTTATTATAATGGTTACGAAACGAAATGCAAGAGGTAAAAAAATGTTTAAAAAAATATGTAACCTAGAAATAAAATTTGACCTCTTTATTTGTATTCATTATTTTTATGTATCATTTATTCATATAAAATTAATGAAACAAATATTACTGAATGCTAAGTTGCAGTACTATTTGCTATGTGATAACACAAAGTAAAACAACTTTTAAAAAAAATGTAACGTTCATTTTTTTACAGTTTCTTTATAAAGTTTAACATGTTGACTATGAAAATCACAAAAAATATTTTCACACATTTACACATTTCGGTATTATTACTCTTACGCAGAAATGACAAAGTACTGGCATAACACTCAGCTCAAAACAACAGCTTAACATAACAGTTACTAAAAATGAGCCGTCCAAAACTTCAGAAGTGTACATTTGATCGTTTTTGTTTTTTATGACTAATACTGTCCTCACGAAACAAGTTCCAGACGTAGTCACCCATCATCGCTTCATCCCACCTTCCCTGTGCTACAGAGATTTCTAGAATTTTCTGACAGTGACAATTGGAAAATGACTTTTAAAATATGTTAAAATTTGTACAGTTTTTGTTATATTTGCAATATACAGATATATCGTAATAAATTATATAAGCTCAATAAGCTAAATATACACCAAAACATTGATGCTACATGAAAATAAATATGACCACAATAATTAGCACCACAGAATTGTACATGAACTATAAAAAGGTCTGGCAAAAAAAATGTTACACTGTGTAATCTGAAGGTTGTCTGTAAAATACATCAATGGTGTCTGCAAAACCGTAACATCAAATAATTGAATTGGAAACACACGCAATATTCACAAAAGTCAAATTAATTTTCATAAAGCATCGAGTAGCGGTACGCGGGCCCGTCCCCTGTTCAACAAAACAGACAGTGTACTGCTCTGTCAGGTCTAACTCAAGTGTATGAACTATTTGTGACTGTGTCTCGTGGGTACCGCGGCTCCATCACGGCAGATTTAGTCTGCTGTCAAGCGTACGACTCAATTAACTGCGCCGGAGGATATTACTCATAACTCATACTTCACAGCAAATGAAATACTCACTTCTATTTATCTCTTCACAGCGTCTCTCATCCCATCACCGCTAGCAGGCCTCAATGCTGCATCAACAAACACAGCTAATAGTTCACATGTAGTATAAATGTCACGTTTTTAACAAGCGCGCATGTATGTTTGTTTATAAATAAAAGCATGTTGAAAGCATGACCTCTTGATAGATGTCATTTTTCTGGGACCAGGTTTGGGGTGGTCTACAGAGCACGCACGGACATAAACATGCTCCACTTGTTGTTTTCTTGACATCCCGCATACATATTAGCTCATCTGTGGGTGCTCGCGTGTTAAACATGTAAAAGCACTCGAGTCATAATGAAGCGCTTCCCCGTCTGAAGATGTGCTTCGAGCTTTTCCATTAACATGCATCTGTAGCTCTCCTGCCCCTCAAACACCAGCTGCTCCTCTCTCATCTAATGCTTCACCGACAGCACGATTCATTCTTTCATTCACGTTTTCAGGATAAAGATGCTTAATGTTCGTTGGCAGTGATAAAAAGATACATTTTTTTACTGAATTTAGTTGGCAATAGTGATGGTTATTTGTTAGTGTTATTTTAACTAATATTAAAGTAATAAGTTATAAAGTAATATTAAAGAGAGTTCACCCAAAAATAAAAATTCTTTCATCATTTATAAACCCTAAAGTCATTTCAAATCCTGTATGACTTTCTTTCTACTGCAGAACACAAAAGAAGATATTTTGAAGAATGTTGGTAACCAAACAACTTTGACCCCCATTGACTTCCATTGTATGAACAAAAAACCACTGGGACATTTCTCAAAACATCTTCTTCTGTGGTCCCTCGAAGAAAGACTCACATACATGTTTAGAACTAAACGGGAGTGAATAAATGTCAGATTTTTTTGGAGGCAAACTATCTCTCAAAATATGTTAACGTCACTAATGCAAGAAGTTACGCTTCATTACTTTAATATAACATGTCTTGGCATTACTAACTCTGTTTTTCCTCTTTCTTCCAGAAAACAGACCCTACTCCAAACCTCCTCTCATGTACTGAAACCTCTGCTCCTTCAGTCCCACGGAGCTGGAACAGACACCCAGCTCACCCCACAGATGGACAAGGCTTACGGAGAGGGGGATTGTGGGGCTTTTTTCCCAGAGGGCTGCGGTGCAGGTGCTGAACGGCGGTCACCTGAAACTCGTGTACAGGACTTGAGTGTGTATGTACGTGTATGTGTGGAGGTGCAGTGCATTTACCCTCCTCGTGTCTGCGGCACTCCTTGTTGGCGACCTTTCAACACCACACACAAACTTGTAAAATGTCTTTTTTGACTACTTCTACATCAACCCTTTGAGACTAAAATATTTTTTTCTTGCTGAATAAAACTACAGTAATGGATGATTTATCTTTCTGTGAAGCACACTGCACCACCCCCTCATTATTATTATTATTATTATTATTATGATCCCCCATGATTCTGTGCACCAGTGACTCTGAACAGCACAACAGTTTTATCCACTGCACCTCTACAGGGAGACGAGAGATCATTATTATTTTGTGGACGGTGATAAAAGGACTGCAAATCAAAAGTGTGCTTCTTTAATAAACATTGTTTAAATTTGTTGTTTTGTCTGTGCAAGAAAGGAACTCTATATCAACATTTCCTTTTTCTAATTCGTTGTATTTTTTTTAGAAAGTGTAGAAATGTTTTCATGTTGTCGTTCCCTGCCCGATGTTTATTATTATTCTGGTGTTTATTTTGTTATCTGGTTTGTCATTTCTAATGTATTTTAATCAGCATTTCAAACGGATGCTTGAGTGATCCTAAAACACGTCCTTTACTGTCTTATTTTGCCCCCCACCGATGTTTTTTCTTCCTCATTAACTTAAAAAGTAAAAAAAAAAGTGTTAATTTGATGTTCCTATAACCACAGTATTACAGGACCCCCCTTCTGTTTTTACCTTTGTTTATAAAGACTTGTAAAAATGCTTTAGCGTTTGCTATCCTGATGTTGTTATTATGTGGATACATTTTTAGTGACGTAAAAGATAAGAGACGAGAATTACCCTTATGCACATCTGAAGCGAGCATGCTTGTAAATACAACGATGAAAAACCTATCAAATGAAAACAAAACGCTGCCTCTTCGAATCTATTTTTAAACATTTGTAGCGACTCCATAGGTAATGTAATCACAGATCGGCAGCTATCAATGATGTTGAACCTTGTTTTAAAATGGCAACAAACACTTATAACAGCCTTGCACATGCCACAACGAATAAAACACCCCCATGGACATCTTGGTAGGTTTTGATTTTTGTTTTCTTTGAGTAATAAAACTAAGATGGAAACAGTTTGTCTTTTCGGGTGCAGTTATTTGAAGAGATTTTATTGGCCGATTAATCGCCCGGATCGATTGATTGACCAAACCGATTAACTGACTAAACTAGGCCTGTCAAATGACTAATCCCATTTAATCGCATCCAGAATAAATGTTTGTGTTTACATAATATATGTCTGTACTGTGCATATTAAATTTGTATTTATAAACACACACATACACATGTATACATATTTACATGTATTTATTTATATTTACAAATAATTAAATATTAAATAAATGTTTATAATTTTCTATTTTTCTTAAATATATGCATGTAGTTGTATGCGTTTATAAATACAAAATTAATATGCACAGTACACAGTCATTTATTATGTCAACAAAAACTTTTATTCTGGATGCGATTAATTGCAATTAATCATTTGACAGCCCTAGATTAAACCGATAAGTCGGTCGATTTTTGGAATATTGAATGAATAAAAAAAGTCATTTTAGTTTAAAAAGTAGATTAAGTAACCCAAGTTTAAGGAAATATTTTGTACATAGTATTTGCTATGTTTAAATTGTTTTGTGTACATATTCAGCCATAACCCGCACGCCTATTGGTCAACCACAAGGTCAAACCATACAAATATTATTTTTGGAACCGTTGTTCTGTTGCATGATTACGTCTTCAGTCTTGCAGTAATCAAACTTATTCGATGAAGTGCAGTTTTAGATACACGTGGGCCTCAGGTCATAGTAATAATGATGAGCTCATGACCCCAGCAATCCATAAAACCCCAAAGCTCTAATGCTCGATTGTCTCTGAGGTGTTCAACACAAAACACACGTAAGCAAGCACCCCTCACCTGCATCTGCCAGAGAAACTGACCTAATTAGTCACGGACCCTCAAGACCCCCCCTGCAGCCTTTCCCACAGCGTCCGCAGCGCCTCATCTGCCAGCCATTGCTGCGTGAACTTGTGGGACTCTTAAGAGCCTGAGCCTGAATTGGCCCCGCGTAACGAAAAAGCGAAGAGGCTCTATGTTTGCACTTCAATTAAAGAGGAGTCGTTTGATCTGGTCTTGATTAGCCCGATCCTCCCTAACTGGCTTTATGTAAAGTAGTCAAAGTACTTCATTTATGATTAGCCATGTTTTTAGAGGTGGGACTGTGATGAAAACACAATCAACTGCGGTGGACTATTTGATCAGTGGAAATGAGATTAAAAAGATGAATAATTTGCATATGTTCCATTAGAAACATTGAATCTAATTAGGGCTAACAAGACGACGCCTATTAAAGGAGTGGACGGATAGAGTCAGGTGTGTTTTTCCACTGTTACAGATGTCTTATCTCCTGCCTATAATCTATAACAGCAGATTCATGTCAATTAAAACATTGTTTCTGATACTGAAATATAAACTGTTTCTGGAATCAATGACTCTCAACTTCTTTGTGACATTGTCACTGTGGCTCTGAACAATTGATTGTCATCAAAACAGAATCTGAGTTCTGTTTAGTTACATATTCATATTTAGTTACATAATTGTTTTCATAACAGAATTACATTTAGGTAGTTGAACATTAAATCTGTTTAACAGGATTGCACTTTTAGATGTACTATTCTGGTGCCCAATGATATTAAATCGGAAGGAATTTTCCATGGTAAGTATTCCAGTAATTTCAATCAAAACAAATATCAATGCCATACCATACAATACCGTATTTGAAAAAATGTAGTTTCCATCTTTGTTGCAATAGTTTTGGACAAGCCTTTTTCTGTTCTGAAATGACTGTTTGGCTGTTCAAAGGTGTTCAGAAGGTGCGTAATGTAACATTAACTACCCAAGTCACTGTTTTCTGAAAACAAAGCCATCACTATATTTCAGATTCTGTGTCTTTTTTTGGGGGGGACTACTTCATCCCCCACCCCTGTGTCGCCATTTTGATAACAAGTAGTTACATTTTGTGCTACTAGTGAGAAGTAAACGGAGAGTGAAATCTTTGGCACATACAGTACATCTTCATTTTCAACTCAATATTCTAGATATTATGTCATTTAATTTCTTTACCACTATTATCTCGATAGATCACCCAGCACAATATATTATTATAATATTATATTGTTTGTATAACACACACAACAATTATCATTATATCACTTATAATAATGCTGTATGGGGCGCAATGATTCGATCAACTAAAATAAAAAATTAAAGGTCCTGTGTATGGAAATTTAGCGGCATCTAGTGGTGAGCATGCGAATTGCAACCAACGGCTCACTCCGTCCCTCCCCCTTCTCTTTTGAAGCACCACTGTGACTGACACAGAACTAAGATGTCATCACGTTTTCGCTTCTTTGCTGAAGGAGATGACATATTTACGAAACACGCTCTGTAAAGCAGTTTGTCCCTTTAGGGCTACTGTAGAAACAACATGGTGAATTCCATGTAAGGGGACCCACGGTGTATGTAGATAGAAATAGCTCATTCTAAGGTAATAAAAACATAAATCTTCATTATGTAAGGTCTTTGAACACCTCTGAAGACATAGTTATGTATATTATATTACATTTCTGTCAATATAGATCGCAAAAGGGTTACACACTGGACCTTTAAGACAATAAGACAATTACAAATTAAAAGGTATCCTTTTTATTATTTCTCAGACAAAATGCTGCACATTTCTTTGTGAAATATAAATATGATTTGTCAACTTGTTTGATACTATTTTAAACTACATACTGTAACATTTCAAAATCATTCTTTCAACTTTTACCAATCTTTAGTTTTGTTTAGAGGTTCCTCTTAGAAACGCCCTGCAAATTTTGTGAAATTTGATGTCCTGTTGCTCTTCCTGTTTTCTTTTCTTTTTGTTCCAAAATAGCGATTTCTTTTTACAAGAAAACCAGCAGTTGTTTTCTAGTACGTATAAGACGTTACAAGCAAAACACACACGCTAGCACACCTTACCAACCACTACAAGGCTAAATAAAACGCAAACACGGGTTGTTGTCGGCTGTTAAAGTCAGAGTATGTTATTGTAAAATGAATGAATAGATGAGGAAAGACAGTTGAAAGGGAGTTAAAGAGCTCACTAAAGTGGCTGTCTACTGGGGAATCATGGGATATTACCTGCAGGCTACATTAAAGACAATTCAAAGTGCCGTAAATTTCATTGTTAAAAGATAATGGTGAATAATAGGTGTCGGGATGTGGGTTTGTCTAGGAATGTTTTCTCTCTCTCTCTCTCTCTCAAGTAATAACGAGAAACAACTGCAACAAATTGCTGCGTTTGCGACTGTTAGTGGAAATGCACCGCTGAGATTTTCCTCTATGGCGAATGATGGGGGTTAATGCTGTTTACAAAGAAATGCTAATTAAGAAAAATGAATTTCTGCAGAGACTGTAGTTTTGAAAAGGTGTTACTGTACACTAAAGACTGAATAATTATGTCTCTACTGTATTTTTGGTCGAGTTCATGACATACTGTAAGTTACCATAAGTGATTTCTTCATCATTAAGCGTATAGACCACGGTTACGTATCGCTCAAGCACTAGTCACGTCACCCGTGCGAACGGGCCGTGGGGCATGAAAACGTCTATAAATAAGAGATGATCTGCGTCACGCCAAATGTCAAGCATTTGTGCTCACAGATGTGATTGTTTACTTATTTATCGGTTGCCTTTATCTTACCAGGTAAGAGTGAGAGTCGCTGTCAGCCCTGCGTGTGTATTTAAGGGTTGACTGGAGCGGTGGCATCGTGGCCATATGGAAGTCTGGAGGAAGGTGAGAATAGCGAAGCACAATGAAGCTGCCCACCCCGGAGACGGATCCACACATGCTCATTCACTCATACAGTTGAGGTGAGCGGGCTTGTTTTTACTGGGTCGGGAATCGCGTGGGGAGGCTCACGTAATGAAGCATGGAGCCAGAACTGGGCTACGCCACAGCAGGAAAATGTCAAGTCGCATCTCGCTGCACTGAAAATCATAAATCACCACCTGTACTATTTGCTTGAACCCGCGCGCGCACACACATCCGCGGTAGAAGTTGAAGGTCACGAGAATGTGCCCTCTTTCCACAGTACACCTCTGCATGAAAACAATGAGGAAACACCATGTGTAGGTTTCAGGAACGTCATGGTCGTGTAAACCTGCACCCTTACATTTGGAGAAAAGTGGACTTTTGGATTATTGATCGTTCACACGCAAAAAAACAACAATTTTGTCATCATTTATTCACCCTAATGTCATTCAAAACCTGTATATGACTCTTTCTTCTGTGGAACACGACAGAAGATATTTTGTGAAATGTCTTGTGTTCATATAATGGAAGTCAATGAGGGCCAATGTTGTTTGGTTCCCACGTTCTTCAAGGTATTTCTTTTCTGGCCGTCAGTATGTGTCATGTGCGAAAACCCCCGCATGCATTACCAGGACACCACCGAAAGCAGATACACAGCGTGTCATTCACTACAGTAGTGAAGTATCAGTGTTTCACTCCGAGCGTCCCGCGGGCGGACTCGCTTATGCATTCTTCCAAAGAGCTGAGACGGCGGGACGGTGAGCTGAAGTGGACCGCGTAGCGCAGCACTTCACAAACGGCCTGTCAGCGCGTGATAAATGGCATCATCACAGAAAAACCAAACAGCACCAGCGGTCTCTCCAACAAGCCTTCCCAACATATTAACACATTTATTTATTTCAGTACCGCCGCGCAGTAAATAGGAATGTTTTAAAGCCTCCGATGTCTGCGGGCGATAATGCTGGTCAGCAGCTCTTTCGGCGCGTAACTGTGTCCACTGAACGCCGCCGTTTCCAGCTGGATGTGTTTCATTATTGCAGCGCTGCGAGCGGTTGGGTTTGTTTTGTCCGTGAGTTTAAGAGATTGAAATGTTTGTCAGAAGGTATTTACAGAGATGTTGCTGAACAAAGAACTCGGAATACTAAAAGGATACTTATACGTTTTGTTGATTTTTCTTGTATTCCCTGTTGAAAAGCAAATGTGTGTATTTAGACATAATATATTTGTATTGATTGTCGTGAAAAGTAATGTACAACAGTTCTCTTATGATATGTCAATGATCAAATATTGAATTCCCTTATTTGAATAGTCCTTAGTATAGATGATTCGGTCTTCGACTATGATGAGAAATTGAGAAAATAATGAAATCTCTTAATTCTGGTTACAGACTTTTTCTTGGAAAATCTCAGCAAAGATTCGGACGAAACTGAGATCTCCTCTGAAACTCGGAGATGCAAAATCAGTTTTTTTTCTCAGGTAGAAAATTTCAGTCACAAAAAACTCCCCTCGCTTTGCATTTGATCTCAGTGCTGCATGTCTATTAGAAATAAATTGAGATTTTAAGAGACCTTAGTTGTGATTTCTTTCTCTCTGGACTAGTACTAAATGCACACACACACACACGCACGCACGCACGCACGCACGCACGCACGCACGCACACACACACACACACACACGGGATGAATTCTCGTTGAATCACTTCCGCGAGTTCCACTTCAAAGTATACGAGAACATGAGTGAGGCTCAGGACGACACTCTGAAACATGAGGGAAGACTCCCAGACGCAACATCCATTTAGTTCTCCCGCAGTTGGTCCAGTGATCCTGACATCTGATGGATTGTTTTAGTTTTCCTTGTAAGTGGAGCAGAACTGGTGGAAAACATGTTATTCTTCGTTACAAAAACACAGCGTAGCGAGAAAGAGAGAGGGAGTTCACACATCTACAAACACATCGAAAAGAAAAAAATGCATTCACAGGCAACATTTGGCGGTACAGTGCTGGAGAAGCTGCTTTTTTAAAATATAGAAGAAAACTGCAAGCTACTCACAATCTGAAGTAGTTCAACTACAGTCAAACAAACTAAATGAAGCTTAAAAGCCTTAGTGCACTTAAAGGAAAAGTTCACCCCCCCCCAAAAAACATTCTCTCATAATTTTTTCACCCTCATGCCATCCAAGATATATGACTGCCTTTCTCTCACAGACTCACACAAACAATTTTCATGATGTCATTTTCTTATATGGAATTCAAAATGTTTAAACTCCAAAAAAGTACATACATTGACAATTAAAGTAACCCGAGACTAGTCCTAGAAAGTAATCCATTTTAATAAAAAAACCTAAAATGCATTTTAATATAATATTATTTGTTTGTGTTCAGCTAAAGAAAGAAAATACATCTGAGATGGCATTATGAAATTGAGAATTGTAGTTTTTCTCCTTTAAAGGTATAAAGTCAGCGGATAATTTGGGCTGGAGCCATCACATAGACTGACCCTCTCCGCTCTGCTCCCCGTATATGTGTGGCTCCGTCGTGCCGCAATATAAATCTCAAGTTCAAGTAACAATTTACCTTTTTTGTCAGTGTATACACTTACATTGATAATTGCGGAAAAACTGATCTATATACAACGTAGTAACCCAACTCGCAGTCGTGCACTAACCATGTGCGCGCAGAAATCATTCCCTGCGTTCCATTCCGAAGTGATCATCCGTATGCCCTACTACTCTCTCCGAAGAGTAAAACTGGGTGGGGTTTCCCGGACAGGGATTAGCTTAAACCAGGACTAGACCTTAGTTTAATTATGAAATTTAAGTGATTTTAACAAACATGTCACACTCAAACATTACTTGTGTGCATTTTGGGACAACACAATGGCACTGATGTATATCCGTGTATGTCCGTGTAAATTGTTATCAGTTTGGACAGCTCTAAGATTTATTTTAGTCTAGGACTAGTCTTAGACGCGATTAGACACGATTTACATTATCAACACTTACCTAAGTCCAAAAAGAAATGAAAAGATTGCTCTGAGAAAAGTGATCGTGGTAAATGGGTTTAACCGCGGTACACAGCCATTATGTGGGTGCGTGTGGGTGGCATCTGCTCATGTCGCCGTGGCGATTGAGGCTCGGTTCTCAGGACCATCTGCTAATACTGTGTCTCTGGCAGACAGGTCCTTACAGGCCTTATTTATTATTAATACCCCTCTCAGAAACATACACACATATGCACACACACTGCAGTTAAAGAGGGTTTATGGGTACAGTACATTTGGCCTGTGGGTAGGATGAATGGTTTAGCTGTCATCAAAGTCAAAACTGACCAGTCATGTGAATGAGTCGTAAAACAGACTTTCTATGTACTGTAAATGAAAGTTTAAGTGCCATCTAAACAGTAATGCTGACACAAGTATTTCTACTGTACGCTGCATCCTAAAGAAATGCAGCAGGTTTGATCCAAGTTATGGGCTGCATATGAAATTGCCTGCATTCATACAATAGGTGAAAATCAGTATTGTGTCAACATCAACAGTATGTCCGAAAACCCATTTGTATTAGTGTTGAAACCAACGGACAATAACAGCGTGTTTACGATTCTGCGCTGCGAGCCCTTTAAATGGATTTTGATGAGCTATCAATGTTTTAAAGGGACACTTCACCAAAAATGAAAATTCTGTCATTTCCTCACTCACTCACTTGTCATTACAAACCGGTGACTTACTTTCTTCCACAGAACACAAAAGATGATATTTTGAAGAATGTTGGTAACCAAACAACTAGGGATGTCACGATTCAGCGTGAAAATCGATACAATACATACAATCGATACAATACATGTTTTGAACAGCAGGGGCCGCTGTGTTTACTGCAAACTTGGAAAACTTGGATTTGCTGATATTTCTTAAATGTAAAAAATCCAAGAAAAGCTCAGACAAAGTCTTAGTTTGTTTATATTAAAGAGACTTTTGTATTCTACATTTTTTATTTGATTTTTTAATTCGTTTTTTTAAATTGCAGTTTAGTTTTGTTATTTGACATAAAATAGATTTTTATTTTACAAAGAAATGTGCAGCATTTGAGAAATAATAAAAGGGCAGTTGTTCATTTCTAATTTGTCTTAACTCATTTTGTAAAAATAAATTGTGAATAAAACACATCGTGAGATCAGTATCGTGAATTGCATCGCATCGTGAGCTGAGTGAGTTACATCCCTACAAATAACGGTGGTATCTATTGATTTGCATTGGTTTTGTGTCCACACAATAGACGTGACTGGTTACCACCATTGTTCAGTTACCAACATTCTTCAAAATATCTTCTTTTGTGTTCTGCAGAAGAAAGTAAGTCTTAGGTTTGAAATGACAAGAGTAGGTAAACAATGACAGAATTACATTTTTGGGGAACTATCAACAGTATTTAACATGGCTGCAAAAAAGCACTAAAATGATCTCAACAATATTGTCCCTTTATGTCATTATAGTTGTGATGTGGACTGCTATTCTTCTAAATGTATTTATTTTTTTGCAACTTTATTCCTACAGGTATAATGCTTGGTGTGGTCCTTAACATCATAAAAAAGCTTTTTTTTAACTCATATTATGTACATTTGGCAAACCTGGTGACCTTGCTGTCTGGTGTTCTTACTCTTACCGTCATGCCAGTGCAATAACTGTGTACTCCTTCAATCTTCTATCATTTTGCTGTCCCATTTTGCTTGTCACCCCTTCCCTGAACGTTTTAAGGGTTTATGTGCCTCTGATAGAAGGGAATGTGAGATGTGTTTAAAAAAAGGAATTTAGGTAACACTATACAATAAGGTTATATTTATTAACATGAATACTGTATGTGCATAAAATAACATGAATTAACAATGAGCAGAATAGTTTTCAGCATTTAATCTTTGTTCATGCCATTACAATTGTTTATGTTAGTTCATTGTGTATTAACTAATGTTAAAAGACACAACTTTTAATTTAAAAAATGTGTTAAAAGACTAAGATAAATAAAAAAATAATGCTGTAGAAGCAAGGGTGTAACTTTCGTTTGAGAAGTGGGGGGGACAAAATGGCAGAAAATGTTTTTGATTTGAATCCTATCACAAATTAAAAATAATTTTGATTGTTTAAATTTATTAAACCATGAAACCAAAAGGTGTTTTTATTGTGTAGCAAAAGTTGATGTTCATGAAGGGTTATTGACTGAGAAATGGAGGAAAACTTGGCTTGTAAACCTGAATCTGTGGTCGGAAGGGGACGAGCCGGGTGACTTTCTAAAATGCTTAACAAGGTTTAACGTACCTAAACAACGACCAGGGAAGCCCACGTTTCGGTCAAGCCTTGTCATAAACACTAACTGCTGTTAAAAGAACTAGTCCTTATCAAACAAAAAAAGTAATAATCACGTGTTGCGTTTCTTCCCCATAGAAGTCCATTATAAGGAAACCGCTTAACATAGCCTACTGAAAACCACGACCACGTAAAAACTAATTTCTATTAAATTCAAATCAAAACCACTTGATTGAAAACAATCTTTCAGTGATCTTTTTTAGCGTGTGCACAGCAGCTGGTGAAATCATGTCAACCATTTTCATTTACGTCACTGCTAGACGGCATAGCGGCAAAATGTCTGAAAGAAAGTACAATAGTGGAGCACAAAAATGGAAAATACAAAGGTTAAAAGAACAACGTGACTAAGATAGCAGCAGGAGGACTGGCAGCTCGCGTTGGCTAACATCGGTGCTGCGGTTGAAACAACTGCAGCGGGATCCTTAGCTGTTGCAGCAGTTAGCTCATCCTGTCATCGGGAATATTTCAGGGAGTTATTCCACAATGACACGCATATTATACAGGTTGGTTTATTATGGCTTTGTTTTATACACAGTTTATGTAACGCACAGTGGTTTGTGTAAAGATCCACCGAGGCGTTATTAGGGGCCGTTTATATTTCACGTATACTTGTATAAAACTGGATCTTGCGCTCTCGTGGTGTTTGCTGTTGCAAAGTAACCCGGAATGTAGAGGAAACTCTTGCTCACTCTTGCTCAAATCCAAGGTAAATTACCAATGCTATCATTTCTTACACGTGTTTTAATGAATACATTGTAATCGGCTAAAGCGCATACGCAGGGTTTGCGTCACAGCTTTTTCATTGGCGGCTTTTCATGCAAACCGTGCTCCGTTCCGAACTAAACTGCAAGCGTGAAAGGCACCTGAAAGCCACCTAAGGGGGGCCTCACCCAAAGAGCAGCCTAGGGGCCCCTGACCACCTAAATCCGCCCCTGCATGTCCCCCTGTCCCCAGTGGAAATTACGCCCCTGTGTAGAAGTATTGTTAATGTTAGCTAATGCATTATCAAATACAACCTTATCATAAAGTGTTACCAGTGATGCATAACCAGAGATTTATCGACACAGAACAGCAGTACCACAACTAAAAAACTACGATTAAAACAGGATTACAGCACAGATACCGTAACACAATTACATCGTGTTTAATTTTGCTTAAATCAAACTACAAGCTTTGCTTTATGGCCACAGACCTCCATTTAAAATGTACCGACCCAACAGGAACAAGTGCTAAATCAACATTAAGTAAACTGTGCACTCATCATCTGAAAAGCACTACAAAAAAGGTGTGTGTGTATGTGTGTGTGTTTGCAGTGGCTCGTCGGGCTAATCCAGATAAAGCAGTGAAGGGTAAGTAAACATCAGTGGGGGAGGACTGGCACTGTAATTAGCGGGTGGCATATGCCAAAGCTGTCAGAAAGCGTTTGAGTGCAGTGTTAACGTGTGCGTCGTTGCCGTCTGTCCCCGCAGAGGACGAGGACACGGAGACACTGTCAGAGCCAAGCCACAGACCTTCTGACGGCCGCGGACCACAGGAGCACAGACAGAGACCCTGCGCTGAACAATACACGCATAAAGCATTTCAAGTGCTTTTCTCTTTTCAGCTAAATGCCCACTGTGTACCTAAAATGTCCAAGTTACACAAGGGTTAAGGTTAATGTTATGTTAATGTAAATTAATGTTTCCGTGAAAAGGTACCACCGTTTAATAAAAAGGGGAAGGGTGGAGGGGTATAGGCGATTTCAGCAGCAACAACATAAACGTTGTGGCCCAAATTTAGCTGGAGTTGGAGAGATAGTGTAAGGTGTGTGTTTGGGAAGGGGTGCAGATTATCATGATATTTGAACTACAAAAAATAAAATAACAGCAAATACTCGTATGAAAATTGGGGTGTAGAGAAATATTTTCCTGTGTAAAGGCCTGTTTACACCAGGGATGATAACTATTAAGATTAAAAGAGCAATGTGGACATTTTAGCGGCATCTAGTGGTGAGATAGTGAATTGCAAAGATGTCATCACGTTTTCACTTCTTTGCCGATGGAGATAACGTATTTATGAAACAAGCTTTGTAGAGTTTGTCCGTTTAGGGCTACTGTAGAAACAGTAGTAAGGTCCTGAAGGGGACCCGCGGTGTAAAGAAATAGCTCATTCTAAGGTAATAAAAACATAACGCTTCATTATGTAAGGTCTTTATACATCTCTGAAGACATAGTCATGTATATTATATTGCTTTTCTGTCAATAGATCCTACAAAAAATGACACACTGGACCTTTAAGTTTAACTTTTTTTACAAGTTTAAAGGTGGGGTGGTTGATTTGGAAAGGTGCTAAATTTAGCCTGCTAGCACTGAAATTATAATCCCACCCTCTATGCGATTCGCCGTCCAAAGCCACACCTCCTCCAAACACATGAATGTATGTGAATTCTAGAAGCATGTACATACCTGTCCAAATGAAAGAGAGCAACCATGGTATCGTCTTTCAGACCCTTTGCCTGCCGGAGCTGTCTTCATCGTGTAAAAACTGAATTGATGGTAATTTCCTTTTAGATTATCCAGACGTTTTTTCATCACTGCTTTTTAAAAAACTGACTTTCATTTTGTAGATTTACTTGTTGTCGGTTCCGCAGGAAAGTTTGATTGTTGCTGATTGTCTGCCATTCTCCCTACATTGACACAGCGGACGTGAGCGCGCTGATGATGTATGATGTCTGCGTGAACAGGGTGCGCAGTGGTATGCAAAATACGTTGTCTGAAAATGTACACATGACCAGTCACAGCGTTCGGCCAGAACATTTTGATTGGGCGAACGTTTTTTTGGTCCTACGCCTTTCACAGACGACATACTGTATAAT
Source organism: Triplophysa rosa (assembly GCF_024868665.1). Taxonomy (NCBI): domain Eukaryota; kingdom Metazoa; phylum Chordata; class Actinopteri; order Cypriniformes; family Nemacheilidae; genus Triplophysa; species Triplophysa rosa. The sequence goes on from NC_079908.1 coordinate 6,001,096, forward strand.
TATAAAAAATATTATTTGACCACTATACTTCTTGATTGCTATCAGGATGTAAAGAGATTTCCAACCAACATGACAAAAATATTTCTGGACAGGATCACCCACCCTGCCTTTAAGAGGAGAGTCTACAAATATGCCAATACGGAGGAACAATGATGTTGGAATCACTTTCAGATTAATTTTTTTTAGCTGATGAACTATAAAACATTGAGTAACTGCTAATGGGTTTACACATTAAAAATGGCAAACTGGATCAAGTGAGCTTAGAGTAATAAAATCGTATTGTTCATTGTTGTGGATGCTATTAGTAATCATTATATCTATATAGTTATAGTTCTTGATGTGAACAGGCCTAAACATGTTTGTAGAAAACAAGAAGGAACAAATAATAAAGAATTTTGAAACGAGCTGATTACATCTCTAGTCTAGTTATAATTTAGAGTGCAATGGGAACCAAGTTTGTGTTCTGACCTACTGTGCAGTTTCAATTAAATTGTTAAACAGCCAATGATCACAATGTACTTTATATGGAAAAAGAAGCAGAACATCTTTATTAATGTACTTGACTGGCCTGTCCAAAGCCCAAACCATAACTTCACCAAACACCTTTGAGATGGATTGAAACACTGACCGCGAGTCAAGTCCCACCACCAAACAACAGTGCCTGACCTCACTCAAGATCAACGAGGAGCAAATCTCCACATCCACAATATACAGAAAAGTCTTTGTGGAAGGATAAAAGTTGTTTTAGCAACAAAGGGGGGGGATTAACTTTATTTGCCATGCTTTTGAAATTATTTATTTAAAAAGACACAGGCATCACTGTTCCAATACTCAGTGGACCTCCCTGGGCACAGGTGTTCTACTAAAACAGAAAATGCACTCGCCAAACTCTTGAAACAAAATGAGAACAACAGAATTGTCTAATGTGTGTTATAGGATAAGGATAAAATTATTGAAATTACTGCAATAGTCCAATATGTTAAGTAGGTAAAGCATCTACTTTTTTACATTTTAGCAAATTGGTGAATAATTCCTACAGTGTATATGCTGTCATACAGTGTCATTATTATGTTTTCGTACAATCCTCTTGTGCCCCAAAACCAGATTGTGACGTTATAGGGTTAGGTGTGAATCTTCATTTTTGCTTTTTCCCAATAGTCGTCCCTAAAAATTATAATAGACATTATAAACAAAAGTTCCTTTAATGGTTCATCACAGCGATGCAATAGAAGAACCATTTTTGGTATCACAAAGAACCATTTAGTCAACAGCTCTTTATTGCCTTTTTATAATCTGAAGAACCTTTTTTCACCACAAAGAACCTTTTGTGAAACAGCAAGGTTCTTGGAACCCATTTCTTTAGACAAAAAAGGTTCTTCTATGGCATCATGAAGCACCTTTATTTTTAAGAGTGTGCATTATGATTCACATTGGAATTCATACAAATCAGAAGAGGAGAAACCACTGAAGTGTGCTTAAATCCTGATACAATTCTAGATGAAACCTCAGCGATCAGTGTTCAATAAATCTACTCGATTACAAAGAGGAAACAAGCCAGTCAAAGAGTACGGAAACAATTACAATTCTCCAAGTGTACTGAAGTCATAACAGAAGAACATAGATGAAGATAAAACACAAGCATGTCCTTTTAAGCCAAAAGCAAGGGTTTGGAAATCTACAACAGCTTTACAATGTTTCTCTCCCAGATTACACCATTTATACACCAATTTATTTAGTCTGAGTTTCCTGTCATCAGCCTACAGTAATTATGGAAAAGGCATTACGATGCGGTAGCTTTCTCACGACACGGATAAACATTAAACCCAGCCCTGTGAGAGGAGGAAGTGCTTTATTCACTTCAAGATACATTTCCTCCCCAAGGCAAAAGAAATGATCTCATAAACAGCCATTCCAGGCATAAATATATAAATATAATAGGTATAAAAATGAGCAACATGAGCAGCAAAGGCAAAAATACACGCTGCCTCCAGTTTAGTTTATACACTGACCCTGTGAAAAGGGCAAACCGCAAAACAAACCCTATTCCTAATTCTCACGTTTTCCAATAAAAATATCTAAAGAAAATAAACGAACAAAAAAAAGCTAAATTACATAAGACTCCTTTTCATAGACGGAATCTAAAATCTACGGTTTTGTTTCTAATAATAAATATTTTAATGCCGAAGGCCATAAATGCTGCCTCTCTATTGCCATCTTGGTTTGAAACAAAATTACAGGTTACTTTATTTACTTCATTACAGATCTGGGCCCGTTCTTAAAGCTTCTAAGAATCCTCTAAGAAAGCTCTTAATTTATCTTAAAAACTTCTACGTAGGAGTCTTAGCTTAAAAACGATTCAGGACCAATCTGAGAGAAACTCTGAGCAAGGAAAAGTCAAAAACTTTTATTTTAGCGAGGAGGCGGGGCTGACCCCATTGCTATGTATGACAGTCTTTTAAAGACTGTGATTGGTTGGTTGACCAAGAAGGAAAAAAGAGCGCTTTTAAGTATAGGGTCATTAGTTTGAAATTGCACATGTCTTTTTTCCTGTTTTACCGTAGTCACGCACAATATATATATATATATATAAACAGGGGCTGGTCATATAATTAGAATATCATCAAAAAGTTGATTTATTTCACTAATTCCATTCAAAAAGTGAAACTTGTATATTATATTCATTCATTACACACAGACTGATATATTTCAAATGTTTATTTCTTTTAATTTGATGATTATAACTGACAACTAATGAAAATCCCAAAATTAGTATCTCAGAAAATTAGAATATTACTTAAGACCAATACAAAGAAAGGATTTTTAGAAATCTTGGCCAACTGAAAAGTATGAACATGAAAAGTATGAGCATGTACAGCACTCAATACTTAGTTGGGGCTCCTTTTGCCTGAATTACTGCAGCAATGCGGCGTGGCATGGAGTCGATCAGTCTGTGGCACTGCTCAGGTGTTATGAGAGCCCAGGTTGCTCTGATAGTGGCCTTCAGCTCTTCTGCATTGTTGGGTCTGGCATATCGCATCTTCCTCTTCACAATACCCCATAGATTTTCTATGGGGTTAAGGTCAGGCGAGTTTGCTGGCCAATTAAGAACAGGGATACCATGGTCCTTAAACCAGGTACTGGTAGCTTTGGCACTGTGTGCAGGTGCCAAGTCCTGTTGGAAAATGAAATCTGCATCTCCATAAAGTTGGTCAGCAGCAGGAAGCATCAGAAGCGTCTCGCCTGGGCTAAAGACAAAAAGGACTGGACTGCTGCTGAGTGGTCCAAAGTTATGTTCTCTGATGAAAGTAAATTTTGCATTTCCTTTGGAAATCAGGGTCCCAGAGTCTGGAGGAAGAGAGGAGAGGCACAGAATCCACGTTGCTTGAGGTCCAGTGTAAAGTTTCCACAGTCAGTGATGGTTTGGGGTGCCATGTCATCTGCTGGTGTTGGTCCACTGTGTTTTCTGAGGTCCAAGGTCAACGCAGCCGTATACCAGGAAGTTTTAGAGCACTTCATGCTTCCTGCTGCTGACCAACTTTATGGAGATGCAGATTTCATTTTCCAACAGGACTTGGCACCTGCACACAGTGCCAAAGCTACCAGTACCTGGTTTAAGGACCATGGTATCCCTGTTCTTAATTGGCCAGCAAACTCGCCTGACCTTAACCCCATAGAAAATCTATGGGGTATTGTGAAGAGGAAGATGCGATATGCCAGACCCAACAATGCAGAAGAGCTGAAGGCCACTATCAGAGCAACCTGGGCTCTCATAACACCTGAGCAGTGCCACAGACTGATCGACTCCATGCCACGCCGCATTGCTGCAGTAATTCAGGCAAAAGGAGCCCCAACTAAGTATTGAGTGCTGTACATGCTCATACTTTTCATGTTCATACTTTTCAGTTGGCCAAGATTTCTAAAAATCCTTTCTTTGTATTGGTCTTAAATAATATTCTAATTTTCTGAGATACTGAATTTGGGATTTTCATTAGTTGTCAGTTATAATCATCAAATTAAAAGAAATAAACATTTGAAATATATCAGTCTGTGTGTAATGAATGAATATAATATACAAGTTTCACTTTTTGAATGGAATTAGTGAAATAAATCAACTTTTTGATGATATTCTAATTATATGACCAGCACCTGTATATATATAAATATTCTTTCTTCATTTTTTTATTTACCATGCTGTTAATGTCAACGTATTTGATAGAAAATAAATAAGTTTCTGTAAGTGCTGTAATTGTTTGTGTGATCACTATAGAAGGTCGTGACAGAACCAAATCGTCTCTGCTGCATAGCTGCATTTCTCCAGTTGCTAAATATGTTAATGTAGTGATTTCTTCTATTTCTGGCGCTATGACATTTCTGCGCTGTCTTGGACATGTTAGCGTGTCTCTAATAGGATCGGTCACAAACATCTAATGTGTTGTGTCTTATTTAACTCACTGTCATTCAATTCAAAGTAATTTTATTTTATAGCGCTTTTACAATTTGCATTGCATCAAAGCAACTATGAAAGAAAACCAAAACCAAGATAATCAAAAGTTGAACACAAAAACAATAAATCTGATAAACCTAAAAAGTTATATGGAAATTGTCATGCATTGCAACACATTTCTTCTCACTTTTCGTGTTTCGTCCATTTTCTCTGCTGCTAATGAAACTCTTAAGTCTCTTAAAAGTCCTCCTCGCAACTCCTAAAATTTTGGACCTTAAGAGCTCTTTTAAGGGTTAAGATGATTTATGAATTACTTTCTTCTTTACTAGGATCTTTTCTGTAATTCTAAGGGGAAACGCCCACATTTCTAAGAATTTTCTTAGAATTGTGTCACTAGGAGAAACTCTTTGCGCGAAGATTTTTCATGAATACGGGCCCTGAAGATTTTAAACTCAATTTTGGGCCAGATTTGCATCAGTGGGCGTGGCCCGATTCAAGGCCTGTCGCAACCAATGGTGTGTCCAAAAAATCCTCAATTGTGTTTTGTCATTACAGTTATTTTACTACACCCAAATGAGTCAAAGCCTCTCTGATCCCAAATTGTAAATATGTTTGATATTTATGACACTTTTTCGGGCTGCCTTTGACAGCATAACCCCATTAGCCAATGAGACAAGCAACATTCACCAATCCGGTCTTTACTCAAATTTTCCTCTTCTGTGTTTTCTTTTTTTTCATGATGCTTTGAAACAATGTAAAATTGTAAAAGGGCTATTTAAATAAACTTGACTTGACATTATAATGTCAATCATTGATTACTAGTGCCCCAGAACTGTTTACTTTCCTACATTCTTCAAAATATCTTCTTTTGTGTTCAACAAAACAAAGAAATTTATAAAGCAATTTTCCTACTATGGTAGTCAATGGTGCCCAAGAACTGTTTGGTTACAAGCATTCTTCCAAATATCTTTCTCTGTGTTCAGCAGAACAAAGACATTTATACAGATTTGAAACAACGAGTAAATAAAGACAGAATTTTCATTTTTGTGTGAACTGTTCCCTTTAAATCTGTGGTCTCCTACGGTTTTAAAATTGGTTTATAATTAAAAAATCACCTTGTGTCCTTAATATATATATATGTGGGTTGAAGTCAAATGATGTCAAACTGACATTACCATTACAAATCGGGATATGGCAAGGATTTTTATTTTTTATTTTAGTCCTTTTCAATAACTATTACTGTGTTTTACTAACCAAAATAGTTCAAGATTGCAGCTTTCAAGACCCAGTAAAAGGAAGTGTCATGTATTGTATTGTTTTTGTACTGATGAAACAGGAAGTTGGGACAGGACATATTATTAGACTTTTAACGGTATTAAAAAAAATGGTCATTTCTGTGAACCATGGTTTTCACTCATGTGATTAACTAAAAGCCTCAAAACTTCAAACTTGATTTCATGTGGTTTAGCACAAACCTCACTAAATGTATTACATTATGTCTGAAAGCAATTTAAAGACTGCAAAATTCTAGTTTTCCAATTGAAGAGAAATCTCAACTCAATGTTATGCTTTTATTGTGAGTTTTTTTGTGTTAGTTAGCGGCATTTTTTGAGTTATTATTACTTCATCTAAACAACCCAACTGTAGTTTGAGTTATCGGTTTTTGCAAATTAATTCTTCAATTTACTATCTATAGAGAATGTGAAGCTGACATCACACCCTATGTTGCATGTTGCAGTGGTGCCGCATCTCGGGCGGATAATACTCCACTGCAATTATTCTTTTGATATGCACCGTTACTTGTTTTGTTTGATATATGGAGAAATCAAAAGTGAAAGAACCAGGGGCTTTTCCTGAATGACTCTGCGTAATGCTATTGCAGTTATTAACACTGCAAGACTGACCTACCATAGTTATATTTCCTAATCAAACAAGAAAAACAAAACACGGCATTGAATGCACTAGCAGCCATCCTCCCAAGATGGCGCAACATTCAACATGGCGTGACGTATCTTCACATTCTCTATAACATTTATAGTAGCACAAAGGCAGCATCATGACTTTCAGTTGAAGCGGTTCGAACTACACAAAAATATGAGACAAAGTGGAGACCAACATTCACAATGATCGCTTCTGGTGAACATATGTTTGTATGCATGTACGTTTAAAGACTTCTACATTTAATGCTTATGTCCCATTATCTAGCTGTTAACAAAAAACAATAAACTTTGGTAAGACTTTACTTAAAGCCTCTATGTACAGTATAATGCATTATAAAGAGTCATTAAAGGGTAAAATGCATTATAATTCTTCATAATGTGTGTTGTAATGCATTATATGTTGTTGTAAAGAATTATAACCAATTTAAAATGTGTAGTGTAACAATGAATTTCTAAGTGTTATAATGTATTAACAATTATTTATAAGACATTATAATGCATTAAAAGTTGCATTACAAGGCTTTAAAACTACTTTTATAATGCATTATACATACAAGCTTAAAGGAAAGTGTTACCGAAACTTTTATCTAATTGTATGATTTACAAAGGAGTATTCTTGATGCAGATCACTCTTAAGATCTTATTTTGTTTGGTTACCTAACTTTTTTCTTTATTGTCAGACTAATTAAGATTTAGTGAGGTGCAGTGGAGATTAATAACCCAGAACAAGCCAGTAAAAACTCTTTCTGTGCTTTCGAGACAGTCAGCAGCGCTTGTCCTTTGAAGTACCCCCTTCTTTTTTAACACACAATTTTAACAAGACTCTGTAGGAAACCGTGCGGAGTTGAACTTTTTTCCCTCTTTCTTTGAAGTGAGGCAGGAGTGAGCCCCGTCTGGCTGGCCAAAGAAGGGCTTCTGGGTAAACGCGGGAGGATGTATGCCACTGTTTACACTTCCTGAATACCCGCTCGCTGTAAACAATCACCAAAACAATCAAACGATCACCATGGAAAGAGACACGGAAGACTGAATGTCAGGAAAAACCTGCAGCTCCTATTAACGCATGTGGTTTCTTGTACAGTATATCGTTGAGACATCAATCTAACTCAACTCACGATGCCTTTAAGTTAATAAGTTAATAGCTTTACCCTCGAAAAAAGCAATCTCACACACACCATAGAAAAAAGGAACGGAAAGAACGTGACAGCAACAAATGAACGCAGACGTTAATTTTGCTCCCAGACCCTTTAACATCAGCAAAGGTCATCCATTAATAATGGGGCAGCACTGGAGCTATGGGGGCACATGCCTGTCCCGCACCAGCATTGCATTAGAGCGTGCCTCAGCGCTCCGCTCCTTTGTCATTGCCGCTAATTATCCAGCACGCCTGTGCCGTCTGCGCAACCTTTGCGTTCAGAAGCGCTCCTTTACAGTGACACACATACACCTTGCTGATGTCACCAATTCTACAGTCGCACAACATTAACTGCAAATACTGTACGAGTCTCCAAGACATATACTGTAGAAAATATTTTACTTCAAAATGAGATAATATTTTTTGTAAAACTTGTCTTAAATAATTAACCCATCGCACACTATGATATGCACTTAGAATTAAATCAAATTTAAAATAGTTACTCTGATTTTAGTGCAAGTAGGCCCCAGTCATGTATGATCAACTTCAGTTACCAAAAAAAAAAAAACATCAAATAAATACTACACTTTCATTGGTGTTGTGTATAGCCATATATATATAATATCCCTCAGCATGTGTTTTAGTATTATTATTCTTTTTTAATTGTTAAAATCTTTAAATATATTTGTGTCCCTGAGATGAATGTCCCCCCTGTTACTTTGATTGTAATCTCTCCGCCAACGCCCCCTGGTTGCTCCTTTAGTCACATAATTCTCATGAAGTAGGCAAATCATCTACAACAAGAAAAGTAGGCCTACCACTTTTTTTTATCAGCTTTTTTCAACATTTCAGAATAGTTTACTGATGTGATGAAGCACAACATGTCCTCTCTGTTGTGCTTATTTATATACTTATTTGTAATGTTGAAAATTGTTGTTAATAAACATTTTAAAAATCTGACGTCACCATGTGCTAGCCTATTTATAAAGTTTAGCACGGTTTGTCAACCCTGTTTCTTGTCTGTCCACACTGTTCACCGTGTAGTTTTTTTATATTTATTAAATAAAATCACACATATTACACATGTTATTCTAGTTACTTGCAAGGAATGAATTGGCAAAATGAGGTCACTTAAAAATGGGACTATATTGCATTAACATCCCATTTTATACTTAATGAAATGCATTAAAATGGCAATGTGGAATGGCTTTTTTGGATAATACTTGTTTAGTAATATGTTATTGAAATACAGTTGCAGGGTAAAGTGAGTGACATTTTAGCCCTTACAATGTGTAAATATTCCATTAACTATTAATTCTAACACTTACAAAAGAGATGAGAATGTCCTGTAACGGGGGGACATTTGGCCAGTGTCACATGGTAAAAAAAAACTGGTAAAAATGACCACAAAACATTATCCTTAGCTGCTAGATCAGTATATTTTTCCTAAATATTTTTGGAAAGATACTACTCTTAAAATGGCACCGAACAATAGGAATGGCCCATATACAAAGATTTGCAGTGTCATCATGACATGCAGTTTTACTGAAACGACACAGATCTACTTTACTGTAATACATCATCGTTATAATAAAAATGATTAGTATTAGGTTTAGTAATAACAGACTAACTTGACCTGTCTTGCTCAGTTCCATTCACCGCATCTAAACGGTTGGCCCTATTTCTTTTCATAATAAAAATAACAACAACATCCTTGAGGTCTATAATTACAATTTGATCTAAAGACGTGACATTGCTCTACATGCTTAACTGTGACACAAACTAAAGCATGCTGCTTGTGAAAGAGGTTCCAGACATACTCAGCCCTTATGAAATATTAACCGCTAGCTCTTCCAAATAAAGAGTTTTATATCTCCTTGTTTGTTTTTCATTCACTCAATCCCTTCACTTTTGAAATCCTTTGTAATACCCTCAAGTCCTGCTACCGCAGTCCATTACAGTAAATTGGTGAACCTGGCACTCGTAAAGGCAGAGTGGCCATGAGATCTGTTAAAAAATTCACCAGGCAGCGTGACAAAAGTGTCTGTTCAGCAAAGAGTTGGGGACAGGATAAAAGCCACATAAACACGTGTCGGAGCAGCACTCAGCCGAATCCAAACGCCAATGAAGAATTTGCTTTAAATAACTCATCTGCGCAGTGACAAAAAAAAAGAGCCAAGTGATGTGTAGTATCTATACATGGACAAATGTCGAAGCCACATATTTCTTCCCACAATTGATTTTAGTTTCCTCACTGGGTGATAGAATAAATTATCTTCTTGGATAATTTTTTTGCACTAAAATGTTTTCTGTAAGGTCCCTTAAAAGAAAAGCACTGTAGAAATACAACAGAAATTAATCTGAATGTTGCACGGAAACAAATAAATTGTGCATGAAGTGTCCAGGTGAAATATTATCAAGCCAAGCAGGAATATTCCCCTCTGCATTTCTATAAAGTTTACAGTAAGAGTGTGTGGGCTCTGAATAATTGACAACAGCACATTTTCCCGGAGATCGATGAAATCAAAACCGTTGACCTCAAAAAAGTGCAAGTAGTTGACTCAAATCATTCTTCTCCTACATAACTTTATACTGACTTATATAAAGTATTATAGGCATATTGTTCATCCCCATCTATAACCCTGGCCTGCACAAACTATCATTACAATAATCATCAGACTAATCACTGTTTATCTATCGAGATTCAAATGCATTTAACACACCCTTCAAAGACTTAAGATTCCAAAAATGTGCGTACAGGTATAGAATGAATACTGAAAATATGGGTGCAAGAATGCACTCATTTAGGTTTTAATGTCATTGGCTTTCTAACATTTGTATATTTCATAATTCTATTATTGGTAAATCTAGTCAGACAGCAAAATGACCTGTAACTATCAGATAATTGGACGCACGCGCCTAGCCCGAAACTACTGTGTTTGTATATCGGTCTGGCTAGTGGTTAATAATATAATAATAATTTTTATTAATTTTTATTAATTATCAGTTATCATTATCAGCCAAAATTTACATATCGGTGCATCTCTAATTTTATCCAAAGTGACTTAAGAGTTGAGGAATACAAAAGGGATTCATCTTAAGAAAGCAGTAACCTGAAGAAGTGCCAGTTATATAAAGTTTCAGTCATTTAGATAGTAGCCCAGTACACAGAGAATTAAAGAAAAGAGAGATGTAGTTTGAGTGTTTTGTAGTGCTCTCGAAAAATGTGTGTGTGATTACAGCTGTTTTTGTAAATGTTAGTTTTTTATTGAATTTTTTTGGTGTGTATATACAATTGTTTACAATAAGTATTTATTTCTAAGAAAAACAGTGACACAGTGATATGTAATGCGGTCAGCACAATTACATAGCTGCTAAGTTAAGACAGCGTCTCAACAACTAGTCTCACGGACTAGCAACAAGGCAGAACTAATCAGTCTCACTTTTTAGATTTTAATTAGACCATTCTACCTTTTTATGTAACAGACTTATGACCAGTCTTGAAGAAAAAAGAAAATTAAATGACTAAAGGCTAAAATACACTACAAGACTTTTGCTCAGATTTTGCCCAGATTTTCAGTCTGGACTTGTTGCAGAAAGTCTCTGCCAGTCTGCAGATTTGATCAGTTATTGTGTTTCTATCTGAAACTTTCAAAAAGTCTGCAAGTGTATGATGTCTAGTTTTAAAAAAATCTGTTCAGATTTTAAAAGTCTTGTAGTGTATTCCAGCCATAACTTGAAAGACTAGTCTGAGCAGTTTAGAGCCACAGGTATTTTATAACGGCTTAGAACGCGGCTCAACCAATCAGAATCAAGGACCAGAACTGACCGTTTTATAAACTATATTTTAATATAGGGTAGAAAAAATATGCCAAAGGTCAAAAATGCTTTTCACAGGGGAAAATTACCCTTCAATAAAAAAAAGGTTGATTTCTGACACTGTTTTCACCCCACAATTGTAACAGTATGCTTAAAAACATAACAAAAAAAATCCTCCGTATGAGATTTTTTCGAGAGGTTCCTGGAGATCTTTAAGGGCACTTGAAAATCGTACAGGGTGCGATTTCTGATTCAGCTGAAATAACTTTCTTCCTTTTACCTTTAATGTAAAGACAGCAAACCAATCTACTTTTATACGACGCATATTTGTTTCCCCAGTTTATTCCACCTCCCTCTGAGCCATGTGGGGAAGGCCAGACCGCAGCGATGTCTGCGCAGAAATAGGAAAGATTGTTTGAGTAATGGGCATGTACAGTGAGTGTGAGAGGTTTCATTTGGCCCTCACTGTCCGTCCTACAGTTCTGGAGTGCATCTCTTGCTGTTTTTCTTCCCTGCGTTCATTCGGTGCATGTCTGGCAAACACAGAGGTGTTTCAATATCACAGGCATAAGGTAAATTTGGAGCGTGTAAGCACAATGTGCTGCGAATCGAATTACGCCGGTGCCCTGCCGCATGTTCTGTTGTCAGATTAAGCGTGGTGTTTGCAGAAGCCAGTGGATGTCTGTTATTACAGCGAGAGCCAATCAGCAAAGTGTCATTAAAAGTCCCATGAGCACCTAATAGGGGGAAATAGATACGTCGCTTCTGAAGCACAACTTACGAAATGCAATTTTAGAACGTCAAGGTGACCAAGCGAGGGCTCGCGACTGTATTGCAGTGTAGCTGGGAACTTACATGTTTAACTAAATACTTACAGTATTTACATTTAATGTGAAATTGAAAAAACACTATTGATTGTCTTGGGTGTACTGTCCCTTTAAAGCATTGCATTCACACTGAAGACAATATAAAACACCCGAAGAATCAACTTACTTTCAGTGGGCCGTCACATGTTTTTCTGAATCGCAGTCGGTGAATACAGCATCACTATCTTATCGTCAGACACGACTATGCAACCTGTCAATAAAGAGACGACACGACAAAGAGTAAAGCAGATGCACTTCATAATGGACAACATTCAGATATAAAGGCTACGTGTGAGCCGCACGCTTTACAATTTGCATATTTTTAGTGTCTTTTTATTTAACAAAAAAAAAAAACGTGAATAGTTTATTCAAATAAAGGGGGGCTTTTAACATCCACCTCTGACAAACGGCATTCAATACAAGGAGAATACGCCAGCGTGGGGCGAGATGGGCTGCTGCCAGATATTTTTGAAATGGCTTGTGCCGGAGCAATCTGAAGATTAAAAACATCTCTTGAATTACAATGACACATCACAAAATAAAATTAATGCAGTATTTTCATTACACGGATTGAGTCCTGGAGTGTTTGACCATCCATTAGAAGAAGGGGGATGGGGGGCTAACACCAGGTAGCACAATGATTCTGGTGTCAAAGGCCTTTTAGGCAAATATGCAGCATCACACTGTAAACCACTGCAGAGCATCGCGCATGTCCTCAAAGATAGAGACTTACAAAGATCCACAACACAAAAATGAATGATTTTGCTACCGCATAATACTAACAAAAAAATTCTTATCATTATTAATAGTAATATTACTATTATTAATTTACTATTATAATAAACATCTTTTGTTGTTTATAATATGTTGCCAGGTTGAAAAGGACAGGGCTTGTTGATACACTTTTAACAGTGGATAATGGTTTGTTTTAAAAAGCTTTTGCTTCGAAGGATAGTTCGAACATTTCCATTGTTATTTTCCAAGAGAGAAAGAAAAGAAGGTTAAGAACGTTTCTTTTTTTGTTTATGAAACACATCTTTCCTGTAGCTCAGTGGTTAGAGCATGGCGTTAACAACGTCAAGGTCTTGGGTTCGATCCCAGGGATTGTACAGAAATAAATGTATAGTATAATGCAATGGAAGTCGCTTTGGATAAAAGCGTCTGCCAAATGCATAAATGTAAATGTAATGTAATGTATAGGCGTATGTTTCCATATAGACAACACCTTAAAGAACATAGCTGAAAGCCTTGACAGAAATAAAGTGATACTTCCTAACAGCTCTTGAGGGAAGTAAACAAAATAAAACCACTGTCAATCATTAATGCAAGAAAACCGATTGCAATAAAAAGTAGCCTATTGTAACCAGAAAGCTAAATACGGCGTAGTTTTTTAATGTAAGGTCAAGTTGTCACATTTATGTTGTTGTAATTTTATAAAATCTTTGTAAATTTACATGCGTAGATTATAAATATGTTTTTTCTACCTTGTTGCGTTCATTAACCTACAGAAGTTTAGGTATTCAATCATTAAAAAAACCCTCATAATTAAATAGACGAATTAAAATGTTGAAAAAATGCTGAAATCTAGGCTATCATTCAATCTTTCGGCTCTTCGTTAATAGATTTCCCTGTACGGTTTAAAGGCTCATTTATTACATTGTTTTTATTAGATGTTAATAAATGTTAATACAGATGTAATATTAACAAAACCTTGACGTACATTAATACTGTACCTATAATGTCTCTGTGCCTCGCGCAATGTCAGTTCACGGACTGAGATTTCTTTTCATCACTGATCGCGAGCTCTGGCGACATCGTGTGGATTCTTCGAAGCACTTTCAATATATTGAACATATTTAAACTAATCTCAAGCAATTAAATATGTTTGGTAAATTTATAAAGAGCAAACATTGTGTAGCTAAGGATTTGGTTAGCTACATTTCTTGGGGAATCATGTTTTCGACTGGTATTTCCTATAACACCCGTTAAGGTCAATAGAGGTAAAAGTGCTGAATGTTAGACACTATTTTTTTTAAATAAGTGTCAGAAATAACATGTAATACAAATAGAAATCATTGTTTGTAGGTAAAAAGAAAGAAAGAAAGAAAGAAAGAAAGAAAGAAAGAAAGAAAGAAAGAAAGAAAGAAAGAAAGAAAGAAAGAAAGAAAGAGACTTTAAATCATAAACGAATTATGAGGATCAGCATGTACAAATGTCAACAAGCCTAAAATCACTGATCTACAGCTCGCTATGACTAAACTTTAAACATATTTACATACCTCTAAGCAAAACAGGTCCATTTCTGTTGACTCCCAGCAAACACGTGAATGTGGGGCCCACATGGGTTTCACATGGTCTACAGGGGTACAGAGTGGGCATGGGCTCAAAATGGGCATCTTATCTGGGGCCCGCTTGGGTTACCCAGCTAGGACCCACATGATTGAACCCAGGTGGGCATCTTATCTGGGGCCCGCTTGGGTAACCCAGCTAGGACCCACATGAATGAACCCAGGTGGGCATCTTATCTGGGGCCCGCTTGGGTCACCCAGCTAGGACCCACATGGGTGAACCCAGGTGGGCATCTTATCTGGGGCCCGCTTGGGTCACCCAGCTAGGACCCACATGGGTGAACCCAGGTGGGCTCCCCATGTGGTTCCCAGGTGGGTAATTATTGGGAAATTTGTGCATGGTCCCCATAATACAAATGTATGTTCATAAGCTTGTGTTTATAAGCCACCTGCAACGACAATTTGACAAACATGTATGGCAACTATCGATAGTCGTTTCAATAATCACTTTGAAATGAATTGTATTTATAGAAACGCATCAACCTGTTCGTCTTACAGTGCCTCGCGTTTATTTTGAGGCCTAGAGCGACAGAGCAACAATGTTACAGTTCCTAAAATCTCATAAATCTTATAACCGTTTCCATAGGAACTGGCTCAAGAGAACTTCGCGTCATCATTTTTAAACCTAAAGTCGCGCCAAAAACAAGTGATGCGCTTCAATCAGTCTTCATCTGCAGCACCTGCTTCATACTCCAAGCCGAAAGGAAACTTTCGACCTTCGCTGTGTTTTTCGCTTTCCGGCGAAAAGCCGTGAAGCTCTATATATGTGTTGTTTTATATTCGTCATTTCTTTAAGATGCACAAAGCCTTGAAGAAATATTTTGTAAACATGGACGAGTATCTGGCCAGCATCGGACTTTACCGAAAGATGATGGCGAGAGACGCGTCCTGTCTGTTTCGAGCTGTTTCTGAGCAGGTAAAGTGACAACATTAGCCAACTCTTGAAAACAACGCCAGACTTTTTGTTTTGTTGTTTTGTTCAATAAACGGTCCAAATACGTATCGGGGAGGATGGCTTGTGATGTAGCATAGGCTACATTAAAATGAGCAATGAGTAATGTTTCGCTAGTTCTGTGCGTGTCGTGTTTTGACAGTGTTGTGTTTTAATGATGATTTTGTGTTGTCGTAAGCTTTATTATTCCCAAAACTACCATCCGAGAATACGAAAAGAGTGTGTCAGGTTCATGAGTGCGAACAGATGCAACTTCGAGCCTGTGAGTGACTTTAGACATCTACAGAAGCCTATGAGCATCGTGTCATTTAGTCTAAGATTTGATGTCTGGGGTATTACTGTGTCTTGCAGTTTGTTGAAGGCTCTTTTGAGAAGTATTTGGAGCGTTTGGATGATCCCAAGGTTTGTGTTCAAGCTCTTGCTCGATAACAGAAGCTTACAAGAGGTGTCTGAGATTGAATCTACTGTAAAATGTTACTTTTTTTAGGAAACAGCAGGTCAAGTGGAGATCAATGCTTTGTCGTTACTGTACAGGTATGCACCCAAACATCTGTGAACTTTCAGTTTAGACTTTTTCAACATCCTCTTCAATACAGTTACAAAAAACATTATGGAAAAAGGCACTAAAGATGTCACTGATTCTAATATGTACCATTTAGGCACTGGTATGGATGTACATTTGAGGTACTAATATGCACTCTTTGTGTTAAAGGGATACTTCACCCAAAAATGAAAATTTCATTTACTCACCGTAGAGTTGATCTAAATCTGTATAAACGCAGAGAAAGATATTTGAACGAATGCTTATAACCAAACAGATCTCACCCCCCCCCCCCCCCATTGACTCCCATAGTAGGAAAAAATACTTTATCTTTTTTTTCTTTGTTCTGTTGAACACAAAAGAGGACATTTTGAAGAATGTAGGACAGCAAACAGTTCTGAGGCACTTTTGACCACCATTGTATTTTTCCTACTATGGGAGTCATTGGGGGGCAAAATCTGTCTGGTTATAAGCATTCTTCCAAATATCTTTCTTTGTGTTCATCAGAACAAAGACATTTATACAGGTGTGGAACAACTGGAAGGTGAGTAAATGACAGAATTTTCATTTTTGGGTGAAGCATCCCTTTAAAGCAGTGGTCACCAACCCTGTTCCTGGAGATGGACCAGACTCCAGCTCCAACCCTGCTTCAGCACACCTGTCTGTAATTATCAAGCAAACCTGAACGCCTTGATTAGATAGTTCAGGTGTGTTTGATTGGGGTTAGAGCTGAAATCTTCAGGACGGTTGATCTCCAGGAGCAGGGTTGGTGACCACTGCTTTAAAGTGTGCGTTTTGAAAGGGTACAGCCCCAGTGACCGCTTTCGTACCTTTTTTTCTGACGGTGTACAGTAAGCATCGAAACTGCACATTTACTGTAAGCACCCACTGATGGGCCTTGAAATGTGCGTCTTTGTTTGATGTGTTGATGTGACAATTTCTACTGAAACAGGAAGTTAGGGCAGGATATATTGAGTGAAGTATTTAGGCTACATCCCTTTGAAGGCCAGTGACATCACCGCGGCACGACAAACTCTGTCCCGAAGTCTACTTCAAATTTGTCCTTCTTGTGAATTCATCCATCAGATGGATCCTCCACGGCCTATGCTATCCCAGCATTCTGTTTTTAGCACAAAGAAAATGAGTCTTCATTCTAATGTAGTTCTTTCACATTATACTCTTAAGTGATTTCGATTCATACACCGCAGTGTGTACAGGGGCATTGTCATGCTGGAACAAAAAAGTCCCTTTGGTTTGTATTCTCCATGTTTGGTGGATAAACGGTTCAAATATTATTGCAGTTATTTTTTACAAGTCAAATGCAAAACTTTTGAACCCATGCATCCTTTATTTTGGGCCAGGCGGTGCTTTATCATTTATAGGTATCCAGGTAAGCCGCCGACCGAGATTGCAGAGGAAGAAAACTTGCCTAAGGTAGGAATAAGTGAACTCCACATTTCACATTCAAAGTGCATCACAATACAGTTCAAACTGTAAATAAAATCAAAATATTGGTGTGAGTCTCACAAAACCAGGCAGATAAGTGCGTATTTTGTCGTGGACTGTCCACTTAGGCAGACCGTCAAACTGATGTATACAGTGACCAACCTCAAAGATTTTTTTTCATGTGGAAATGTGGCATTTTTCTAACTTCATGCCAAAACTTGCAAATTCTGTTATTAGCATGCAATCTTTCATTTTTGGTCCCTTTATTTTATTTCAGCTTTATTGACAGTTTATACAAACTAGGGCTGCACGATTATTCGTATTTTAATCGTGATAACGATTTATGCTTCCCACAAATTAACTGCGCATAATCATAATAAATAAAGTTGACATAATCGTTGTGAGATTAATGTTTTGAAAAGAAAGCACAAAACTCCCGATAAGGTCAGAAAATCATCGCAAAGCTTGTATCTTTTAAACTGCCATTTTAAAGAAAATAAAAAGCTAATTTTTTTCACTGCATTCGTACTATTTTAATACTTTTTTGCAAAACCCTCAGACAAACATTAAGGGTGACTAATAGCAATGATTTATAAAAAAAAAACAAGAAATTAAGAAAGGAGTGGCAAGGTTTCATTCCGAAGGTCACAAAATGTAAATCATTTCTGATGGAGTGTTAAGATGATCGATTGCGTGCTTTGAAATACGGTGTTTGAGGAAGTTCAATGGCAGCAGATTATAACATATTCATTGGCTGTAAAGTATAGACCTAATAAACATGCTGAAGTGAAATTAAAAACAAAAGTTCTGAACTGACAAAATAAGTGTTTATTAACCGTGATAAAATAATCGTGATGATCATTTTACCCATGATCGTGCAAGCCCTAATACAAACCCTGTTCTTGTGTAGTTTTTCATGTTCTGAATTTCACCCCACAGATTCTGCTGTGTTGCTCAAATAACGGGCACTATGACATCGTTTACCCTAAGAACTATCCAGTGGACGCTGCAGTATGTCAGGGTGAGTTAAACAAGCTTTGTGAAGTGCAGTCGTACACGTTTTGTCCTGTTGTTGGACCATAGCTTTCCTGTAGCTCAGTGCTTAGAGCATGGCGCTAGCAACGCGAAGGTCATGGGTTTGATCCCAGGGATTGCACAAACTCGGATACAAATGTATAATATAATGAAATGTAAGTCGCTTTGGATAAAAGCATCTGCCAAATGCTGAAATGTATCTGTTATGTTTCTCAGCTCTCCTGTATGAGCTGTTATACACTCGTGTTCTGAGTGTTGAGGAGGAAGAGCTGCAGGTGGCTCTGGAGGGATTCAGATTAGGAGGCCGGCGATACAGAAACAGCCAGTCTATGTGCAGTGAGGACGCTTGCTATGATGCTCCAGAGGAACGTACTCCGAGGTCTCCTACGTTCTGTCCTCTACCTTATGATCCACTCTGACCAATAGCTGAAAATATCAATTTACGTATTTTAAATTACTTTTTTTTTTATTAGAGAGGAATGGGAGCCGAGTGGTCAGAACCGTTTGGAGGACAAAGCCAAAGCTGGAGCTGAGGACCAGAAGGTGTTTGGAGGCACAATTCATGTGATTTGGTTAAAACTGTAAATCGATATTTGATTGACAGGTCTGTTTGCCTCAGGCTGCAGAGGGGTCGGGCAAACTGGCTCTACCGTACAAGGTGCTGAAGGCTTTAGAGCCCGAGCTGTACCGTAACGTTGAGTTTGACGTGTGGCAAGACAGTCGCAAAGGTATGTTAACTCCAAGTTTACTTCAGTTTTATTCAAGGGATTTTATAAATGACTGCAGGACACTTATACTGTACTAATACTCGCACTGAACTGATCTTATGGGTCATATTAGGACCATTTCAGAGTTTTGGCACTTTAGTTAAAAACACTTTCTCTTAAGTGAAAAATCTTGTATCTATTAATGTAAGTATGAATGTGTTTGTCGTATACAGCACTGGAAAAATATAGTGTAGGAGACTAAATTCTTTTCAGTTTTTCTGAATTTACTATTTAGAGGTATGTGTTTAGGTAAAATTACCATTTTGGTTTCATTCTGGGAACTACTAACAATGTTTCTACCAGATTTCAAATAAAATATGAAATAATATTTGCATTTATTTGCAGAAAATGAAAACTGGAGAAACGGGTGAAAATAACAGAAAAGATGCTCTGTCATTTTTCAGACCTCAAATACTGCAAAGAAAACAAGTTTATATTCACTTAAACAATTCAACGATAATATAAGTTCAAAAATATTTTTTTATGTGATAACTTTTTATCACAGTTTTCATGCGTCTTGTCATGCAAACCATTTCACATTGCTGTTGGATGACTTTGTCACTCCTGAGGTTTGATTTTGTTGAAATTCAACAGACACTGGACTGGAATGACCACAATAGATCTAGAAATGCTGATTTGGAATGAAAGTTTGGAATAGTCTTCTAATTTTTTCCTGGGCTGTATATCAGTGTTTCTCCAGCAGGGGGCCTCAACAAACTTACATTTAAATTGACTCATTTAGCAGACGCTTTTATTCAAAGGTTACTTCCAAACTGATGTCAAGATGACTTAAAATGAGAAGAACAAGATATTTCCTAATGGTTATTTTTTAATGGGTATACAGCTTTCTTGTCATGCCAAGCTCTACCTTGTCAAAAAAATGTTGTGTTACAGAGTTACAGAAGACTGATTATATGGTGTTTGCTGGCAGGCAGTACTTTTTGGGAGATAAGTGTCAGGTAAAAGACTTTCATGAGATGTGTTCACGCCGTTAGAGATTACAATACAGCTTCTCTTGTTACACCTCATTGGATACAGCATATAACGCTTACTTTTCAATGGTAATGATTCCTTTTTGAAGTTTTTACACTCCTGACGCGTCTGCACGGTTTGTCTTTCAGGTCCGTTTGGATCCGAAAGGAAAGTATTACAATGCTTTCATACAGGAAGTGGGGACCCACACCACTGCTGTGACGGTGTTCATTGAGGAGCTTGGGGAAAAGTGAGCCGTGCAAATCCACACTATCTCACACAAACACGTCTCTGAGCATCTTTAAACACCCTTGCTCTTTTTTTTCCAGACATCTGGTTCCTTTGACCAATCTGAAGCCAGTCAATCCAGTGCCAGCCTGGAACATCACACCAAGTAGAAAAGGAAGCTCCTACAACCATCCAGAAGAGCTAGGTCTGGTCTCTTTTCAGCATCACCTTGTATCTGCTAATTTTGGTCTATCACTAGCAGACACACAAAATTATCCACAGGGAACGGATCTGATAATGTGTCATTGCTGGTCACCGATGCTATTCATTTTTAAGCAGACCCTGAGCTTCGTGGGCGGAGACGGTTCTTCAAGAAGGCTCGTGGTAAGGAGATGTTGATGGCAGTGTCCTACAGTCGTCCTCAGCCTGGCCTGCCCCCCCGACTGCAGTCCGGGCCGGGTAACAATTATCCTATGCGGTCTCCTGGGGTGCACGGACCCGCTCCGCCTCCGGCAGGTGTGGCCTATGAACATTACAGACCCCACCCACAACCCAGACCACCACGAGGATACGGACCGCCCAGGTTAGACCTTCGGTTTCTTGAGGTCTGTTATGCATGTCTCGAGGATAAATCTGCATTATTTTTATGTTGCATGCATTTTCTTTTTTTTTTTTCTTTTTATCTCTCGTCATGCCACCTCTGTTGTTGTCAGAAGTTCGGCCCGATTCCTAAACAGGCACCACTTTATCGGACCAGAGATGGCATATTACCCCGGTCCAAGCAAGCGCTGCTACCAGAGTTTTGATAACTATTCGTTCAGGTCCCGGTATGAAAACACGTTGCATTTTGTATTGTTTACCTGAAAATGTCATTTTTCCGCATATAGAAACAATATAAGAATCACACTTTGTGTGAGACTTGTGTTATGGCATCTAAAACCAAGCAAAGAAAGTGAGGAGAGATGCATGTGTGCAGAAGAAGCCGACGGCAGATGCACTCGCTGAATAAAGAGTGTCTGAGGTGTGTTCCTGAGCCAGGAGAGGACACCCAGGATATGGAGGGAAGCATCACTTTCTATGAGATCGAGGAGACCGATGAGAGTGCCTTTACACCAATACCAGTGAGCAATTGAGTGTTCCACCAGTAACGTCTGAGAACATTTGGGCTTTGTATTGGAATCATCTCCCTATACAGTGATTTATTGTATTTTCCCAAAGGGTCAAGCGGTCCCCAGTCCCAGGGTTCCAGGGGCCACTGCTTACTGGGTACCAAGAGTCCCCAGTCCTATCCCTCCATCAGGCAAACAGCCCATGACATCATCAGAGGAGGACCCTGATGAAAGGAGCACAGCTGGTGATCAAGGTAACCAACTAACACAACAGCGGTGTCCAAATAATACCAAAATAACATCCACATCTTGGCACAAGATGGCGCCCACGCTCCTTCTAACGCACTTGTGGTCAGAATTCGTTCACTTGTTTTCATTCACACCTTCAAGTGGATTTGTTAGTGCAGTAATGTAGAGAATAGTGAATGAGGGTATAGGGGGTGATTTCTGTCTCTCGATGGTTCTCATCATTCTAACGTAGACTTGAAATCATCTTACGACGGGGTTATTCACAAAACGTGTATGCAGCCAATTTCAACCTATGAATGATTGTCACTTAATTATCATGCTTTTATACATGTATGGTTTAGAAACCTTGCCCCCAGAGTTTGCAACGTGGAGAAACGTGACCCAGGTCAAGAAGAGAAACTTCTTCATGGAAATTGTTACTTTGCAAGGCTAACACTCTGAATAAAAGCCAGAAAAATGCAATTTTAACAAATTTTAGGTCTGTGCAATACATTGAAATTATCGTATTATCTCAAATGTTCTATATATATTTTGCAAAAACTGAATTGTTTTTAAAATTCAAAAAGTTATGTATAGATCACTTTGGATCAGAGCCATTGAGAGAGAGTTGCGCCAACGGAAGTTCAAAATTTTCACGCGTCACGTGATTAATGGAGCGTTCAGATAGTTCCAGGAAGTTATGTTTTCTCTTTAAATGCTTTCTTTTTTATTCATTAAATGACTTGCGTCTTTAAATGGTTTAAAGGTTTACCTCAGTTGGTCTGTTTAGCGGCAGCTCCATGCATTACTAGTAACTTCCGGGAACTATTGAGAGCCTCCATGAACCGCCATTGCTGTGAAAAAAAACGTTCCATTGGAGTCAACGGAGTTGATGCGACTCTTTCTCAATGGCTCTGCTTTGGATGACATAAACATTGTTTAACAAAGTTTTTAAATATAAACTTTACCCATTATTCTATCACACATGGCATTATTTAGCAAATTATTGCGTCACTTTTTCTTAAATATCGTGCAGTCCTATTGGTTATATAATTTTTTCCAATATATTTTAAAACTTATTTAAATTGATTTTAGAAAATGAAATACCATCTTGAATATCGCACTATTTAGCATGCTGTCGCAGTTCACATTTTTATCTTATATTGCACAGCCCTTAAGTATTTAATGTAATACATAAGTAGTACCCTATGTTTTTTTCATGTGGATATATTAAATATTTGTTATTATAAACTGTAATGAACGTCCCAAATACTGTAGTGTTTTTTAACTTTACCAAGAGTAAATCTTTGTGTACACCACAGAGTTTACTTCAGTTGATCAATTTACTGTAGTTAATACTAAAATGCTGTTGTATATATTAACAAAATGTATTCTTTACTATAATATTCTACGGTATAATTTGTACGTTTGTTTGTTTTGTAAACCAGGGGCCACTGGCCGTCAAATGTCATGTTTTAGGTGATGGTGTAATGACCAGAATGTTGTCATGCTAGATTGCTCACTGGGTTTTCTGACATTTTATGTATCAAAAAAGTGAATTATTCCTAGGAAAAACATGTTTTTAATATGTAGACCTGAAAATAAAGCCTCTTTAAAGGACTCATCGGATGTGCACTTTCAAAAAGTTGGTATGATTTATTAGGGTCTTCATGAAATGTCTGGGACATATTTTGCTTAAAAACACTCAATGGCTGTGTAAACGAAACCCTTTTCAGTGTTTCCCCTACCATTACCTTAGGGTGGTGCCCCGCCCCTCCAACGCCACCTTCCGCCCCCCTTGAAGGTCAAGTTAATAAAAAAATTTCTGTAGCGTTAGATCACAAGAGAAGTCATTTAAGGTTACCTTTCCTATATAACATGTCTATACCTTGTTCTCGTACTAAACAAACTAAATAGCATTGTTTTTTATCTTATTTACACGGCGGCATGTCATTTCTGTTTCTACGTGTCGCGCCTTTACAATTCTCCTCTGCTCTCTGTATCCAGTTCTGACCCGAAGCGCACGCACACACACACAGACACGTGCGCGCACATACACAGGTTAGCACACTTTCACCAGCGGACAGAGAGCGCGTGTGGGAAAATGTCGCGTCAACCACCTGAAAAGCAGATAAACAAATGCGTTTTAGACGCTCCCAGGGTGGTGAAAATACGCATGCCCTGCCCCTGACAAGCAACAGTACAGTTACCACCGGATGACAGGTTTTCACTCAGCTTATCCTTCGTTCCATCCGGACCGCAAGACACAATGAACCATAAAAAAATCAGACTATTTCTGTGCTTTAAATTGAGCAGCGCGTCTACATAACTGAGATGTACACATCACGCGCACTCAGGGACATTTATGTTGATTATATTTTGCCGCTACATCCTCTAATATCTTTATTTAGCACAAAAAACATAAATTATGTTTCCTGAACTCCTCTGCGGTTAGTTTCGTTTTGAACGTCTGAAATCATTCTTCCGGAGACTAAAAGATCCGTCACAGCAAACAGCGCATCCTAATGCGCTCACGTTGTGCGTGTATGCTTGCCTAAAATCCACGGAATGCGCACCTGCAGATGGATTTTTGCTCTTGTTGTTAACGCACATAATGTATTAACAGACATGCAGCTAAACTCCAAGTGCTCATTTGCCAAATAACATAAATGTAGAGTAAGTTTAAAACTAGCCCGTGACTGACTTGGCTCCCTTCGCTATCGTATGCTAACGTTATCCTCCTCTATATACGGTACATGTACGTCAATTCAGACTGTTGATAAATATTACTTACATCTGCAGCTTTGTCTCATTCAGTTGGTCTCGATACCTCTTGAGGAACAACTTTGAAGGTAATCCTGCTTGTACTGTTCCAGGTTGATAAAGCACTCCGCCTTGAAGTGATTAGCGCAAACAAGCAGGGTTTTACTTGTGGTTTCTGAGGGATTTCCACTAAAAATTAAATAAATTCACTCCTGTCTCTTCCGAGGTTTGGACTGTGCAGCGACTACATTGCATGTTGTCCACGAACTTTAGCCATGGCATCACATACACCGCTGTCGCTTGTGAAAACGACAATGGCGGTAGTGCCGTGGGTGGAATTGTGTAGATTTAGGGGTGGTAATATTATAATAAGATCCTGCTTTTACGACGCAACAGGAGCGAAATCTGAACGGCTCGATTTCTCACATGCTTGCAGGGAAAGGCTTACCAAAACAAACTTACTGGGATCTTGTTTTTCACGTTTTCCGGGTTGCTAGATGCATTGGGGACCCGATTATAGCACTTAAACGCAGAAAAATTTGGATTTTCATCCGATGACTCCTTTAAATATTAAGATGTTACAGTATATAAGTGCCTGGATGTGTAGTCTTTCGTTTCCTAGAAGAAAGCATTAATTTTGATTTGTAATTTACCCCTTCTGAAGCACCTATAGGTACTCCTAAAAAAAATTTGAGTACCAGAATGTTTAAAAAAAAAACTACATGCATGTTGGATGTTAATTGTAACCATTTTTTTGTTATACGGTTTAGGTGATTACTCTGAGGAGTACATCTACTCTACCTCAGGTTAGTTCAGTAACTGCTGCCATGTCAGAGATATTTTAGCATTACGCTCTTGTCAGTGTCTTGTATGAATTGATATACAGACGAGATTCATTCTAATGTTGTTTTTCAGAGACTGGATTTCAGAGCCCATCGGTATATGCTGCCGCAACGGAGTCTACAACCAATTTGGTACTGAATGTTTCATCATTTGCTAAGCATGTCCACCAGGATACTCATACTGCCACTGACTAAAGAAAAATAGATGTCTGGCATGAAAGGATTATGTAAATGTGACGTGTCCTGCATCTTGCAGACCATTCAAGAAGGAGGATCTCGTGCCGATTCGCCACCAGAGGGCGTCGCTACCTACAGTTACTCTCAACAGGCACGCCACCGTTCTCACCGCTCCACGGCTGTTTGACAGTCAACATAGAATTGTGTTGTTTAGCTGCTCCAGTTCTTTATACAGACTGATGCGATGCGTCTCATTCAATCCTCTCAGGTGGTCATGAAGTCATCGGTCATCTCTTCCTCTCAGCCAATCAACTCTGCCCCAGCTGCGATCTTCACCTCAAACTCCTCCCCTTCTTCTACGGGGAGCTCCCAGACCCCACCGAACCCCCTGCAGACCGACAGCATCCTAACTCCTGGACAGCCACCACCCCAGAATGTCATGGGCAGGCCTGGTATACAAAACAATCTGAAAGAAATGAATTTCATGCACAAAGCAGTTCAGTAGTGTTGTTTGCTAACGCTAGCATCATTACTTTTGCTCAGTTGAAACTGTAACACCCTAGCGACTGAATAGCAACCACATTAGAAGTGCCCAGACATTCTCATTTTGGCAAATACGTCCTAAGAATGAGTATTTAAAGTTTTTTTTTTTTTTTAAATGAAGAATAAGCACTTTCCTCTTATTTTGCCAATTTCTCCAGCAGTTCCGTGGTTTGTGAATGAACTGGGCGAGCCAGTTGCCATGGCACCACCTCCACCCTATTCATATGACCCCAATGGCAGTGATCTTCCAAGAGGTCAGAAAGAACGCACAGTATTTTTCTAGTTGTCGTAAATGTTTGTCGTCTTTTATAACTTTGATTTTTTTTTTTTTTTTTTCTCAGACTGCAAAGTGCTCCAATACTATTATAACCTGGGGGTTCAGGTAAGTGGCCAAAAATGAAAATTCTATCATCATTTATTCACCCACATGTCATTCGAAACCTATATGGTTTTCTTATGTAGAACACAAAAGAAGATCTTGAAGAATGTTTGGTTAGTCCAACAAAACTGACCCCCATTGACTTCCATTGTTTGGAGACAACACCACTTGCACATTTCTCAAAATATATTCTGTTGTGTTACACAGAAGAACGAGTCATATACAGGTTTTGAACGACATGTCCTTTTGATAAAGCAAGGTTATTTGGGTAATCCTCTACAGCTAAATGTAGAGAAAATCCATATATATATCCAAAATGAGAACTTTTCAAAAATCATGTTTTTTTTATTGTGCATTTCAATTAATATCAATCAAACTGCAGTTGGTTTGTTTTGATTTAAGCCATAATAACAAACAAATACAGCTAACTAACACAACAAAACACAATAAAAACATGACATAATAAAAAACATGATTTTAGAATTTTTTAAAAACGGAGTTCTCATTTTGGAACAAAACTCTTCATATATAGAAATAGTTTTTTGCATCCATAGTTTAAATCTATACAGTAAAACACATCTATGTAATAGCTGTACATAGGGCTGTGCGATATTAAAGAAAAATGTGCGATTGCATGCTAAATAATGCGATATGAGATACGATATTTCTTTTGTAAAGTCAATTTAAAATGTTTTAAAAGAGATTTAAAAAAATATGTAACAAATAGGGCTGCACGATATTATAGAAAAATGTGATATACGATAATCTGCTAAATAATGCGATGTGCAGTGGAATTATGGTTCAAGTTTGTAAAATATATACAGGTGCTGGTCATATAATTAGAATATCATCAAAAAGTTGATTTATTTCACTAATTCCATTCAAAAAGTGAAACTTGTATATTATATTCATTCATTACACACAGACTGATATATTTCAAATGTTTATTTCTTTTAATTTGATGATTATAACTGACAACTAATGAAAATCCCAAATTCAGTATCTCAGAAAATTAGAATATTACTTAAGACCAATACAAAGAAAGGATTTTTAGAAATCTTGGCCAACTGAAAAGTATGAACATGAAAAGTATGAGCATGTACAGCACTCAATACTTAGTTGGGGCTCCTTTTGCCTGAATTACTGCAGCAATGCGGCGTGGCATGGAGTCGATCAGTCTGTGGCACTGCTCAGGTGTTATGAGAGGCCAGGTTGCTCTGATAGTGGCCTTCAGCTCTTCTGCATTGTTGGGTCTGGCATATCGCATCTTCCTCTTCACAATACCCCATAGATTTTCTATGGGGTTAAGGTCAGGCGAGTTTGCTGGCCAATTAAGAACAGGGATACCATGGTCCTTAAACCAGGTACTGGTAGCTTTGGCACTGTGTGCAGGTGCCAAGTCCTGTTGGAAAATGAAATCTGCATCTCCATAAAGTTGGTCAGCAGCAGGCAGCATCAGAAGCGTCTCGCCTGGGCTAAAGACAAAAAGGACTGGACTGCTGCTGAGTGGTCCAAAGTTATGTTCTCTGATGAAAGTAAATTTTGCATTTCCTTTGGAAATCAGGGTCCCAGAGTCTGGAGGAAGAGAGGAGAGGCACAGAATCCACGTTGCTTGAGGTCCAGTGTAAAGTTTCCACAGTCAGTGATGGTTTGGGGTGCCATGTCATCTGCTGGTGTTGGTCCACTGTGTTTTCTGAGGTCCAAGGTCAACGCAGCCGTATACCAGGAAGTTTTAGAGCACTTCATGCTTCCTGCTGCTGACCAACTTTATGGAGATGCAGATTTCATTTTCCAACAGGACTTGGCACCTGCACACAGTGCCAAAGCTACCAGTACCTGGTTTAAGGACCATGGTATCCCTGTTCTTAATTGGCCAGCAAACTCGCCTGACCTTAACCCCATAGAAAATCTATGGGGTATTGTGAAGAGGAAGATGCGATATGCCAGACCCAACAATGCAGAAGAGCTGAAGGCCACTATCAGAGCAACCTGGGCTCTCATAACACCTGAGCAGTGCCACAGACTGATCGACTCCATGCCACGCCGCATTGCTGCAGTAATTCAGGCAAAAGGAGCCCCAACTAAGTATTGAGTGCTGTACATGCTCATACTTTTCATGTTCATACTTTTCAGTTGGCCAAGATTTCTAAAAATCCTTTCTTTGTATTGGTCTTAAGTAATATTCTAATTTTCTGAGATACTGAATTTGGGATTTTCATTAGTTGTCAGTTATAATCATCAAATTAAAAGAAATAAACATTTGAAATATATCAGTCTGTGTGTAATGAATGAATATAATATACAAGTTTCACTTTTTGAATGGAATTAGTGAAATAAATCAACTTTTTGATGATATTCTAATTATATGACCAGCCCCTGTATATCCAACATACATATTTTACATTATTTCTTATTATTGATCATCTTCCACACAAGTCTTTCTGCTATCTGCATCAACCTGCAACTTATAGACTATAGACAACAGCACAAGATGTCAACACTGGTCCAGAAGCACTTCCGGTAGAGTTAGTTTTACTTATTTATTTCTTTGGTAACACTTTACAATAAGGTGCTATTAAGTAACAATAGAAAATGCATTAGCTAACAACAAACGATTGAGTTTTTCAGCATTTATTAATCCTTGTCAATATCAGTTCATGTCAATACAGTTATTTATGTTAGTGCATGGTGCATGTTAGATTTTTTTATGTACTAGTAAATGCTTAAAATTAAAGTTAAATAATATTAAGAAATGCTGTAGAAGTATTGTTCATTGTTAGGTAATGTTAGCTAATGCATTTACTCATTGTTAACAAATAGCACCTTATTGTAAAGTGTTACCATTTCTTTAAATCCCACGTATATAATTGAAACCTTAAGATTTAAGATAGTTACATTTTGTTCAACCATTGTGTAGTGTTAAAAAACTGAAACGAGAAGTTCTTTTGGACCAGCTTTGGATCGGCGTTGTTTACATCATCCAAAGTGGTCTATACGTAACTTTTTGCATTTTTTAAATCTTTCAGTTATTGCAAAATATTGCGATATGCATATTTGCGATATTTTTATCATTTCGATATATTGCACAGCCCTAGCTGTACTTGAAGTTTCTGTTTCTGTTGCAGTGGTACCAGCAGACGTACTGGCACTCTATGGTGCACATGCAGCAGGTCTATCCACAGCCGGCCGCAGACGTTCCATACCAGACGTTCCAGAGCACCATCCCCATGGCCGACCACACCGTCCCCCAGGCCTATCCCGAGCCCATCCGCTCATGTCCGCAAGGAGACACGTCCAACAACGGTCAGCACCCTTCCTTTTGTCTCACCACTAGCACCACAAACCTCCACACTGTCAACTGACACATCCACCTTGAGTTAGTCAAACAGTCTGCCTCTGCTCTACACTCCTCAGGCACCCCTCTGGTGATGGAGCCCCCTCCCACGGTGGTCCCCGGCACGGTGTTCTACCCCATGGTGCAGGAGCAGTGCGGCCAGCCACCCCTCCACCCCACCTACGAGCCATACGTGCCCATGCTCTCTACAACATACCACTACCTCACGCCCTGGACAAACGGTGTAGGCTCGCATCCACGCGTCCACCACTCTACTTACTGCCCTTCCTCTTCTCACCCCCCTGTTAATTACATCACCGCCCCAACCCACCCCACTCATTTGGCACACTCACAGTTCGTCTAAGTCTTGTTTAACTGCTTGAACATGTTCTAGTTAGTGTTGTTCAGTTGTATCTGTATTGTTTTCAAGTTAGTGTTGTTCGGTTGTATCTGTATTCTTTTCAGAGAAAAATGGTTATTTAGGGTCCTGCAGTGTGTTACTCATTACGTAAACAGAAGGGCGGATGTGCTTTTTCCATCGTGCACATGATCTCCCAAATCTCACTGTAGTCTAATAAGCATATATTGGTCTTTTCCCCATTATTTTTGGATTTTAAAAGGTCGATTCTAAATTCTCTTCTCATTTGTTTTAACAAATGTATGTTCACACATTTTCCGCATGCGGTAGTTTTTGCAACACGCCAGGAGTTCAAGCCTTAGGAAACCATTGTCTGTCGTTTTTTTTTTCTATGTAAAAATCACTTATAGCTGCACAAATAAAAGATAAAACCACGTGAAGTTTTTCAGACCCATTTTAAAGATGTGAAACTTGTTTACAAAAAACACCCACAACATAACATGATGTTTTTGGATGTAAAGCAGAATGTGGGAAACGTTTTGCTTTGATAAAAGAATAAACGGTTGAATTTTGCTTGCGTACTATTTGTGGTGCAATAGCGTGCAAGCAAATCTGACGTTTTGCTGAATTATTTAAAAAGGAGAATTTGACAAACCTGTAATTGCTTCACTTTTCCAGGTGCTAATAGTGGGTTAACAATAGTAGCATTGCTCTCATATGCATGATATGATATTTAAAGTCAACATGAAACCATTTTGCAAATTCTGGTGAAAGTTATCTAGTTTTTATGATATTGTACAGGTAGTTTGAAAACATTCAGAAAAATGGTCACCGCAATTTAAGAAACTATGCAAACTAAGAAAACTATGCAAATGCAAAATCTGTGTTCATCCAACATGAATGAATGTGTATTCAATACAGATTTTATGAATTCATGGATCATTTACTAAGCAACTGATATGCAATTTTATGCCTACAGATGTTTAAAATGTGTCCGTAAACAAACAAACAAACTCCTTATTTAAGATATAAAAATCCCATACTATATATGAATATATATAGGAAGTGCACCAAAACCTGCCCATGTGCCAAAAATATAGAAAAATAATTTGTTGCACAATAAAGTTGAAGTTTTTAAAAAGAAATTTAAATGTACTGTTGACAATTAACTGACGGCATAAATTATTAGTGAAATGATACAAGTTAGAGTTTGCATCTGTTATTTGTGATGGATTTCGTCTTGAAGCCAAATGAGGTACAGTTGTCTATACAGGTGCTGGTCATATAATTAGAATATCATCAAAAAGTTGATTTATTTCACTAATTCCATTCAAAAAGTGAAACTTGTATATTATATTCATTCATTACACACAGACTGATATATTTCAAATGTTTATTTCTTTTAATTTGATGATTATAACTGACAACTAATGAAAATCCCAAATTCAGTATCTCAGAAAATTAGAATATTACTTAAGACCAATACAAAGAAAGGATTTTTAGAAATCTTGGCCAACTGAAAAGTATGAACATGAAAAGTATGAGCATGTACAGCACTCAATACTTAGTTGGGGCTCCTTTTGCCTGAATTACTGCAGCAATGCGGCGTGGCATGGAGTCGATCAGTCTGTGGCACTGCTCAGGTGTTATGAGAGCCCAGGTTGCTCTGATAGTGGCCTTCAGCTCTTCTGCATTGTTGGGTCTGGCATATCGCATCTTCCTCTTCACAATACCCCATAGATTTTCTATGGGGTTAAGGTCAGGCGAGTTTGCTGGCCAATTAAGAACAGGGATACCATGGTCCTTAAACCAGGTACTGGTAGCTTTGGCACTGTGTGCAGGTGCCAAGTCCTGTTGGAAAATGAAATCTGCATCTCCATAAAGTTGGTCAGCAGCAGGAAGCATGAAGTGCTCTAAAACTTCCTGGTATACGGCTGCGTTGACCTTGGACCTCAGAAAACACAGTGGACCAACACCAGCAGATGACATGGCACCCCAAACCATCACTGACTGTGGAAACTTTACACTGGACCTCAAGCAACGTGGATTCTGTGCCTCTCCTCTCTTCCTCCAGACTCTGGGACCCTGATTTCCAAAGGAAATGCAAAATTTACTTTCATCAGAGAACATAACTTTGGACCACTCAGCAGCAGTCCAGTCCTTTTTGTCTTTAGCCCAGGCGAGACGCTTCTGATGCTTCTGCTGCTGACCAACTTTATGGAGATGCAGATTTCATTTTCCAACAGGACTTGGCACCTGCACACAGTGCCAAAGCTACCAGTACCTGGTTTAAGGACCATGGTATCCCTGTTCTTAATTGGCCAGCAAACTCCCTGACCTTAACCCCATAGAAAATCTATGGGGTATTGTGAAGAGGAAGATGCGATATGCCAGACCCAACAATGCAGAAGAGCTGAAGGCCACTATCAGAGCAACCTGGGCTCTCATAACACCTGAGCAGTGCCACAGACTGATCGA
Source organism: Triplophysa rosa (assembly GCF_024868665.1). Classification (NCBI taxonomy): domain Eukaryota; kingdom Metazoa; phylum Chordata; class Actinopteri; order Cypriniformes; family Nemacheilidae; genus Triplophysa; species Triplophysa rosa. Next base: position 6,033,800 of record NC_079908.1, read on the forward strand.
CTCCATGCCACGCCGCATTGCTGCAGTAATTCAGGCAAAAGGAGCCCCAACTAAGTATTGAGTGCTGTACATGCTCATACTTTTCATGTTCATACTTTTCAGTTGGCCAAGATTTCTAAAAATCCTTTCTTTGTATTGGTCTTAAGTAATATTCTAATTTTCTGAGATACTGAATTTGGGATTTTCATTAGTTGTCAGTTATAATCATCAAATTAAAAGAAATAAACATTTGAAATATATCAGTCTGTGTGTAATGAATGAATATAATATACAAGTTTCACTTTTTGAATGGAATTAGTGAAATAAATCAACTTTTTGATGATATTCTAATTATATGACCAGCACCTGTACAGTCTCATCCATATTTCTACAAGTAAATAATTTATCTATTTTAAAACAATTATGAAACTGTCATTGTATCACCTGAAAGATTGTTACAACTGTAATTAATTGTGTTTGTGAAATAGGAAATCAAGCCATCATCCTAGACAACACACATCGACATCTCATACATCTTGCTTAAACACACACAGACAACTATTGTTGACTAGGGGACATGTATACGAAACAAGTACAACGTTTGCAGGGCAATTTGACAGCATTGTTTTTTCTTATAATAGTCATATGATGCCACAGTTGATGGACATTGCTTCAATATCTTGTGTTCATCCAAAGATACATGACATGGAGGGTACAGTGAGGGAAATAAGTATTTGATCCCCTGCTGATTTTGTAAGTTTGCCTACTTACAAACAAATGAAGGGTCTATAATTTTTATGGTGGGTTTATTTTAACTGATAGACACAGAATATAAAAAAAAATCAGGGGAAAAAAATGTTATATAAAGGTTATAAATTGATTTGCATTTCAGTCAGTGAAATAAGTATTTTGATCCCCAAGCAAAACATAACTTTGTACTTTGTGGAGAAACCCTTGTTGGCAAGCACAGAGGTCAGACATTTCTGATAGTTGGTCACCAGGTTTGCACATGTGTCCGGATACATTTAGTCCACTCCTCTGTCAATCTTTAAGGTTTCTTGGCTGTCGCTCAGCAAATTGGAGTTTTAGCCTCCTTCACAGAGGTTCTATAGGACTAGGGTCTAGAGACTGGCTAGGACATTTAATGTGCTTCTCCTTAAGCCACTATTTGGTTGTCTTGGCAATATGTTTTGCGTCTTTGTCATGTTAAAGGCTCATCCATGACCCATCTTCAGTGACCTAGTTAAGGGGAGGAGGTTCTCGTCCAAGATTTTACGGTACATGGGCCCGTCCCTCAGCCCCTCAATGCGGTGAAGTCATCCTGTATACCTGTAGCAGAGAAAAAGCCCTAAAGCAGAATGTTTCCAACACTGTGCTTCTCTGTAGACATGATGTTCTTGGGCTCATAGTCAGCATTTCTCTCCCTCCAAACACAGGAGTCCATTTTGGTCTCGCAGCAGTGCCAGCACTTTCGCCAAAGCCTTTTCTGAATCATTTTTATGTTCATTGTCAAACTTAAGACGAGCCAGGCGGGCCTTCTTGGGCAGGAGGACCTTGCGGGTGCTTCAGGATTTCAGTCTACTGTGGCATAGCGTGTTACCAATGTGTTACCAATGTTTTGCTTGCTAACTGTGTTCCCAACTGTCTTGAAATCATTAACAGGCTTCTTCCGTGTAGTTCTGGGCTGATCTTTAACATTTCTCATGATCATCTTTACCCCATTGGAGGAAATATTGCAGGGAGCTCCAGAACAAGGGCATTTGATAGTTATTTTGTATATCTTCTATTTCCAAATAATCACACCAACAGTTGTCTCCTTCTCACCAAGCTTCTGTCTGTAGCCTATGCAAGGTTTGTGCAGGTCTCCAATCTTGTCGCTGACATCCTTTAAAACCTATTTGGTCTGGACCATGGTGTTGGAGAGGTTGAACTGGAAGATACAGATTCTGTTGGCAGGCATCTTTTATATACATAACAAGCTGATTTAGGAGTACTTTCTTAAAGTGACAGGACTAATCTGTGGTCCATATAGGCACATAACCAATCTGTGGAGCCAGAATTCTTGCTAGTTGGTAGGGGATCAAATACTTATTTCACTGACTGAAATGCAAATCAATTTATAACCTTTATATAACATTTTTTTCCCCTGATTTTTTTTAATATTCTGTGTCTATCAGTTAAAATAAACCCACCATAAAAATTATAGACCCTTCATTTGTTTGTAAGTAGGCAAACTTACAAAATCAGCAGGGTATCAAATACTTATTTCCCTCACTGTATACTGTGGGAAGTGTTTGTGTGCCTATACAGTTAGGTCCAATGTTGTTTGTTACACAAAAATCCATGGGTTTTAGAATGACAAATTTCATTGTCGGGTGAACTTTTAAGAAATTAGCGTTTTATCTTAATTCCAATTCTGAAAATACTTGAAACTCCAATGAATAAAAATAAGTTTAGAAGTGCATTTATAGATTTCTCCACACAAGTCATCGTGTATTTTTCTCATTACACATGAACCATGACTGTTACTTGATGAGAACACAAATTAAAGGTTGTGTGTTTTTTTTCTCCTCTTAGCCCAGTTTGACATATAGACACAACGGGTAGGTCAGTTGTAGGTTGAGTTGCCCAAAAAGTGTAAACCAAAGATTTTCCATCAACCAACCCAACGGCTTGAGATAAGGGCAGGACTATCTGTTTGGCCAAACAATGGTTGTGTGTTCAGGAATGTTTGGTGCTGCTAATAGTGCATATTACACAATTCATCTTTAAATGTAAGTTGCTGGGTGCTTGGATTGTATACAAAATGTAAATCACAAAAGACAAGCTTTTTGAGTAAACATATGTTGAGTGTCACAGGCCATATTATTTGCTAAAACTCGGCAGTATTGAATCTGCTGACAGTACTTGCCGTTCCACCTCTACAGCTGGGTTGTAACGGACTCCTCTTGTTCCCAGCTTGAGGAACCCAAACTGTCACAGGTTCCCATCCAGCCCCGGCACAGGTCTGCGCTGGAGGCGGTCAGACTGGAAGCACAGTGCAGGGGGGACGGTGAGTTAGTCACGAGGAGAAGACGGTCCTTTCCGTTAGCCTGTTGAGAAGTGGACTGCGTCTGGTTCTGTTCGGTCTCTGTGGATCTCAGTCCCAGCACGTGCAGATGCAGTTCGCTCCTTGTTAACTCGGACAGCATCGGGGGGCCGTGCCAGTCCGCTTGCGGTACCCTGTCAGAGATGCTGTACGCAGACTGCTGCGGCGTGTGTCCGTTCATTCGCGTCATCAGCGTTCCCAAACGTTGCAGGGAGTTTTTCTTGGAACGTGAAAACCGATGCAGACGGTTGCTGGTGTGGACGAACGAAGGTGGCATGTCCTTTCCCAAGCCGTTGCTTTCGGGTCTGGCCTTAGCTCTCCTCTCCAAACCCGACATGGACTTGAAGAGCGAAGATACGCTGAACTGAGACTCTTTGCTTCTTCTGTAAGATTGGGTGAAGGAGGTTGATGCTTTGGAACGGCAGGACCTTCCCCAATTCCCGCATCTGTTATCTGCATCTTTACTGCCGTCCTCATCTTTGTGTTCGTCGGTCTCGGCTGGTTCATCTTGAGCGGCCTCGCTGCTGGAGGAGTAAGTGCGGTGATGAGGTTTACGGTTGCCCAGCAGGTCAAGAACCTCATAACGGAAGCTGGAGATGTCCTGCTTCAGTTCCTGAATGTGCCACGGAGGAGAGGAGAATTCAGTTAATGGAGAATAAACCACAATGTTATTACAGGAAAATGAGGTTTGAGAATTGGGTAATGATGATTATAAGAAGAGCACTAAAAAAGCCCCTTGAACGTATATTTATACTTAAAGAGCTAATTCGTCCAAAAATAAAAATTCAAAGCCTGTGTTTGACTTTCTTCTGTGGAACACAATAGAAGATATTTTGAGAAATGTTGTCTCGGTGGTTTTGTGTCCATAAAGTGGAAGGCAATGGGGGTTAATGTTCTTTGGTTACCAACATTCTTCAAAATATCTTTTTTTGTGTTGTGCAGAAGACAGAAAGTCATACAGGTTTGAAAAGACATGAGAGTGAGTAAATGATGAAAGAATTTTGGGGTGAGACAGTTGGGTGGAAATCTTTGTTCAAAGTTCTACAGTTTTGTTACAACAATTTAATTATAATTAAAATAGATTTGGTAAAATAGGCAATATATGCAGCGCTTTCACAATTTGAATTGCTGCAATGCACCGTTACATTAAATACATAATGTATTAATAAAGTAGTGACAAAAAAACAAAATTATGGAATATAAATACAGATTATTATTGCAAGAAACTAATTCCACATTATTGTCTGAAAGTTTGACCATAAGCGAGTGTGAATCAAATGTTTTATAAGATGTAGATTAGTGATCCTAAACTGTAAAATTATTTTCTTTATACACATCTTACTGCACATGAAATAATTCCTATATGAATGCTTGATGTTCATAAATGGCCCACAAATAATTTGGTATCCAGATTTCTTCCAGACAATCATCAAAAGAAAAACAAACATGTTCATCTCAAACGTTTTACATGCACCAATGGTTTACATTTTAGATACTGTCAATACTTTGCATGATGAATATCAAACAACTAAAATGCTTGTGTACATTTTGGATACATTAAGTATCTGTGAATGCCATCACCCTGACTCGAGTGCTGCTAAAAGGTTTAAGATGAAAAAACTCACACCTTAAAGTTCTCCTCTGTCAGACCTTCATCTGTTTTGGCGCTGCGGATCATGGCTGCAACATATCGCTTTACCAAGTTTCTGATTACCTCCTAAAAACAGCCACAAACAGGATAAACATCACATACTGTACACATCCTCTGATCTTGAACGAACCCTAAAAGTCCAATTTTTTGGAGGATCTATTGACAGAAATGCAATCTAATATACATGACTGTGTCTTCAGAGGTGTATAAAGACCTTACATAATGAAGTGTTATGTTTTATTACCTTAGAATGAGCTATTTCCATTTATATCCCTTGCATGGAATTTGTCATGTTGTTTCTACAGTAGCCCTAAACGGACAAACTGCTCTACAGATGGGTGTTTCTGCAACTACGGGCACTTTTGACTCTTCAACATTTTAAAAAATCAACCCCTGTGAATTTTAATTTTAATCAGAGTCTGTAAAACATATAAAACGGTCAACAAAATTACATGGGGTCATTAAGATTTTAATAATACAGTAAACATTGAAAATGCGCTGCAGTAAAAGACATGTTGCAGAAATGACATTTTTGCTAAAATTGCAGCTAACTGGCAGCTAGCAAGGTCTGCTACATTAGTTTTGACTCTTAGCATCTTATATTTACATTTAAGCATTTGGCAGATGTTTTATCCAAAGCGACTTACTCAGATACAAATGTATAATATAATGCTATGAATGTACAATCCCTGGGATCGAACACATGAGCTTGGCGTTGCTAACGCCACGCTCTAACCACTGAGCCACAGGAAAGCTTAATATCTTAATATACAATATCTAAATAATGGCCACCATTATTTTCCAGCACTGCCTTAACCCTCTTGGGCATGGAGTTCACCAGAGCTTCACAGGTTGCCACTGGAGTCCTCTTCCACTCCTCAATGACGACATCACGGAGCTGGTGGATGATAGAGACCTTCGCTCCTCCACCTTCCGTTTGAGGATGCCCCACAGATGCTCAATAGGGTTTAGGTCTGGAGATATGCTAGGCCAGTCCCTCAGCTTCTTTAGCAAGGCAGTGGTCGTCTTGGAGGTGTGTTTGGGGTCGTTATCATGTTGGAATACTGCCCTGCGGCCCAGTCTCTGAAGGGAGGGGATCATGCTCTGCTTCAGTATGTCACAGTACATGTTGGCATTCATGGTTCCCTCAATGAACTGTAGCTCCCCAGTGCCGGCAGCACTCATGCAGCCCCAGACAATGACACTCCCACCACCATGCTTGACTGTAGGCAAGACACACTTGTCTTTGTACTCCTCACCTGGTTGCCGCCACACACGCTTGACACCATCTGAACCAAATAAGTTTATCTTGGTCTCATCAGACCACAGGACATGGTTCCAGTAATCCACGTCCTTAGTATGCTTGTCTTCAGCAAACTGTTTGAGGGCTTTCTTGTGCATCATCTTTAGAAGAGGCTTCCTTCTGGGGCGACAGCCATGCAGACCAATTTGATGCAGTGTGCGGCGTATGGTCTGAGCACTGGCAGGCTGACCCCCCACCCCTTCAACCTCTGCAGCAATGCTGGCAGCACTCATACGTCTATTTCCCAAAGAAAACCTCTGGATATGACGCTGAGCATGTGCACTCAACTCACTTCTTTGGTCGACCATGGCGAGACCTGTTCTGAGTGGAACCTGTCCTGTTAAACTGCTGTATGGTCTTGGCCACCGTGCCGCAGCTCAGTTTCAGGGTCATGGCAATCTTCTTATAGCCTAGGCCATCTTTATGTAGAGCAACAATTCTTTTTTTCAGATCCTTAGAGAGTTCATTGCCATGAGGTGCCATGTTGAACTTCCAGTGACCAGTATGAGAGAGTGAGAGCGATAACACCCAATTTAACACACCTGCTCCCCATTCACACCTGAGACCTTCGCTGCATCCCAAACCGCATACTGTCATACTATATAGTAGGCAAAAAGCAGTAGGCGAAAGAGTAGTATGTCCCAAACCTCAGTATTCATAAAACAGTAGGCGAGAAATTTACGCCTGGTGCACTATTTCTCGTGAGATTTGGACGTGTATACTACTGTGGCGTCCGAAACAGCCTACTTGCCTACTATATAGTATGTGAAAACAATATAGTATGTCCCAAACCTCAGTATTCATAAAAGCGTAGGTGAGAAATTCCCGCATGGCTTACTGGTTACGACCCACATTCTGAAGCACCCAGCGACAGATACTTGGGATACTACTATATCCCATGAGCCCACGGGAATTGATAAGTTCAAACAGGAGCATGGCGGAGAACTGCGAGGCAGTTTTCTAATGTGAGTATTACTAGCCAACAACGCTTCTCTTGGCTGTTGCAGTCGCATTTGTTAGCGTAAGGTTAACCTGTAAGATGCTACATAGTTTAGTACATTTTGTGCTGTGAAAATGCAGTGTTTTAATATGTATAGCATAAAGGGGAGCTCCACGCACACACGCGTCTTCGAAGTAGACTTAACGTGACAAATATTTAAACAATACGCATGTTACAGAAGCTTTTAATGTCTGTGTAGCATGTGACCTGTCAGTTTCTCGAGAAGTATTGCAAATGAGCACATCACAACATGAAATGCACTATCACAGTAATGTAGCTTATGTCTGTTAATATGTGGTACAAAGCATTATTCACAGCTTGCATAGATACATATAAGTAATGTAAGAAATAAACATATTTACTTTAGTAACTAACTGTAAGGTGTATATGTTATTTGTCCATTAGTGCTATAGATGAATTCAGGAAAATTAGAGTTGGATAAACAGGCAGTTAACACACAAACAACTACCTCCACATTTAAATGCAGTATTGAGCACAAATCACACAGGTCACTTGAATCTTGTTTGACTGTTACAGGGACAGATGAGCACACTCGTGCAAGATGGCAGTAGGGTGTGGGGTTCAACGCCTGTAGATACAGGATAATTTGTTACAACAATAAATTGAAATAAAGCTTTGATTTATGTGATGTTTACTTGTATATGTATTAATAATTATTAAATTCATTTATTTTCTTACATCAAATTTACGTATTTTTTATTCAAGTTTATTCTATAGTTTTCTGTAAATAAAACATATTACATTACTTCATGCATTATGTCAGTGCTTCACTGAAAACGTATGCATTCACATTTTTGTAGTCTGTATTAATGCATAGATGGCATATGGCAATACAATTACATTTAGTAGCCTATTTTAATACAATATATCAATATATGGATAAAAGCGTCTGAAAAATGACTAAATGTAAAATGTAAATATCATTTTCAGGAAAAAAATTAATAAGTATTGGTCAGCACTTATCAATAATAAGTGTAGGTGTGGGCTAGCAATGCATTTCTAGGGTACATTTAATTTATTACAAACATGTTGCAAATGCTGGGAAAACTCATGGAAGGTAAAGTTAGCATTACTGATGTTAATGCACCTGTCTCTCACAGCTTAAGTTGTTGCGCTTGTTATTACGTCACATGGTTAATCTCTGGCCGTGTACACTCCAGTACAGTAGGTGGAGGACATGCACCACAAACGTAATTTGCTCCCCGCCATTAAAAAAGAAAAGAAGATCATCAATATGGCGGACAACGGCCGATCGCATACATAATACGGCACTCACTTAATCCTTGGTGTTTCGAGTCAGATCCGTGGGCGTGGCTTGTTGGTTTTGACTAAATCTTTGGTGTTTCAAGTCTTACGAAACCTTTACCCTAACCCACACCCTAACCCTAACCTTACTCTAACCATCTAAACTACCTATGATTGTTAAAATTGACGAAAAAACACGTTTGGGTGATCACGTCTGACTCGAAACACCAAGGATTTAGTGAGTGCCTACGTACTACACCCATTCACGGAAAACAGTACGTACCCATTTTGCCCCGTTGAGTACGTACCTACTGAAATTGAGTAACTACCCATTGAGTATGCGATTTGGGACGCAGCACCTGTAACACTAAAGAATCACATGACACCGGGGAGGGAAAATGGCTAATTGGGCCCAATTTGGACATTTTCACTTAGGGGTGTACTCAGTGGTTTAAACATTAATGGCTGTGTGTTGAGTTATTTTGAGGGGACAGCAAATTTACACTGTTATACAAGCTGTACACTCACTACTTTACATTGTAGCAAAGTTTCATTTCTTCAATGTTGTCACATGAAAAGATATAATAAAATATTTACAAAAATGTGAGGGGTGTACTCACTTCTGTGAGATACTGTATACATTTATTTTTAAAATGTAGTTTAAAGTACAGAATTACTAAGCTGTATGGTAAGGACACACAATAAATACTGACACAGATAAGATTATATTTACCTTATATTTTGGGGATCTTGTGAGTGAGATAGTGAGGTGGCCTAATCTGTCAGCAATGTGCTCATGTGGTAATTTCTGTTTCTATAGAAACTAGGCTTGTTTGTCTTTGATAAAATGTCATAATAAAAGCGTTTTTTCATCGTTGCGGTAAGGACTCAAATGTGTGGGACAGGCACATTTACTTGAAAAAATCATAACAATGATCAGTAAAAAATACAAAAAATGTAAGATGCTGTAAATTAATATGTATAGTAAACAATTCCTTTTGAAATAAGGTCAAATTGTAATTCAATTAACTTATTTTAAGTATTTTAGCATTGTGACCAGAGTTGTGGGACATGGACAAAGATGGTGTTTGGACCTACAGTATAAATGCTTCATAATTTTATATTAAATCACATTAAATGTAACAAATTATTAATCATTAATTATATTTTTTGTCACGGTGTGTAATGACAATTTACACGGTGTGACTACATTTATAAAGCGTCATATGACAAATTTTGACATAAATCGGAAAAATAAACTGCTGGGACTTAGAAGTGCCCGTAGTTGCAGAAACACCCATATATGTTATCACCTTCAGCAAAGAAGAGAAAACGTGACGACATCTTAGTCCAGCCACAGTAGTGCTTCAAAAGGCAGGTGGGAGGGGTGGAGTGAGCCGTTGGTTGCAATTCACAACCTCACCACTAGATGCCGCTAAATTTAATACACTGGATCTTTAAAAAAGATTAACAAAGAATTTCTGAATCCCCAAAGGAGCTGCTGATATATTCATAGATTGGGTGGAATAAGGTGATAGGCTTCGAATTCAACTGGCAAAGGGCATATTTTGCAATTCCGCTTTAATAAGAGTGAAAAAATCAGTTTCGGGCATATTCATGACATATGTATCAGCTTGAGGTGAAAATCTGGACATGCATTCATTAACATTTATTTGCATATCCAATAAAGGACGAGGCTGAAGGTAGCTCTCAAACATCGGGATTTGCCACCAATGCTGTTTCCAATTACATACAACCTTGTGCTCGCAAAAACCATTGCGTTTGTCGTGGCTGCGAAATCCCTCTTTTTTTGTAACGGAGCATGACATCTGTGTTCTTTGATAATGTGTGTTCATTAAAGCGTGGCGACTTGCAGCAGGCAGAGGTTACAGGAGTCTGACTCGCTCTGTATTAATACATTAGAAATCAGCAGGGATCCTGCGGTTATACAAACCACGTGCCCGGACGAGGTGTGACACGATTAGAACGAACGCTGAATATACACCGATAAACGAACGTGTCGTTCCATGCATATCGGGATTCATTTTCAGTGCGATCGTGTATACGGCTTCGGTTAATTTTGAACATCCCATCTACATAATTGTAGTCTGTTTATAAGCACCTTGAACAATCACATTCAGAGAGATTTGCAATGCTCTGGTAACTCATTAATATGCATGGCACCCATAGGCTCTTCTCATTTGAATAAACTGGCATTTGTTAACGTTAACACGAGGATCTAAAGATGATCTATAATCTGATCTGTGCAGCACGCTGAGATCGAAATGCATGAGCGTTGACTGACATAATTTGACGGGTACAGACAAATTACGTCACCTGGTAGTGCTGGTTCTGAATGAGTTTATCTGCATGCCTTTCCTGAAACAAAGAGGAATATTATTTCATGAAACGATTCCTTTCAATCTCTAATGGTTTATGATATTGACCATTTTAAAGCAACGTGGATGTTAAAACCTTAAAGGAGTACATGCATATGGCCAAAAACATAAAACCGCAATTCCCAAATGTGCTTTTTGAACAATTAAGGGCATTACTGTGGAACTGGGGCTCTCACTGCTGCTAACATTTGACAGTAGAGATGCACCGATACATCGGCCAAAAATCGGTATCGGTCGGAAAAAGCAATTTTTCACACTATCGACTATTAGTTTAAAAACAGCCGACGATCAGGGCCGATATATCCTGTCAATCAAAAGAGGACAGGAATTTGTGATCTGTGTTTAGAAAATGTTAAGAAACATCACCAGTTTGATGTCCAATAGTAATGGTCATTATATGTATCAATTACATTCAGAAAATTAAGAAATATGAATTAAATCTTCAGAATAGGTAGCGGTATATCGGCAGATACCACTCTGAATAATCGGTATTGGTGGAGAAATTCAGTATCGGTGCATCTCTATTTGACAGTTTTCATTCTTCTGGTAAAACCTTCAGATATGAATTAAACCTGACAACCTGATTAAAACTGTACCATAAATTGTGTTTCTTAAGCTAAAATTGTGCTACACTTTTTCCAGTTTGCTCAGGCTACTGTGCAAAAGTTGGCAAGTATATTAAAACAGCCCTCCCCCAGAAAATCATGAGTGATTGATGATTGGCTCTTTTTACTTGAAGGCGGGATCATTGCACTTTTCCCCATTCATAGAAACAGAACTAACCGCATCTTGTTAATATTATCTTGATATAATCTTTGGTTAAAGGAGTAGTTCACCTTCAAAATAAAAATTCTGTCAAACCTGTCCCCAGAACAAAAAAGAAGATATTTTGAAAAATGTTGGTAACAGAACAGCACAGCCCCTCATTCACTTGTATTGTGACCAATGCAAGTCGGTTGACGATGACAGAATTTTCATTTTGATGGTGAACTACTCCTTTAAAGGTACTAGATAGTATAGCTGAAAGAGTGTTTATTCGAAATCACTAATAATGTTATATGCTGTATATTGTAACTCTAGCATTTAAAGGGATAGTGCATCATTTATGCACCTTCACATCATTCAAAACCTGTATATTGTGGAACAGAAAAGAAGACATTTTGAGAAATACTTTGTGTTTTTTGTTCATACAATGGAAGTCAGCGGCCCAATGTTGTTTGGTTACCAACATTCTTCAAAATATCGTCTTTTGTATTCTGCAGAAGAAAGAAAGTCATACAAGCTTGAAATAACATGAAGTAAATGATTCAAATACATTTTTGGGCGAACTATCACTTTAATATGAAGTGCTACAGCCCTGTGAGTAACAATGGCCAACAACTGAATGACAGGATGCATTTCACACATTTTTAAAGAACACTTGTGCAAACCAACAATGCATCCCTCATTACGCCCCCCTATTAAAAGCAGCTCACACATTGGCTGGGAAAATGAAAATAAATGATGGCAGGCTTACAAAATCATTTTTGAAGCCCAAAACTGTTCATTTGTGTATTGTGTGTGGGAGAATGTGGGTGAGTTTACGGATACAGTAGAGCCACAACACAGAGGACAGAAGTTCAACTGATGGAAGGATGTCAGGGGAATTGGTATGGATGCAGAAAGGTTGCCTAGCAACCACCATCAGCCTAGGCTAGGTTAACTCGAGTCTGGTCAGCCAATAGACAAGCTCTTGCATTTTAAACCCAAATATTTTTAAGATCTTCACATCCTTAAAGCCATTTAATAGGCGTATCTAAGAATTATGAATGTTTATTTTCATCCTTGAGCTTGACCTCTAAAACGAAGTATGAGCTTTTATGTTGTTTGGTTTGATTTTTGGCAAGGTTTGTGTCAGATTGTGTCAGTGTAAGCTACAAAACACCACCCACGCTGCTTACAATATGAAAGTGCTCGGCTCATTCACTCAATATCATACCGTAAACTCTCTGAAATTCTCACGTTTACACCCGTCCTCGTGTCTGGACTCTCCGTGTGCACACAGACGTGAGTGCAGCCACACAAACAGGTACCACACGGACTTTGGGCTGGGTATGATGTTGAAGGGTGGAGGTAACGTTCCTCCTTCATCGAAGTAGCTCATCCACAGCTTGGTACGAGCAAACTTCCACTCGATGTCTGCGTGATCCTACAGCAGAACAACAGAAGGCCGGTTGGGCAGAAGACAGCGTGTTGTATAGCCAAATGGGACAGTGTCCCAGACTCAGGCTTTGGGTGCTGTGAAACTCAGCTTTGGATTGGAAAATATAATTCATAGTAAAACACGCTTATTTAAGCAAAGACCACGACGCGTTCTTATAAAGTGCAGATTAATCAAAACGTTGACTATATTCACAACTGGCCCGTACTCCACATACTCTGTTGTAGGTTTACAATTCTGTAACTATAACGTAAACTCAGATAGCACCCGTGCTCACGTACAAAAATGGAGAGCTTCTCTTCCAGGTCAGTGCGATTGTTTAAGGCCTAAGTAATGTTTTATTGAGATCGCTGCTATCCAAAAGTCACATTTTCTTACACTAAAGTTCTAAAAAAGTTCGACTGGGCAGCCAACCACAAACTCACAGGCTGAGTCTTGATAACAGATGCCAATCAAACATTATCCCAAAATACTTTTTGTTTATTTGTTATTGATTTCGGATGTTATCAGCTTGTTTGTAATTATATTAAAATCAATAAAGTAATAATATTTTAAAGAGTACATAACTAGGGATTTTAAGATTTTTTTAGGGATTCAACAACAAGTTTATGTACATAGAAGGTGTAAAAAGACGATTATTTCGTAATAATAGGCAGTTATTCTTACCTTACTTCTTGACTGACTCTCAAATGATTCGTTCCGCGATTCATTTGTCTAATCCCCTCCTTTCTGCTAGCTTAGTCTGATGTGATTGGTCAGATGGTCGTGTCTGCTGTGATTGGTCTACCGCGAATGAGTCTCACGAGCTACAGTGTTTGGGGGAGAAGAGTGAAGTTTTCGCAGGCAGTCCTAGCAAAACGTAGGCGGGGACTATATGTAGTGACGTAAATCCGTGGCGGTTCGCGAATAGGACTATGGACGACTCGTTTGCGTGATTCAGAGTAGACTTCCTTTTTTCCAAGCCAATAACTTTGCCAAGTTGTAAATCCGAAGGTGAATGAATAGCAGACTGCTTACTTTCAAACACGGCAACATTACACAATGCATGAAATGTAATTTTTATGATCTCATGTTATGTACTCTTTAAGAAATAAAATATTTACATAAAATATAAGTGGGACTAATTATCATTGGTGGGAGAGACAATTTGCCCGTCAGGTCTGTTTAGTTACGTTGCCAGTCGTTCATCCCAACCTTACCCTACAACTTTATTATTAAACACTCGTTAGCCACTCTTCAATCTTTTTTCATTTTATTAAGAATAAGTGGCTTTATGATCTGATATGTGATGGGGAAAAAATAGACATGAAGCAGATTCGAACATGCGACAATATGAAGTAGTGAACATAGACTGTACTCGCTACGCCAATAGAGACGCTATTTGTCCAACGTCAAAACTGGTGAGTCAGTGTATATAGCCTCCGCTTACATGACGGGCTATTTGCAATCAGTGTAAATAGACACTCCGTAAAAGATATTAGGAAATCCTTGGTGGTGCTTTGCCGGGGCTAAGAAGTTTTCTGACGTGGCTATTGCCCCAGCAAGCCCCCCCAGCGCCGCCACAGACAGTAGCTATAAATGGACAAACTCCTCTACAGAGTGCGTTTCATAAATATGTTAACTCCTTCAGCTAAGTGAAAACGCGACCACAATTTCTTTCTGTGAGAGCCGCTGTAGTGCTTTGAAAGGGAGTGGTAGAGTGAGCCGTTGATTGCAATTCGCAACCTCACCACTAGATGCCGCTAAAATCTCCACATTGCTCCTTTAAAATGACAATATCTCAAAATACTTATAAAGTATTTTGTAATTAAGTCATAGTAGGCCTAATAAAGTTTGTAATAAGTTGTTTATAAATAAATAATAAAAGAATAAAATTTTCCAAACAAATAACACTAAAATTCTGCCAATATTTCTTACACCATGAAAACAATCACCAGTTGTAAATTTCAATTGATTTGCGTTTGTGTTGGTTGTCACTCACAGCGATGAGCTGATAGGAGTTGTTCATCATGGCGATGAGCATGTTCAGCAGCACCACCAGTGAGATGACGTTGTAGGTGCCGAACATTGTGGCACCTACAAACTCTGTGAACTCATGCCGAGCCTTCACATTAGTAACGTATAGATTCAACAACCCAAACACAGACCAGAAGAGAGACTGAAGGGTCTCAAACAGCCTATCAGAGAGAGAAAAGGATGAATAAGGCAAAGCAGAAACACATGTACACACAGTAAAATGTGAAAATAATCCTGCTGTGAATAAGACATCACAAAAGGTTAGAATAGAAATTCAATTTAAACACTGTATGTTAGTATTATATAACAGGTTTGCAGAATAAAGAACGTCCGACAGGTTAAAAATCACACAAGGATGAGTAAATGGTTTTTTCATTTTCCCTTTACGTAAATGTGTAAGTTCAGAAGAGTGGGAGATTTACCTGCTGCTATTAATTCAATTTGTAATGTTATTTTGGCACTGCCGTATAGACAGACTTAAACATGTATGAATTTTGTTGCATAACATCATACGTGTTATTTATGTTAAAGAAGGCTGTCAACAATCTATAGTTAATGTGATGAAATACACCTTGAAACAATTGGTTAGAAATGGCAAAAATGGAAGTCAGTTCTGAGTAAAGCATCCTTTCCTCACAGATGCTACTGGGTTTGATATGTTATGTTAATATATGAAGTGCGTCCAAATACAGCCACTCTATAAATACTGTACACCAGAATATACCCCCACTATGAATAATACCCCCACTTCCTTGAATACTAAACCAGAAAGCATCAATGTGTTCATAAATGTGTTTATGTTAGAACAAATCGAAAAGTCGTGCTTCGCAGAGCTATTATATGTTTTGATTTTAGTTTTATTTTGTTTTTATTAATATTTTTTAATATTTTTTATTAAGTTTTTATGTTAATTTTAGTTAAATATTGATCAACTTTGTTATATGCTGTTGTCATTTTATTATTTATTTGTTTATTTTATTTTTGTTGCTGTATAAGATGAATTCATTTTTATTTTAGTTTTAGTTTTGTTTACTATTAACATTTTAGTGCTTTAAACTCATTTCTGTTCATTTCTGAGGCAACATTTACATTTTTCATTTAGTTTATTTATTCCAATTTTTTTAGGCCTTTATTTTATTTGAAACAGAAACGCTTTCAAAGTTTTCATTTTAAAATAGCCTTGGTGCAGCATCCCAATTCGCTTACTTATACTACGTATAGCCCTAATAGTACTGTTTTGTTATGGAAAAAAAGATACATTTTAGTGCGTATAGCAAAACAGTATGCACGCACTGGGACAATATGACACGAAACAGAAAATGTACATTTATTAATTCAGTGAAGCATCGCTTCTTAAATATCAATGAGGCAGTGGAGCGCCACATTATCACAGTGAGATGTGGGTAATATCAGTCGTTTGGGTGTGTGCTCAGGAAAATCTCCAAATTTTGATTATTACATTTACGTTGTTACTGAGGAAAAAAAGGCTTCTGTTACACAATCATCAACAGATGCTGTCACAAGATCATATGACTTGTTTTATGATGTCTCATCTTATAAAGCTCATAAGCATTTGCACTCTTCATTTCGACCTCTGTGGGACGTGAGCATTAAACTGTGTGTGGCATCTCTGCCACATCATTTTCATTGATCAAATGAACTGCATGAGCTTTATAATGTGTGCATCACAGTCCATCCATTTGATTCAGTCATCAAGAAAGCTGAGCCATGTGAACTGTTAAAGGGATAGTTCACCAATGTCTTAATCTATGTCTCATTACATGACGTATGAAATGCTAAATAGGTTTTTTCATCACAAATGTATTGTTTCACTTCAGAAAATGTCTGAACATGACTCACGTGGAGAAGGCGTTGTTCTGCCTCTCACAGCGGATCCCTTTACAGTTGTTGGGCTCGTCTGCCGCTTGCGTCTCGTAGTAAAAGTAAAGCTGGTTGAGGCCGTTGGCGAAGGCCAGCAGCACCAGGCAGTAGATGAAGAGGAACTTAAGGATATCCAGCAGCATCCGGCCGAGAGAGATCTGCAGAGGACCCAGATGAGAGTTGGCGGTGAACAGCGAGATGAGACGCAGAGAGCTGAAGATGTTGGCGATGGCGAAGAGAGCCTCGGCGATGAGGGTGGGGTGCCACATCTCCCAATCCACACGAGGACGAGAACTGTTGTACTGATGGAGAGAGAAGATACGTTCATTTAATTGTGGTGAAAAGAGTATATTCATTCTTTTATCAATTCAACTTTTTTCAATTGTTGAAGGATTTAGGAGTGTTAGTTCAGGCTAACGTGAATTCGTAATTTTATTCATTGTTGCCAGGTTGTCAATTGCTAATCGACGTAAATAATCATTTTTATTTGACTCCCGGTGTGGAGATGAGGATTTTCAATGGACTATTTTAAATGAAAAATGTAGGCTGTTTTTTACACAAAGCTATTGTATGGCTTCAAATTAATATAAAGTAAAAGTTTATTTTTTGTACTTTTTGGAGCATATAGGTGAATTTTTTTTAAAACAGCATACTGGTTTAGAACGACAAGAGGATGGGTAAATTATGACACAAAAAACGTTAATAAAAACAATTTTACTGTTTTATTTTACAGAATTTTCAAGTATTTTTGACAATGGGTAAAAAAAGTCAAATTACATGCAAATCATGTTATTTTACAACTGACTATATTATTATATGAAGTTATATAATATATATGATATTTTACAAAAAAACAATATTTTACAATTTATTTTTGAAGCCCCATCTGCTGGAATGTACTTTTTAAACGTTTTTTTTACAGTGAATATCTGATCATGGATACTTGTCTCATACCTTAAAGTAAGCCACCATTTTAAGAGAAATAGTGGCCAAATAAAGAGAGTTCATGGCAAAATCCATCAGATTCCACCAGTCATGGATGTACTCGGTGAAACCTCCATCCCACATCTCCTTAATCTCTGCCCAGATGAAACCTGCAAAACATTAAAAACAAAATATAACAGTGCTCGCATTCATTACACAGCAAAGTAAAAATAAGTCCTAAATTGTTGTTATTGTTTTTCTGTAGTAACACAAAACACCAAAAACATTTACCGTGCATAAATTAAGTTTTTTTTAATAATATTGTCATAACTGATTCCAGTGCAACTTGAGTAAAAGAAAAAAAACCTAAAATGCACATCAACACTAGAATTGTTTTGATGTTGTTTGTGTTTTGAGGTTTTAACCCTCTGGGGTCTGAGGGTGTTTTGGGGCCTTAATTGCTAAAAACACATTAATTGCTAAAGTCTTCTTTCACTGTAATCAGAACCAACTGCGCTACAATAACCATCCGTAAAGTTTGACCAACTTCAAAATAAAAGACTTTCATTTTTGAAAAAAATTTCTTTAAATAGAACGAAAAAATAGAGAACTGAGAACCTGTACAGAGGAAATCTTTGTTGGCAATTTTATGACAATTCGTAACTTTTTTACTCATTACTATTATTATGAGGTGGCCTATTCATATGTAAGTTTGACGTTTTGGTACAATCTGCGATTAGGTTTGGAGGCGGGGCTTATAATCATATGGTTTTGTTGGATTCACATTTTGCAAATGCCTATTCATGCAAAATGGCAACCTCGTGAAATAGTGAAATTAGGTTGGAAAATGACTTAAAATAGATATGTATGCTTCAATGCTCACTCAGCAGCCAGATTAGCATTTTGTTTTCACATTGGCAAGAACAAAGCAAACGTCATCTTCTCTGATTTCACCTGTTCCTTCACGTGACTGGCATCATTTACTTCAAGTCTCCACTTGTGGCTTCTTCCGGTCTTGTGAGAAAAAACCTCAAGCCATTATTATTGAGCCTTAATGTAATCAATCGTGAACTGCAGCTTGAGATATGATTTCCTCAGCTTTTGCCTTGAGGATAATAAATGATCGAATCAATAATTCATGAGGTTTCAATCATTTAACCACAGGGATAAGACGGCAGCTCTATCTGTGCATTAGGCCAATTTTATTGCTTGAGAAATGAGCCAACTAAATGAATATTACACAATGACGTTTCTCCATTATTCCAGCGAAATGAATATTTGAAGCATTTTTACATTTTGCATCACAGCACAATGGAGCACTGTAATTTCCCCGTGTGGATTTCAATGTCATTTCTCCAATTAAAGAGCTCTGAGATGACAACAAACACACAGTTCCTTTGTGTTCTGTGGAAGAAAGTCATACAGGACTGAAATGACAAGAGAGTAAGTATATGATGACAGAATTTTCATTTTTGGGTGAACTATCCCTTTAATGCAGTCAAGTCATTTTTCGATGAGAATTGTGCGCAAATTGCAGTTTTACTAAAGAAACGTTACGTTTACGTTCAACTGTGCCAGTCTTACCCAGAACCCAGGGTAAGATCATCCACTCTACAATGGTTGGCGGAGGGCCCTGCACATGCAGATCGGTTTGCACGATATGCTGTGAGGCGAGGAGGAGGAGGAAGAGGAAGGTCAGGTAGGAAGCGGTGTGGCAGATGAACTTGATGAAAGGTTTCTTGATGAAGAGACCCAGAGTGCTCTTCGGAGCCAGGAGGTATACGAGGGAGAAGGCGGGGAAGAGCAGGCCGATGATGAAACAGGTGACGAGCTTAACTGCCCAGTGACGTCGTCTCCAGCCTGGGAAACCATCGTACCACAGTGTGGCCAACAGCTGCTGACAGTTGGGCTGAGCTACAAACTGCAATGAGCAAAAACAGAAATATTTGATTTTAGGACGAATACCGAAAACTGAGGTGTGATGGGTCACCATCATGTGTTTGGGTGGGATAAGGCATTTTAACATCATTTTAAGTCCTGAATACGAATTGAAGGTAGCAAGGAAGATAGTTGTCATTTTAATAGTAGTAGTAATATTTATAGTCATTTTAATTTAATAGTAGTGACATTTAAAGAAAGTGCAGTGAGTTTAGTTTTTAATAATATACTGTAATTCTTGTATTTATTTTATTGAATTTGTATAGTGCTACCTGGGGGTATGTACAGAAAGTTAAATGATCAGTAACATTTTACAATAAAGTCTCATTCCATGACATTAGTTAATGTGTTACCTACAAGACAATGAACAATATAGTTTACAGGCATCTTTGTTAATGTTAGTTCTTACAAATAGAATTGCAAAATTATTGCGTGGTGTTACTAAAATATGTAATGGCATAAAAAATATTTAAAATTGGTATTTAAATCATTCGCGTTTCCTTATATCATCACTGTCCTTCTGAAACCTTGTATCTCCATATTTTGCTATTTTTTGTCATAAATCTTTATTATTAGTCACCGTTTATGTTTGTTACTGGGTTTTGCAAAAAATCTAACTATTAAAAAGTGCTCAACCAAGTCAATTTAATCACCACAAATTGAATAATTTAAAATGTACTGTTTTTTCCATTTCCTGACAAACAGTGCATTTGGACATGCAAGGTTTTGGAAGGCCAGCAATGATATTATGTATTGTATTAATGTTATTTATTACATTTTCGTTTTCATCACACACTCTTAAAAATAAAGGTGCTTAAAAGGTTCTTCACAGAAGAACCATTTTGGTTCCACAAAGAACCATTTAGTCAAAGGTTCTTTAAACAACCATCTCTTTCTTATCTGAAGAACCTTTTTTCGCCACAAAGAACCTTTTGTGAAACAGAAAGGTTCTTCTGATCTTAAAGGTTCTTCATGGAACCAAAACGTTCTTCTATTGCATCAAAGAACCTTTTGAAGCACCTTTTTTTTAAGAGCGTAGGTGAATAATTTTTTATAATATTTATGTACTTGACCGTTTTTATGGCGTAAAGATAGTGGTAGATCACATAAAAATGCATTTGAATTCTTTTCTTTTCTGTTATTTTATTTTTTATGTTAATCTTTTTAACACCACAGTTTTAAGACAGAACATGTACAGTATTCAAGATATCACTGATAAAAATGTTTGTTGCAAAACTTTGCATTTGACAAACTATTTGGTCAAATGACTGATTTCCTCTGTGGTGTGTTCCTCTGTATTTTCAGAAGAATCATCTTCCTGTCATTCCAATTTAAAATCTAATTTTGCATCCGATGGAGACCACGGAGTGATATAAGAGCCGTGAAACTGGCACGGCTATAGGAAATCAGTTGCATTTGCAAAACTCTCCAGCCACAGCATGCCCCAAGACTACTTTACAGAATTTAAGATTAAATTTGAACTCAATGCAGACCACAGATCTGCTACAATTGATCTTAAAATGACCATCACTTAGCTTTGACATTAAAAGCTAAACTTATTACGAACACAAATTACAAGAAACAACAGCATGTTTAAATGCTTCTTTAGTAGGTAACCTTTAGTCTGGTATATGACATGTAAAAAGGATTTAGCATATACTTTTGCCCAAAACGTACCTGCTGGTGGGGTTTCGAATCAAATGAATCACAACTCATATAAATAAAGATAAGGGCCGGATCTGTCTTACAAAAGATAAGTCTATGTCTATGTTGTCTATGCTGCGTTCAGAAGTACAATTTCCCTCACAGATAAATCCCGGCACTACTCAGAAATGTTTCCTTTAAACACAATGCATGTATAAAATGATGTGCCTGCCCGCAACAACTGTGTAAATAACATTTCTCCAATCTCATTTTCTTCCATTGCCTGACCTACATTGCTATGCTTCATTGCGTTTTATTAACGGAGCCAATTCTGCAGTTCCTATTAAACACAATGATTCATAACACAACTGCAATAGCACACTTGACTGTCATCTCTCTCATGATAGCGCTGTGAGTTTATTCCATCAGCACTAGAAAACAACTGTTCCTTTTACCACAGACAAACAGTTTCAGTTTACTTTCAGAAAACTTTTCCATCTCTTGGTTCAGTAAATCTTTCCTTTTCCCCGTTCCGCATGCAGGAGATGTGTTGACGATGAATGAAAAATTCCACAAAAAGTCTAACGCAGTGGTTCCTAACCCTTTACTGATCTTAGTTCTATCAAAACATTGCAGTTTAATCAGATATCTATCATAAGCTGCTTATAAAATGCTGAAGGGGAAATATGATCTTGTGGTAAACCGGAATTAATCCTTGGTTGTAGTGTTGCTTTCGTCAACGAAAATTATGACGAAATATGGTCGTCAACGAACCTTTATCACGTGACGAAAACGAGACGAGACACAACGTAAATGCTGGTCATGTGACGATGACTATAATTAAATGTATAATGCAATATTGTTGACGAATAAAAACGAGACTAAATGTGGTTTACAAAATAAAACTATGCTAAAATGTCTCTTCAATTTCGTTGACCAAAACGAGACGAGACGAGATGTTATAAGTTCCCTATCGATACTTCACTCGTACTGCATAGCAGGACGCTGTGGGAAAACTCCTTTTTCTCTGATGACTGAAGCTTTACAATAATGCAGTGAAAACTGCACAGCCATTGGTGCTTTCAAAGTAAAACTTTGAGCCAATGGCAGCGAAGATGCACGGACCTATGGCGATGGTGCCTGCCAAAAAGGGCGGGGCTTATGGCTATATAAGCAGACACATCACCGTAGGGTCCTCAGATTTCTTCTCCTTCAGCGACGACTTCTACCTCGCTACTCGGACTGATAGCTTCGCCGTCGGAAAAAGCATTGCAGCGGACTGGACCTCTCTGCTCAGCGATTCGCTGGTTCTCAGCAGCGCCGGTTCCTGTTCCCTGCCGCCATCCAGCAAGCTCTAAAAAAGCAAATTTTCCATGAGCAAATTTCCTGCGGCGTTGTTGCAAATGCCGCGCCATCACTGTCATTCGTGTGGGATATCTCTGCACCCCGCCGATGGTCACGGCGAGTGCGTCTCATGCTTGGGAGTTTCCCATGCTCAAGACGCACTCAGAGAGACGGAATGCCCTCATTGCGAGAACATGAGTCTCTCCTCTCTGCGCTCGCGGATAGCTTTCTTCTCAGAGAGCGATTCTGCTTCTCGATCCCTCCCGCTTCACTCTACGGAGACGAAGCAGCGGGGTAGAGGAACTAAGCGCTCGGGGAAGCGCGAGCTCACGTCCCCTCGGCATACCTCGCCTTCTCCACAGAGAGAAAATTCGCCGGTTCGTTTTTCCCAGGCCGACCAGCGTCCGCCGGCGTCTGCCGGAAGCGAATTCGAGGAAGACGACAGCATGTCGTTAGCGGTTTCAGACGGGGAGGAGCTGTTGGGCTCGGTTTTCGACCCCGCCCCCCTGCCGTCTATAGAGCACAGCGAACCCGCGTCGGGTCTGGATTCCGAGCTTTTTCGGGTCCTTACTAAGGTTGTGGAGGAGCTGGGCTTAGAGTGGTCCTCTCCGGGGGAACCCGCTCGCAGCCGCCTGCACGAATGGTTCCTGCCGGGGCGCCGCCAAGCCTCTCGTCAGCGAACTTCACCGATCAACCCGGAGGTTCACGATGAACTCACCAGGTCATGGCGCGCTCCCTACTCAGCCCGTCTACGACCCTCTTCTTCCTCCGCTCTCACCTCGGTTGACGGCGCAGAGGAAAAAGGATATGAGAAGCTGCCTCCCCTGGATGAGTCGGTGGCCGCACATCTGTGTCCGCCCTCGGCCATCGTTTGGACGGCAAAAGCGGCCCATCCCTCTAAGCCATGCAAAACCACCTCGGCCCTCGCTGGACGCGCATTCTCGTCCGCCGGCCAAGCGGCTTCAGCATTGCATTACATGGCAGTGCTTCAAGTGTACCAGGCCAAACTCCTCCAGGGCATGGACGGGTCCGGTACAGATATCGCGCCCTTCAAAGAACTGCGGAGCACGACGGATCTCGCCCTACGCGCCACCAAGGCCACGGCCCAGGCGATAGGCAGATCGATGGCCAGTCTCGTGGTGCTCGAGCGCCATCTGTGGGAGAGATCAAGGAGATCAAGGAAGCAGACAAGGTCCCCTTCCTCGATGCTCCAATATCCGCCTCTTCGGACCAGCAGTGGAGGGTTTTGCGGAACGCTTCACCGCAGCGCAGAAATCTTCGCAGGCCATGAAGCACTTCCTGCCCAAGAGACCCGGGTCCAGACCTGCGTCGGCTAGCCCCAAGCCAGCACCAACTCAGCAGCCGGTGAAGGCCACGCCCCCCGCTGCCCAGAAGGTAACAGGAGCTGAGACGCGTCAACGATCTCGCTCCGGGAGACGTTTCCCCCACACTCAGCGTCAGGGACCCCGGCCAAAGATCACGCTGGACCCTGCGCCTCAGGCACCATCCTGAGACCGAGGAAAGGAAGAGGAAGGGACTGTGTCTCGCTGCGGCTGGACCTCCTTCAAAGAAGGCTTTTTTGTTCGCCCAAACACCCCGTTCTGTTCCAGGTGCTGGCAAAAATGTGTTTTTATTCCAAAATGTGAATACCGGGTCTGTTCTAACGCCCGCACAACCCACCGCTGTTATAGCGGGCACTTATATAAAACACAAACATTGTCAGAAAAAGAGCAACCTTCCTCTTCCACTCTCCACAGGAGTCAAGCCCCCGAAAGGCGGCATAAATCCCCAATGCATTCAACCCCTTGCCATACGGGCCGAGGCCTGGCGGGCCATCCCCGGGATATCGGATTGGGTAATGGGAATAATATCTTGAGGATATTCACTCCAGTTCGCTCGCAGACCCCCGCGTTTCCGCGGGATGATCACCACCCGAGTCCAGAGCGCGAATTCACATGTTCTGCGCATGGAGTTGGGGAACTTACTGGACAAAGGAGCCATAGAACCGGTTCCTCCAGATCAAACCGAGTCGGGCTTCTACAGCCGCTACTTCCTCGTACCCAAAAAGGATGGCGGTCTCCGCCCCATCCTCGAGCTCAGACATCTGAAACGCGCCCTTATGAAACGGCATTTCAGAATGATTACACTGAAACAGATCCTCTCGCAGATATACCCAGGGGACTGGTTCTTCTCCCTGGATCTGAAAGACGCATACTTCCACATCCAGATAGCCCCCCATCACAGACGATTCTTGAGATTCGCCTACGAAGGGGTTGCATATCAATACATGGTCCTTCCATTTGGACTGTCTCTAGCTCCTCGCACTTTTACAAAGTGCATGGACGCAGCTCTATCCCCTCTCAGGCAGACGGGAATCCGCATTCTGAACTACCTCGACGACTGGCTTGTTCTAGCACAGTCAGAGGAAGAGCTAAGGTCCCACAGGTCCCTCCTCCTCAGTCACCTGGAATGCCTGGGGCTCAGAATCAACCTTGCCAAAAGCGCACTGTCCCCCAGCCAACGGATTTCGTTCCTGGGGGCGGTTTTCGATTCGAACCGTCTGACGGCCAGAATCGTGCCAGACCGTGCCCTTCGGGATTATATGATGTTTTCGTTCCACTTGTAGCATGGTGGGATTATACTGGTTCCCCATAGCGTCCTGCTACGCAGTACGAGTGAAGTATCGATAGGGAACGTACTAACGTAACCTCGGTTCCCTGAGATACGGGAAAGAGTACTGCGTTCCTGGCCGTGCTTACAAGCTGCATATGGTCGTCGCTTCAGTCGAAGTAACCTGAGGACCCTACGGTGATGTGTCTGTTTATATAGCCATAAGCCCCGCCCATTTTGGCGGGCACCATCGCCATAGGTCCGTGCAGCTTCGCTGCCATTGGCTCAAAGTTTTACTTTGAAAGCACCAATGGCCGTGCAGTTTTCACTGCGTTATTGTAAAGCTTCAGTCATCAGAGAAAAAGGAGTTTTCCCATAGCGTCCTGCTACGCAGTACTCGTTCCCGTATCTCAGGGAACCGAGGTTACGTTAGTAACCGAGTACGTTATTTCGTCTGATGCTTTAACCTAGATGACATCCACTCAGACAAAAAATACTTTAGTGAACTATAATAACTTTAAACCTCTCTAGCTCCAGTGCTATGTGCAAAAAAAGTCTGCATTAATGTACTGCATTCTGTATGCTACTACACGGCACTGAGGGCAGTCACTCTTTTCCTGTTGGTTCTTTGCAATGCTGGCAAATGTAACCTTGAAGTTGACTTGAGAAATCACTTCCATTTGTTTTATTAATAAAGGATATTGGAAGTAAAATCGGTCTGAGTTATGACAAATACTTTGATTTTAATAGTCACACAGCAAGAAAAAGAAAATTTGTATAGGAAAAAGATGCATCGAGAATCATTTTATCATGGCATCGCAGCCCTCTGAATCGTAATCGCATCACATCATGTCGTGCCTAGAGATTCCCACCCCTACAGATGGCCGTAAATTCAAATCAGAGCGTCTTCCTTGTCTGGAATGGATTTATTCTTAAGTCTATAAGGTAACAATAATACAATAAGATAACCTTGTTTGAAATGGGTTTGGCTAAAATAAAATTTTGGTTTCGTCTATACTACTAGGTACTTATACTATATTTACTGGGTTAAATAGAATTGCATTACTAAAAAGAGACTAAAATACAATTTTCATAGACTAAAACTAGAGTAAATGTCATCAGTTTTCGTCGACTAAAACTAGACGAAAATAGTCATGGATAATTCTGACTAAAATAAGACTAAAATGCTCAGCCTTTTAGTCGACTGAAACTTGACTAGACTAAAAGGAGTATGAACGTGACTAAAACTAATAAAAACTAAAATGACAGCTTGACACAAAGACTATACTAAAACTAAAATTAAAACAGGCCGCCAAAAACAACACTACTTGGTTGTGATGTTATGGTGGGTTTTTCAGTTATCGCACCCCTGACCTTGATCTGAGAGAGAATGAAAGTCAGCACCATGAAAAAGGCACAGGAACAATCATTTGCACAGTTCACTCAAAAATAAAAACACTGTCATTATTTACGCACCCTCAAGTTGTTCCAAATCTTTATAAATCATTACCATAGTAGAAAAAATAACTTTATAAATTTCTTTGTTCTGTTGAACACAAAAGAAGATATTTTGAAGAATGGAGGTAATGGGGCACTTTTGACTACGATTCTATGGTAGTCAATGGTGACCAAGAACTGTTTGGTTTACAAGCCTTCTCCCAAATATCTTTCTCTGTGTTCATCAGAACAAAGAAATGTATACAGATATGAAACAACTCGAGGGTGAGTGAGTAAATAAATGATGACAGAATTGTTATTTTTGGGTGAACTGTCCCTTTAAGTTATGAAAATGTTTTTACAATGTTATAATGTTTAGCTAATGTTGATTAAATGCTGGAAATTAAATATGAAAATGTATTAGTTAATATATTACATTATACAGTATATTAAAATCTTGAATCCTCACCTCTTTCTGGTGGTACTTGATGGCTAGTTTGAGTTTGGCCAGGTCTCTGCACTCACGTGGGTCCAGCTCATCGCTGTGGTCATCGCTGTGGTTCAGGATGGTCTCCAGCTCACGAGAACTGCGCGCCTGATCCAACAGGTCCTTAGCAAAAAGTTTACACTGTTGCGAGAGCTCGTCGTACTCCTGACGAAACTCGTTCTCCACCTTACTGAGCTCCTTCAGCTCCCAGCCCAGCCTGAAGGCCGTGAGGATGGGGTCCTCGCTGGACAGGGCGATGAGAGAGGGGCTGGCCAGGGTCTTGTAGATGTTCAAACGCGAGCGGGAATGCCTCAGGCTGTCCACTTCTGAGCTGGACACGCACTCGACGCAGTCGCAGCGGATCTGGTGCGGTCGTGGGATAGTGACCTTGCGTTGGACCAAGAGCTTGATTATCTCGTAGTTGTTGGTGTGGGCGGCCAACATGATGGGCGTAATATCAGGTGTAAACTCGGAAAACTGCGTGTCCATCAAGAGGGAAGGTACCTATATGAGAGAAATCAAAAAGAGCGATAACGTGTGAATAAAATTGCGTTATAATGGAGGTATTGTCAAATTTATTAGATCTGTGTCATTCATTTGAATTCTGATGCTTTTTAAAAATATTTTTGTCTCTGAAAGCCAGTTATAATGTCAATCAATCATAGCATTCAATTATTACATTAACTGTTTATATTCGTCATATTTAAAATGTTATGACCATTATATCATGGAAAAAGTGCAGTATAACCTATGTCTCAAGTTTTGCCATTTATTTTTAGGTTTTTAAATTAATGTTTTGTTTTTACTACACAGCTCTCTGGAATGCTTGATTCTGATTGGTCGGCCGCGAAGTTTCTTATTAACAACTGATAAACCTGATACTGTAACACAGACCCATCTGGATACTGCGAGTCAATTTGATTTGTTTAGTTTAGTACAACGACATAAATTAAATATAAATAAGCTTAATAAAAAACATATGTCAGATTATATATTTTACAAATAATTCAATCAAACCGCATGTTTATCAAATTGCATGTTTCGCTATCGGGATTTATTTTGTGATAGCAACAGCTAGATCCCTTACTCAACAGAATGACTTGTTTTTGAAGCTCAAACGCTCTTTTTGTTGGCTAGAGAGAATATGTTGAGCTCTGAACGTTACTGTATGTTTTCATAATCCATAGTACAAACTCGTTTATCTCAGAAGATCAAAGAAAATTGGATCCCTCGTGACGTGACGTCTTTTACGCGTTCACCCTGATGTCTACATTGCACTTGGGAAAGGCGAGTGATTAAATGTAAAGATGTTTTCCAAAAGCACCATACATTTCCAAAATGGTGGTAAAGCCACACAGTGAATACAAAGTAACTGAAAGGGTTTCAAACTGTGCTGTCTAGAATTTCACTTCCAGCCATGAAAAAAACATACAGAACAAATTTCCGCAGCAAAGCTTGCAGCGTAAAGGCCCGAAACGCATATTAATTCCTTCTTTTAAAAACAGCAATGCAATGCAAATAAGTTCAGCTCAAACTTTGCAATAGTTTAAGCAATCATATATTATACATCATTACCCTTTTTGTGCTTTAAAACCAGTGTTGGGTGTAGTTATTAGTTACTGTGATTTAATTACTTTTCCCTTGAAAAAGTAAAGTAAGGGATTACTCTAATTTTTTCTGTAATTTAATTACAGTTACTTCTGATGAAATTGAACTAAATACTGTGTAATATATTCAATAGTGGAAATGACATCAAAATTATGTCTAGCTTTAAAATGAATGCTTTTAATGTATCCTTATCATATTTGTATACTTTGGTCAGTTGATAAGAATAATTTATGTAGTTATTTATTATTCATTTGAAAGAATGGTAACACTTCAGTATAGGGGGCAATTCTCACTATTAACTAGTTGTTATTAGCCTGCCTGTTATTGGCATATTGGCTGTTTATTAGTACTTATAAAGCACATATTCTGCATGACTACATCCCTAATCCTACCCAATACCTTAACCTAACAACTACCTTACTAATTAGTAATAAGCAACAAATTAAGAGTTTATTTGGGGAAAAAGTCTTAGGTAATGGTCTGTTAATAGCGGGAATTTCCCCCTATACTAAAGTGTGACCGAAAGAATTAAATAAGTCGTTTCATGTCTATCCTTGAATCAATTCAAATCAAGGTTGATAAAAAAAGTAATTAGTAATAAGTAATTAAATACTTTTTGGAGAGAGTAATTTGTACAGTAATCTAATTACACCATTGAATATGTAATTAGTAACTAGTAATTAATTACTTTTTCAAAGTAACTTTAAACTAGCTTGCTATTCCTAACCTTTACGAAATCGCCTAACTAACGAAAATGTTCATCTTCAAAGTAAGTCACGCCATCACGCACCTGTTTCTCGCCCGTCAGCTTCCTGTAGGACAGCAGTAACTCCACAGCTCCCACCACCTCCTTGCGGATGGCGTAGAGGAGCGCGTCACCCATGTGCATGTCATGGCTCAACAGAAGCTCCATCACCTCCAGGTTTTCATTCTCGATAGCAATGAGCAGAGCGCTACGGCCCAGCGGGTCCAGGCAGTTGATGTTGATGTTGTAATAGATATCGGCCTCCTCGAGGGCCTGTTTAACTCCAGCATAGTCGCCCTTCTCCACCGCCGTCAGGTAAGCCCGTTCCTTCGCTGAAAGCTCGAACTCGGCCCGGACGATCTGCAGTGGGATGCGGTCACGGTACGGCGAGTTATCGGCCCTCTTGTAGTACAGCTGCGCCATGGGTTTCATAAAGACGTGCTGACACAGGCTGATACAAGTCCAAAGCAAGCTGAGCAAAGATGAACATACAGTCAGTTAGAGGTTTCAGAGTAATCATTGCATGGCCACACTGTGAAATAAAAAAGTTCAGAGCCAAACTCAAAAATTTATAGGGACCGGTAACATCTAAATTGTTCAACTGTGTCAGTTTCATAAATGTATCACTTTTGGCCAGGTGCATCATAAGAGGAGGGGGAGTACAGAGTACACAGGGTCCGGAGGGGGACCTGATATTTTGTCGGGGGGTCCCAAAACATAAGCGATGTCCTTGCTTGTGGGAACAGTCTTTCACAAGCATTGAAAACTTTAGATGAAGTTTTACATAGAAAATACATAGAAAAGTTTTTGAGTTGGAGAGGACTTACATTTTTTGCTGTGCATTTGGCATGGATTTAGATGAGGACGATAATGTTTAGTCTCATGCTCTCTTCTACTCAGACAAACAGCTTTCCTGTAACAGTCTCCAGTGGTTAGAGCATGGTGCTAGCAACGCCAAGGTCATGGGTTCGATCCCAGGGATTGCACATTCTCAAAAACAAATTTCGCTTGGGATAAAAGCCTCTGCCAAATGCATAAATGTAAACACACCTGTTTGACACATACATAGTAACAAAACTGCTGGAGTGCCAGACATATTCTGTAAAATAACAGTTTTATTCAGTAAAATTACATGGTTTCTCAATTTTTCTTGTAAATTTGCAGGGTTTTTCTGTAATTTGACGGTTTTTGGTCGTATTTTAAAAATCTGCAAATAAAACAGTAAAATTGTGTACAATTACAGTATTATTATTTTTTTGGACATTATGCATTAAAAATCTGTAAAATTAATTATTTCGTATTTCAAAAATACGTGAAAAATCTGCAAATAAAACAGTAAAATTTTTTACAATTACAGTTTTTTTACATGGGACGTCATTTCCTAGCTTTTCCTATCTCTTTGGTATAGAAAGGCATATCGGTTAACAGACCAAAATTTACAATGATAAAATGATTCAGTTCTTCTAGATATTGGCAAAAACTTGATAATATAAAACAATTTTGTTGTCTTTTACAGGAACTCGTCATATTTGTTATTGTCGCTATTGTGTGAGAGAGATATTTTGTTTTGTTGTTTGTGACTGGACAAATGTCTGACATTCTCTCTGAAGTCTCTTACTCATAAACTAATAAAAACAAAAGTAAATCTGTTTCTAGGAGTTTTCCTGAGGGTTCATGTAAGATATTGTTGAAAAATACCATCTACCATCTGTAGCTCTGTACTCATTCGGATGTATCTCAGAACTCAAGCTGTCTTGTTTTCATAACTTTTCAAAATATGGATCGTTGTTGAGATGCTTTATGGGACTGTTCATTAATTCACAAATGGTTTTCTTTATTTGTTGATTTGAAAAAAGTCTAAAAAGTAACTCAAAAAAGTGCAAAATCCAACAACATACTGTAAATACAAATGGTTAAATCTTAATCAAATACGGTTGGCACCAGTGGTCCTGTAGACTGTGCGCCAGCAAGTCTTGGCTCTTTCTCCACTGTCAGGTGGGTCAGGTGTGAACTGTGAAGCTAAGATGAGATAAGATTAGTGTCAGCCGGTTGAGGATGTCTAACTGTGCGGTAAAACGTGTTTTTTCCAGTTTGTTTAGGCTTGATTAAAGCCTGATTTCCATCGAGTGCTGTACACCGTAGCGATTGAAACTCCAGATTCATCTATCAGAAGTGATTTCACTTAACAACAGGGGTCAATATCCGCTACACTCTACTA
The DNA here is from genome assembly GCF_024868665.1 of Triplophysa rosa. NCBI lineage: Eukaryota > Metazoa > Chordata > Actinopteri > Cypriniformes > Nemacheilidae > Triplophysa > Triplophysa rosa. Next base: position 6,065,538 of record NC_079908.1, read on the forward strand.
CTTCAAGACAAGTGTGATGCCCTTCTGAAAATATATTCTTGTGTTCCACAGAAGAAAAAGTAATGTACAGGTTTTGAATGACAAAATGCCGCAGCAAAGCATCCAAACTTTTGTAAAACTCAATGTGTCATGGTTCTGCCACAAGACCAAGAAAAACATGACAAGATGAGGCAGAGCCATGACAGAACCTCGTGTTTCATGTGAAGGGAGGTAATTTTGGCCCTTATGGCTCGTCATACTCTCTCCAGGTCTCGTCATTGTTTCTGCCCTCTTGTTTCCTCGTTAGTGCTCGTTATTAGTTCATGCCCCGCACCTGTCCTCTCTTGATTTGGTCCCTTATTTAATGCCCCTTTGTTCTGTCCTGTGCTGGTTATTGTGTTATCTGTCATTCGTCTGGTGAGTTTTTGGTCCCTGTCAAGTCTAGTTTAGGTAATTGTAGTCCTTGTTTATGATATCTCCAATCTAGTTTCAGTGTAGTTAGTCTTAGTCCTGTCTTGTCATGTTGTGATCTTCCCTTGTTTTATTGTTACCTAGAGATGGGCAGATGAAGCCTCGTGAAGCTTTTGAGGCTTTTTCCTGATTGTACCAAAAATGATTCAAAGCCTCAAAGACAGACCCTACCAGTGACATCTAGTGGTCATCTGCAATAATAGAAGCCACTTTCTAATGATTCACATCTTGTTGATTCCAGTTAACACAAAAGCAATACTCAGCAATACCAGCTGTATCTTCAGTCTGAGAATCATTGTCCACACAAGAAAGCGTTACAACGTTTTGAAATGTCACTTTACTAGTAAAATGTTTAAAATATGTTGCAATATGCAATTCAGTGGATACCTCTTATGGTTGAACTGATTATAAGGACATCCCTGGCTTTAGATTTTCTGATTTGCATTAAGAGCATTTTGCGTATCCTTATAATGAATGAAGGCACGGCAAAGATTTGAATCAGTCACATCGCTTCAGGTGTTTAATTGTGACGTATGAAGCCTCAAACGTCATCGGTCACGTGATCACATACATTTGATACAAGCCTCGACACAGTTTCGAACCAGTCTGCTTCAATAGAGTATAACTGTCATGTACGAGGTGTGCGACACGGAGAGAGGACCCAAGTGCAGACAGGGTAAGGGGTAAACTAGACTTTAATAAATAATAACAAGACGAAACAAAAACCCACGATGGGGCAAAACCAAAACACGGGTATACACAAAACCAGGTAAGGGGAAACACGTAATACCTGGTCACATTACAAAGCTACACATAACAAACATGGGGATACAAAAAACTAACTATACTAACAAAGACTCAAGACACGGACTCACCACACCGTCACACACGAGTGACAACAGAACAATGATCAGCACAGGACAGAAAACACAGGGACCTTATAAAGGGAGACAAAACAAGAGGGAACAGGTGTGGGGCATGAACTAATTAACAATCAAAACGAGGAGACGAAAGGGCGGGAACAGAGACGCAACACCGGAGAGTGGAAGGCCAACAGGGTCAAAATGCTTCTCTCCACATAAAACAAGAGGTTCTGTCATGGTTCTGCCACTAGGTCAAGAAAAGCAAGACAAGATGGGGCAGAACCATGACAGAAGCCCCTCCTTAAGGAGCAGCATCCTGATGCTCCTCAAGGAACAAACAAGACTAGACAGACTGTCACAAAACAAACATAACCATACAAAATACGACCAAAAACATGATACATAGAAAAAAAAGTCCAAACAAAGACATGGCGCCGGCTGGAAGGCCGGCTAGATAGCACATGGTGCCAGCTGGAAGGCCGGCTGGACAACACATGGCGCTGGCTGGATGGCCGGCTGGACAACACATGACGCCGGCAGGAAGGCCGGCTGGACAGTACATGGCACCGGCTGGAAGGCCGGCTGGACAGGACATGGCACCGGCTGGACAGGACATGGCGCCGGCTGGAAAGCCGGCTGGACAACATGTGGCGCCGGCTGGATGGCCGGCTGGACAGGACATGGTGCCGGCTGGATGGCCGACTGGGAGGCCGGCTATCACCGGCTGGACAGGCCTGGATGTCGACATGACAGGACAGGATGTTGTCGGCTGGGCAGCACTCTCTGGCAGCTGGGCAGAATCTCCGACGGCTGGGCAGCGCTCTCTGGCAGCTGGGCAGCAAACAAGGACAAAAACAACACAAAAACAGAGTCGACTCGACAGGCCTGGGCACCAGCTGGGAGGCCTGCAGGGATCTGCGGTGGGAACAGGACACCGGCGGCCTCAACCCTGGAGGGGAATCCAACGACCTCAACCCTGGAAGGGAGCCCGGCGGTCTCGATCCTGGACGGGATTCCGGCAGTCTCGACCCCGGAAGGGAGTCCGGCAGTCCCGACTCTGGACTGGAGCCCAGTGGCCTCTACCCTCGAAGGGAGTCCGGCGGATACAACCCTGGAAAGGAGTCCGGCGGCATTGACCCCTCCCGCTGAGATCCCGCTGTCTGCTGGGTCCAGAATTGGCTGATCATTCTGTCATGTACGAGGTGTGAGACACGGAGAGAGGACCCAAGTGCAGACAGGGTAAGGGGTAAACTAGACTTTAATAAATAATAACAAGACGAAACAAAAACCCACGATGAGGCAAAACCAAAACACGGGTATATACAAAACCAGGTCACATTACAAAGCTACACATAACATAAACATGGGGATACAAAAAACTAACTATACTAACAAAGACTCAAGACACGGCCTCACCACACCGTCACACACGAGTGACAACAGAACAATGATCAGCACAGGACAGAAAACACAGGGACCTTATAAAGGGGGACAAAACAAGAGGGAATGTGGGGCATGAACTAATTAACAATCAAAACGAGGAGACGAAAGGGCGGGAACAGAGATGCAACACCGGAGAGTGGAAGGCCAACAGGGTCAAAACGCTTCTCTCCACATAAAACAAGAGGTTCTGTCATGGTTCTGCCACTAGGTCAAGAAAAGCAAGACAAGATGGGGCAGAACCATGACAAAAACAGGCTTCGACGCCTTAGTGTCAAACGTCCCATCTCTAATGTTACTCCCTTGTGGGTTTTTGTTTTGTTTCATTATTAAAATGTCTTGTTAACCCCTTACCCGCTATCTGCACTTGGGTCCTCTGTCCATGTCTCACCCTGTGTCATGACACAATGCCGCTCAGGTGTCTCTCTTTTCCTTTTCTTTGCTACACTTCTGGTGTGTCATGAATGTAAACATCAAATGTGATCACACGCCATTATCAATCCACACACTTTGATTTTGCATTAACCTGTGTGACTGAATAACTTTAATGAACGGCCCAGGTTGCCTTGCATCACTAACGCTTCTCTAATCGGTACTCTATTAAGAAGTCATTGATTGAATTGTCTCGTCATATTGTAAATAGATACAAGCAAGTGGGTCGTGTACTAAGATTTAACAGCCCTTGTTCACAATTACCTGTCAGATTGAATGTAATGTTATGTTAAAGCAGCAGGTTTTTTGTCATGATGATTTGTTATGGTTTTATTCTTGGTCCAAATGATTATAGTATTACTATAACTAGAATGTCAGTGCACGAATGACAAGACAGTGCTGGTGACGTAGCTGGATTATTCAGAATTTGTTCATGGGGCTGTAAAAATCAATATGGAAAAATCTTTCATATATGGGTGTAGACACGGTGTAAGGAAGCACACTGTACAGTTAAATTATCAAATTTTCACCAGCAAGTGTTATTGGCTTGGAAGATTTGTTTTCAACATAATTTTTCCCCACACAAAGCAAAGTGCTTTTATGGAATAACTGTTTTATCACCTCTAGGAATAAGTCTTTATTTTTTCCCAATTGCGACAGGCCAGTGTGGACAAAATGTAAAATTATAATAGGTTCTAATGCGTTTCTAATGTCTTTTGTCGTGTCGCCCCGGTCGCGTCCGGTGTTATGACATGTGTATTAAAGTATGATGTCACTGTCTGCATCATACTTTCAAGATTATTAAAAGAAAAATTAAAAGACCATCTCAAAATTATTTTCAGTTTTTCAGAATGTAGTATTTATACATATGTCATGAGGTAAAATGATAGTTTTTGTTTTATTCTGTGAACTACTAACAATATTTTGCCCAAATTTCAAGTAAAAATATTGTATCTATTTGCATTTATTTGCAGACAATTAAAACTGGAGTAACAGGTCAGAAAAGATGCTCTGTATTTTTTCAGACCTCAAATGCAAAGAAAACAAGTTCATATTCACTTTTAAGCAGTCATATTTCTACATGTATTTTTTTCATAATAAAAGTTTCCATGTGTCTTGTCATGCAGTCAGTCTTTCGCATTGCTGTTAGATGACTTTGTCTCTCCTGAGGTTTGATTTTGTTGAAATTCAACAGACACTGGACTGGAATGACCACCATACATCAAGAAATGATGATTAAATGAAGATTTGGAATGGCTGTATGTTAGCCATCAATGTTACCTTGGTGACATATTTATACAGCAGAAATGAAATATTTTGGTACAAAATGTACCAAATCTACTACATGATCAATGAAGGTAAAATTTAATGACATTTCCTTACATGGACCATTCAAAGCTTAACCTGTAATAATACATCTGTGCTTCAGCACTCTAAATTCAATTTCATATTTCACCTCCTGGCACTGTATGCAGTAGACTTTGCCAAAAGCAAAATGGCTGCCAGTTTTCACCGTGACCAAGTCAATTTGAATATCATCAAGTTTTATTTGATGCACTTTCCACTCATGTGTGTGAAAGTTTCATTATGTGCGAGGAGAGGGAGAGGGTCTGTTTTTCCAGTTTGCTGTGTTGTTCTTCACACCTCGCTGCTCCGTAAAAGCTAAACAAGGTTTCCACAGGGAATCATGCCCATGTTTTATTCAGAGTGTTTGTAGAAGTGGTCTGACACCTTTAGTTCATTAGTGCGGCCCGGCAGTGAATACATAGTACAGAACTGCTTTTTCACATGCATGCACACTGAAATACTTCACTTGAATAGGAAACAAACTTTCATGTGGTCCTAAAACTACTAAGTTACTGGAAACCAGACGTAATTTTTTAATTTGCTTGTTATAAATGTCTATTTAAAGGGATAGTTCTAGGTTCAAAACCTCAAAACCAAAATGACTCGTTCTTCTGTGAAACACAAAAGAAGATATTTTGAAAAATGTCTCAGTGGTTTTGTGTCCATAGAATGGAAGTCAATGGGGGCCAATGTTGTTTGGTTACAGACATTCTTCAAAATATCTTCTTCTGTGTTCTGCAGAAGAAAGAAAGTCATAAGGGGAATGAGCAACTGACAAATAGAGAATTGTTCAACATCAAAAATGACTCAAAAAGCGAAAGTCAAAGCTTTTGTGAATCATGGCTTTTGCCTCCAGTGATTTTTTAAAGAGGAACTACACTAATGCCATGATTCTGATATAATGATGGAGCTACAGATCGTTGTCCTTTTCACAAGCTTGTCAAAATATCCCAGAGCATCTGGATTCGTTCACCGTCTTCCATGAATATCTGCCGGCATTTAGTGTGAACACATATTTCGATTGACTCTGGATTCCCACAGCAGCTGTTTGTTTTTCCCCGTCTCGCCTCTCTGTATTTCAACACAGTTAGATGTTTTATTTTCGATCCTTTATCAGAGGTCCTGGGTTCAGGATATAAATGGATTTAAATAGCTTAGAGGGGGGTCGATATACCCAGTTGTTTCATGTAGGATGCATGGTGATGTTGTAAAATAGAAAGCTTTTGATGGTTTCTGTGGAATTGTCCATAATAGAGCATGTAAAAGCTCTCTCTCTCTCTCTCTCTCTCTCTCTCTCGATGGCTGTTAACACAGAGGCATCCTGCGTCACAATCCCTGCGCTGTTGTTTTTCACAAAGCATCAGTGATGGGAGAAAAAAGGCACTGGCGAGCAGTCGTTTATGTTAAACCTGCTGTTGCTTTGTTAAATTACTCATACACAGTGTGACTATTTTATATATGCATAGAATATACAACTGTGCAGTTTACAAACAGAATGCAGCGGGTGGAACACGGTATCCCACAATGCAATGCGCTTAAATTGATCTTCATTTTTTTTCATTGATGAATGAAAAGGAACTGTAATGTACATTATATATTTTTGTCATACCGCCCAAAGGTAAGTAATTTTTACATAAAAATAATAAAAAGTGCAAAATATGAACATTTTTAATTGAATTAATCCTACAATGCTATTGTTGAAATGTATACAGTACATTATTGTGCAGGGTGCAGTATGAATATTGAAAATATTATTATTTATTATTCATATTTATTCAGGGCTGTCACTTTTCAGCCATCAGGTCAAAATTGTAAAGGCGGATTTTAAGTGAGGGATGCTTACAAATATGACCCATAATTTGTGATGCATAACCAAACAGTTTTTTTTCTACACAACCTAACAATGAAAAAGAGTGTTGGGAATTGATTAATGAGGACCATTTTAATGCATGCTATTAAGCAACGTGCATGCAGTGTTAACAGTAATGATTCAATTATCAAGCACGCTTTGAGTGATAATTGAGTGTTTAAATCTAACCCTGTTGCTGTGTTACAGCTTTTACGCTTGTGAGACATTCCTGGAAACCTTTAAATGAAAACTAAATATCAACAATACTGCATATTTAAAATGTTAGTGCTTACATGTTAATGGTGATGACCGACATACAGTGTTTTATTATATAATCTGGGAAAATTGCTAAAGCAACCTTAAAAAATCATGTTATTTATAGATTAATCTGAGCATGACATAAAACACATGAAAGCACACCTGCGTCCATCAGCACAACCTTCATTTAACCTCTCCAGTCACATCTATATCATTGTGTTTTTATGTGCACACTCTACAATTAATCTGTACTGGACTAAAATCTGGTTCTAAAAAAGGCTTCTAAATAAATTCTAAATATGAGGTTACAGTAGTTATTGTTACTGTGACCATAAAGCACAACATTATTTCAACCCTAAATATAAGTGTAAACATTACAAAATACTAATAAAGACTTTAAGCAAAACTTCATTTTGAACCAGGTTGTTCGTAATAAGAACATTTTACAACATAATAGAGGTTGAGCAGAAAATGATGACAATTTTTTTAAATGCATATTTCTCAAAAAAAAAAAGCATTTAAAGGCACAATATGTAATTTTCACCACTCGAAAATTACAAAGGTGTAACTTGATGCTGAGGAAGAATGCGGAATGATGGGAGTTGCAGTCTTCAGCTTCACTGCCGATGGAAGTCAAACTGACGGGACTCACAAACTTTATAGTGTTGTAAGGCTTTTAATAGAAACAACAACAGAGAAACGTAGACACTACAGCTACTACTTCACATTTTTTCATGATACTCACTGTTTTGCCACGAGGTGTGTGTGTGTGTATGACTGCATGCGGTGCTGCACAGATCGATCGCCGTATGACATCAAAGTGGGTTGCACGTGTACCGGTGCTACGGTAACATCGCGATGCTAAACCTTCAAAATTCCTGCGATGCTGCTCTGTTTTTTAAACGGTAGAATCGTAGTCTCGTAACTAATGTTGCATATGCGCATTAATGATCATTTGAACACTTTCATCTTTCTTTTTGCGGTGTTTCTCTTCTAAATGAATCCGTGTTTTGAACGACTCAGACGAGATAATGATCAGTGTCTTGATGAGTCATTCATCAAGACACTTGTTTCGTTCTTGAATGAATCAGCTGTTTTGAACGATTTGGTTAAATGATTCACTGACACAAAAATACAGTATTTGCTAAAACTTATCCAATTGCTATTTAATACTACGAATATTGTAGTGTGTAGTATAATACAATTCACTAAATATTTCATTTAGATCTGTGTATTAAGACATTTTGGTCTATTTCGTAGATTTTAATTATAAACATGACACGGCATCGCAATAATAAAATCTCGCGGTTTCCATTAAAATACCCATCACAGCATCAGAATTTCAACTCCCATAATCCTGTACTCATCACCCTCACTATTTAAGTTCGGTCTTGTGCTTGTGTTTCGCATTATGTTGAACTATGTTGAGTGTTTGAGGTTTACCTGTATCTTGTATTTGGATTACCTGTTGGATTATCAAAGGACTTTTAACCATCATCATTTTACTGCGTGCTTAACATTACCATTACCATGATATAGTGTGTTTTGGGCATTCCAATAGGATTAATCTGCCAGATAATACCCCACCAACAGAATCCATCACATACCAGTAGACATCATTATTATTTCCATTAAAACCAATACATTTGAATATTGTTGAATAAAGTGGGGGGCCTTGGAGTCAAAAACTTTGAGAACCCCTGCACTAAGATAAGTCAAATCTGTAATATAATGTAAATCCAGTGTCCTGAGAGTCAACAATTAAGTGATGTATACACATGGTTTTCTGAGCCACAAACATCAATGAGAGAGCTTCGTAGGACTCTTAATGACCTGTTGGAAGACACGCTTGCAGTAGCTACATGACTGTGGACAAGAGATCATTTAACTTTATCGCCAATGAATTGACCTGAGCTAAATATCATGGTTATTTGAAGCTCTCCTTGACCTCTGTTTATTTGCCAAAAATAAATGAGGATATAATTGTCTTTCGTGCAGTTTACTACAGTAGACCGAAAAAATGGTAACACTTTACTTAAAGGAGTCATATTGCACGGCTAAAACGAATATTATTGTTTGTTTTAGATGTAACGCAATGTGTATACACCATTTAAAGTTTAAAAAACGCTGTATTATCCACATACTGTGCATGTTTGTATCTCCTCTTTGCTCCGCCTCTCTGAAACGTGCAGATTTTTTACAAAGCTCATCGCTCTGAAAAGCGAGGTGTGCTATGATTGGCCAGTTCACCAGTGCGTAGTGATTGGTCGAATACTGGAAGCATTTCATGGAAATGTAACGCCTCTTACCATATTTGGAACATCAGGTTCCAGAGCAATTGTACTGACAGGTACGCCCACCTTACTTGTAAAAAAAATTTGGGTGGTCTTTGTCAAATCATACCACGAACTGATGTAGATGTGTGGGGGTGTGGTTACACGAGGCGCTTCAGGCAGGTCTGGTGAGCATTAGCTTTTAGATAGAATGCATCTTTTGTTTCCACACTTTCATTTGTGCAATTTTACGTGTCTAATACATGCATTGGCAACTTATAACACACCAAAGACACAGAGAAACACGTACTTCCGCCATATGACCCCTTTAAAGCATATATAATGTATTATTAAAATAGTTTTAATATATTAATTATGCCTTGTAATGCACCTTATAATGCATTTTAATGTCTTATGATGTATTAACTGAAGTTACAATTATTCATAACACTTATCAATTCATTGCTACATTTGCATTTTAATTTGGTATAACAACATTTAATATATTACAAAACACATTGTGAACCATTATAATGCATTATACCCTTTAATAACCCTTATACATAAAAGCTTTAAGTGTTACCAAAAAAATTAATGTGATTTATTGGTGTGGTAATCATAATTTATGATTACCTTTAATTATCATATACTGTATAAACCTTTCCTTGTTCCCATTCGTTTTGCTATGACATGACATTAGTCAAAATATGTATTCCTTTTCCTCAAAGAAACAATTGCACACGCTTTTTTGCATTCTGTTTAATATGATTGAAACTAGTATACGCATGCAAAGTAAGGAAAGTGTTCTCACCTGTCGCCATCTGCCTCACATGTTTTGTCTCCCGAACATCACCAGCGAATTGCAAGAAGATCATTGCGTTCTCAAGTCCTCTAGCTGCGCACCTGCTCGCTCGCTCCAGAGAGCGACCATGGAGGGGAATTAAGCCCACCTCAGGCGCTACATCGACAGGTCACAGCGAAAGATCTCCAGCGTGTGCTTCCAGCTGTTTGCTTTATTCAGCCCACCCTTGCAGGAGAGCCCGGTGTTCAACCCCACATCTCTACACATGAAAAGGGGGGAAATCAAGCACCCTGAAAAACTAGGGGTGTCAAAAGATATCAAATCCGTCCAATTGTTCCTTTCACGTGGAGAAAGCTTCTTTGGCTTGTTTGAATGTGTCTTACAATCTTCCCCGCTGTCTGTCAAGGTTCATATCCCCGTTAATGGTGCCGTGAGGGTACGGGGGACTTGCCTCGCGCTTGTCTCCGTTGCCATGGTTGCCACTTGGAGTGTGTCGTCTCCCTGCTTTACCTCTGTCTGTCTCCATGCCGCTCCGGCTGTCTGTTCTCTCTCGTCTTTTTCACCTCACCCGCTTCTCTGCGTTTCTCTGTCTCTATCACTCCCACCCTCGTGCAGCATCCCCCAGCCCCCCCTCTCCATCCTCTCACCCCTCCTCTTCAGCACCCAGGTTGTTTTCTTGTTTGTTGTCATCGTGTTTTTGGTCTTGTTCTGTCTTATATCTTGCTGAATGTGACAGTGGCTGTTCTTTGGCTGTGCAACGTACAGTTCGCCTAAAAAATAAAATCCAGACACCTAAAAAAGGGTCATTTTGTTGTCGTTTACACAGTTGTGTCATTTCAAATATGCAAGAATTTCTTTCTTTTGAGGAATACAAAAGGTTTTTGAAGAACGCGTACGCTTTTTTTCATACAATGGGAGCGGATGGGGACTGGAGCTGTTCAAAAAGGTGAGAAAACACCCCTTGAAGTATTAAATGACTAACTGCTTTTCATTTACATTTAGTCATTTAGCAGACGCTTTTATTTGACTTACAAATGATGTAAACTATGGAATCAATTGGAACAACATGAGGACAACAAAAAGCATAAGCGCAGTAAAACTAGTCTCATATAGCCTACCACAGTATACAAAGCTAAGGTGTCTTTCTTTTTTTTTATTAGAAAGAGTAGATGCCAGATAAATTTTCATATGATAGCGTTAGACTAAACAAAAAAATCTTGTCCTGAAATAGTCATTGAACAAACCAAAGCATATTCTTTCAAGCTACATTTTCATTTATGGATGAGCTATTCCTTTAAGAAACTATCAGCGTTGCTCTTTTTCTCCCGAGAGCGGCATGTGATGGAAGTCGTTATAGTGCTGATTGTTTGGTGCTTTTCTTTTGAGCATTCACTTTCTCTCGGCTTGCAGGGAATGGAAGGAGGAGGAGTACAGGTGCGAGGCTTCCCACAGCTCAGCACACTGGGGAACCAGACAAGCGTGCAGCGCTTAGTGCCGTGATATGCTCACTTGCCACAATGTTCATTTGTGTGTGCGTGTGTGTGCGTGCGTGTGCGTGTGTGTGTGTGTGTGTGTGTGTGTGTGCGTGCGTGTGTGTGTGTGTGTGTGTGTGTGTGCGTGCGTGCGTGCGTGCGTGCGTGCGTGCGTGCGTGCGTGCGTGCGTGCGTGCGTGCGTGCGTGTGTGTGTGTGTGTGCGAATAAGATTAAGAGATGATTCTTTATTTCTGATTTGCTAACTTGTCAATATATTGAAATATATTTCCAGCTACTCCTCCACCAAAATCTGCATGCACACATTAAGTCCAAAAAAATAATTTTGACTATTCAATCAGAATGATTGTGTATGAATAGATTCATCTGTCATTTGATAGCGCTTACATTATAGTGCCAAGCTATGAACATTTCAGAATGCTGTGGATTTGCTTTAAACTCCTTTATCTGCCCTCACTAAAATGTTATAATTATTTGATGTTTCCAGTTCTTTGTCAAACAGGGGTTTTTCTTTTAATCAATAAATCTGTGACAGTGACTTCTCGGCACAGGGTTGTAAATCTATGGTGGATTATTCATCTTGTCTGGTGTGGCCGTGGGCTGTGGCGTGTATAATAAATGGCTCCTGGGGTCCTGAAAGTTGTCATCGGTGTTTGGATGGCATTGTACTGATATTCCTCAAAACATTTTTCTTCTACACAGTTTTCTACAGAATTCTTTTAATGACTTTTGTCTCAGTTGGACTGAGTTTGGATGCCAGCACAGATCACGTTAGCATGGATCCCAGCAGCTGATTGCAGAAGCAGATCCTAAACAAACGGGATTGTACAAATGTATATCAATTAGCCACCTCCTAATATAGTTAGAAACTGCCATAACATACAAAACTGTGGCGAGGAAACAGACCAGTGTTGGGTAAGTTACTCTGAAAAGTAATGAATTACTAGTTACTAATTACACATTCGATTACACTGTATTACACATACACTTTCTATTTCCTACATCAACCTTGATGAGTTAAGTGATTCAAGGATAGACATGAGGGGTGCAGGGGTGTAAAGTATTGGGGTAAATGTAATCAGTTACTCTACTTAAGTATCTTTTTGGCTACTTTGTAGTTGTACTGAGTATTAAAGATATAAGCAACTTTTACTCTCTACTTAACTACATTTTTGAACAAGTATATGTACTCTTTACTCCACTACATTTGTAGTGACTAATGCAATTACACATTACATTTTGCATGGCACCTAACTTTTTCTGCAGTAGTTTATTTCTGCTACAGAAGAAGCAATATTGCCATTTACAGGGCATTGAAGGTACTATATTTTGTGCATTTTGCCCTTACTTACTGAAACTTGTCAATGTGGCTTCTTTGTGCGAATGCGGGTGCATTATCAGGTAGTTGACATCGCTGGTGTTTTATGTGGGAAGAGGACATGACTGCAGCCGGCGTTGAGGCCAAAACCAGCATGTCCAGTGCAAAAAGGCTTTGACTTTTGTAGTTTTACGTAACATTATTTTATTTATCTGTTTTACTGAAGAGACCTTTTTGAAGAATTTTGGTTTCCTTATGAGCGCTTGAGCTAAACTGAGACTTTGGTGTTTGGGAGACATATAGGCTATGGTGTTCACCTTGATTTGTTGCAATTTTGAGGGGTTCAGTTTGATTGCTCTCCTCATGAATCAACTGTTTCTTGTTTTTCACTGACATGTCTCTTACGAAAGGGATCATGTACAGGCAACCGGTTGTTATCGCAGAATTAAGCCCCGACAGTGTGTTGCTTATTACACGGCTACTTGCCAAATGAGAAAAGACTGGACATTAAATGTGAATTTGAAATATTTTATTAGCTCATTTTTACTGAATGCAGACCTTCCGCAAGGAAAAGCCGTTTTCTTTCGGTTTTAAGGTAAGAAACGACGTTCAAATGTCACGAACATTCAGTTTGGTTGAATCATTTGTAAATATAATGTCATATATGTTATTAAAATACATATTTATATTTAATTTGTAAAAAAAACCTGTGAAAATGATTTGTTGCGTCCGGCTGACCGTGTGTTATTCGTTTTGAGAGGTCGTTATCTGGGAATCACGAACCTGCAAATGTTGCGACTGGCCAATCAGAATCAAGCATTCCAACGAGCCGTGTAATAAGTGTTGAGGACTAGTGCTGCTTTGAGCCTACATTCGGTATGAGTAAAATACTCAAGTACTGTTAAAATCAGATACTCGAAGACTTTTACTCAAGTCGTTTTGGAATTGGTGACTTGTAACTTCACTGCAAGGTATCTGTACTTTTACCCAAGTATGGTCTTCAGGTACTCTTTACACCTCTGATCGGCATGCACATGTGTATAACCATGAGAACCTACTTTTGTGTTCTGCGTAATAAAGAAAGTCGTAATGACATAGTCGTAAAGTTTGAAATGACACGAGGGTTAATTAATGATGGCAGAATTTTCATTTTTGGGTGAACTGTTGCTTTAATATCTATCATCTTCGGTAATATTTGTTTCTTTACAAAGTGACATCACCAACTTCTAGCCTTCCTTACATAATACAGCTTTTTAGTTAGGGTTAACTCCCTAATTTCTGTAAACAGTGTTATGTATATTATATAATTTCATTACACTTAATAAATGAACTTTTGTCATTTTGCCTAACCCTGTTTCATAATCACATAAAAAACAACAACTGTAATTCTAAAATGGAGGAATAGTGTGAAATGTACCCACTGAACAGCATTCCCTCACACGCAGATGAATTGAGCAAGTGAAGAAGAAGAAGATAAAGGTACTATTAAAGGTAAAGGTAATTGTATTTATCTGTTGTAACAGAGAGTCATGCTTTAGTTTTCTCTTCAGAATGGGTGCAGGAACGCATTGCCTCATTAGCTTCAATTGATCTCCAGTACGTCAGAGCGTCATGTGTGAGAGACACATCTACAGAAGAACTGCAGCTCAAGGGTTGCTTAATAATTCAGTAAAATACCCATAATGATAAATAATTCTTCTGTACAATGCATATTTGATCAAACAATAGTGTGTGATCAAATATAAAAGGACAGGAAATGCATTAATGAAGAGATCCAAAATAATCCCCCATGACTGCAAAAGACAAAACTTGTCCTGTAGCCTTAAACCCAAAGAATATATATTAAAACCACGTGTTGTTTTTTCTCCAAATAATTATTCCAAATTTCTGGTTGCACTGGTGTGTGTGTGTTTTCGATGGATGGGGCCAGAGGCAATCAGACTAGGTGATGACAGCGCCCCGGCTACAAACAGGGTCCTGCGGTCAATAAAGCTATTACCTACCCAGTGAGAGACGCTGACCAATCCACCTCACAGATATCTCAGCTACACAAGGCGATAAGAAAGAACAATCTTTTGTACAACATACAGAAAAATAAATGACACTGATTTTCTCCTAACAGATATCATCGTCTCTTTCTAACAGTAGGCTGTTTAACTTAGTGAACACACTGGTGTCATACATTTTTAAACAGTCATCAGGGTATTTGATAAATCTAAGCATGAGCCTGACAGTCAATAATGAAGTGGAAATGAGCCTTTGTTCAATAATTGGTCATTTGCTAGCGTACTGGCTGTTTAATGTTGTGATCCATCTGTTATATAGCAGGCTACAGTGTATTGAATAAGGCTAATGTGTATGTCTGTTTTTTTTTAGATATATTCTGGGTCAGTGGCCTCTAGAGGAGGAACTCTTTACCTGCGTATGGTAATAGATCCATTGTACTTGGTCCCACTTGTACTTGGTCTCACTTGATCTCTCTTTGTCAGGAAAATGACTTTTTTCCTTTTCCCAAAGTAATTTTACTTGTTGCGAGTTAACACTTCTACTCAAGCGTGAGGCAGATGCAGCGATGGATGGGAAGGACAGCAGCCACAAGATGAAGCGATGATAGAAAAAGGTGACAATGGTTTATTGAATAATCTTAGTTGCGCTTCAGTGCTCAGTCTGACTGACTAGAAACATATTTGAGTGTGTTATGTGTTGTCTCGTGATGTTATTGAAACCTTGAGACACCCATTTTATGAAAACAATATAAAAAGGTTATTAAATTCGCCCCTCAGATAACACGCAGGTTGCTTTTAAAAAAACTCACATCTTAAATACCACATGTTTTTTTTCACTCTCGTGTTTTTCTGAATCTGTTTTTCTCACTCGTGTGTGTGTGGAACACAAAAGATATTTTAAGAAATGTCTTCCTGGTTTTGTGTCCATACAATGGAAGTCAATAGAGGACAATGTTGCTTGGTTTACAACATACTTTAAAATATTTTATTTTGTGTTCTGTAGAAGAAAGTCATGTTTAGAATGACATAAGTAAATTACAAAATTGTTTTAGGTGAACTAATGTTACTGTTTTTTACAGATTTTTTATGTATTTTTTAAATATGGTCAAAAAACTTAACATTACAGAAAAGACAGCAAAACGGGATCCGTATATCCTGTAATTATACAGGAAAATACTTTTTTACTGTATATTTCTGTCAATCCAGCTGACAGATTTTTTTTACAGCGTATCCCTTTAAGGAAAAAATAAAACATTTGTTTGCTCTGAAACACAAATTTGTATGTGATGCTGCATTTTCCTTTTAGGTTTTATAAACAAATGCTTGTTTTAAATGCCAAACCATTCGGGGTATCTTACGTCAAGTAGGGCTTTGTTTTAAACTCATTTAAATGGCTTCGCACTATAGCTCGCTCAGCACTGTTCATTGAATCAGCTGCATGGATAACTGGTCTCGTGTGGTTCACTTATGCACAGTCATTTCTGATAACTGGGGCTATTAAGGGACTAGCAAAAGGTATTTAATTGAAGACCATTGTGATATATTTTCATCTTCTGGCTGATACAAGCAGGTACTTGTAAATATTAGTATATCTATAAGTGTGATTGAGCCGACAGTGCCCACTATTCTTTGTGCCATGCTAGACTACATGTAATTGTCACTATGTTACCTGAAGCATTGAAGTAACCTCAACACAGTTATCTCTGATATTGAGAAAACAATAACACTATCCTCAAGTCTTCCATTGTTACATCATTTATGTCCTTATACAGATCTCTAATATTAGAATTCATTCGTTACAGACTCGGCTTGAATAAAGACTGAAAGAAAAGTGTTTGAAAAAGAAATATTATTAAATGCATTTATAGCAGAGGAATAAGAAAACATTGATTCTAACAAGATGCAATATTGAAGCTGTGAACTCAAGTCAGATTATTGGTATCATGTGTTTGTCGGGTCAATTAAAAAGAGGAATGCTCAGTGTCTAGTCATTAAACCTTAAACATGACTCATTTTTACTGTAATGCATTACATATACAGCATGAGATGTGCCCCAAATGAAATTGCTACAATTGAGTTACATAGAAATCTAAATGAACAATCACTTTTGCTCAAAATTTGCTCGAAACGTGTTTTTGATAGAGTGGCTTTATCACTGTTGCCTTGTTTCTCACGGTTCTTAGATTCCAATATTTATTTGCAGTGTAAAACAAACAGCAAAGGTGAAACTACATTAAATATTTATATTGTAGTTTTAGAGCGCAGGAGATTTCTAAAGTGCTTTTCACACCTCCCATACTCAAGGGATGGATATGACAGCTTTAAAAGTGATACTGAAGCATGCACCTCTGGCTGCCTTCCACAGGAGAGCCATATACAGGTTTGAACTACATGAGGGTTAATAAATGCCAATATTTTTGGGTGAACTATTCTTTTAATAGAGGTCTATTGAGAAATTTACAGATTGAATGAATCGACCCCACCTGCACTTTACTGATGACGCAACATTCCACTTTGACAAACCAGTCGTCACATGTAGGCCAAATTGTCTCATGAAAGGAAAATTCTCCTTTTACTAACATCCATGCCATCCTGACGTTTTTGTCAGCCAGACACAATCAGTTATATTAAATGATGGCCTGGCTCTTCCTATTAAATAGTACCCATGAATGCATTGTGACAAAACACACACACACAAACAACAACTAATCACAAGACACATAAGGATATTTAATTTAACTCCACTTGTGTTTGGCCGAGGACAGGCCGTCAAACACACCTAGGATGACATGGGGATTAGAGAATTTTAATATTTTGAGAAACTATTCCATAAAGGCATTTGAATTTTGTTACGCTTAATTTAAACAAGCACACACTTTTGACAAAAAAACCCAAGTATTCACACACGCTTCCTGCAGATAACAAAGATGCTCATCTTATTTGGAGATCTAAAAATGCCATGTTTATTTGAAATCACAGTGTCACCTATACATAAAAAAAAAACGTAACAAATTGAAGGTGCAAATAAGAGCTTTCCCCAGTTAAAGTATTGAGCACTCGCCTCTGGTTAAAGCAGACATCTTCCCCAGACTCTCTAGTACACATAAAATGATCAAATATAATAGTTTAACACAAATAATAAATCATCACACATTACAAACATCCTCTCGACAATGCATGAAATATAAGGGGCCAATTATGGAAAAAAGCTTATCCACAATGTGCATTTTGAAAGCTGGGAGATTCCAAAAAAAAAGTCAACAGCCATACAGAAACACACCACCTTAAATAGTTTTTTTTAAAAGAGTATGTACTGCTACCACTGTTATGAATCTTGTTGAACGGTGTGGATATATTTTGCTTTTATCATTACAGTAGAACCGCAAGCTTTAACAGGACCGCCAGCAAACCAAACATTAAGAGTTTGATTGTCTGAAGTCAGAGCTTGCATGCATTGGGGTCTCCGTGTATTGTAGCCTTGTCACAAAGACCTGTCAGAACCAGACTCAACTGAAACCAAATGGCAGTCAACAAACAGAACTCTTACTGCCAAATTAAAAGATAAAGTTCTTTAGTCATCCTCGTCTTCATCATCCTCATCGTCTTCATCATCCTCATCGTCGTCATCATCCTCATCGTCGTCATCCACCTTGGGTTTGGGTTTGGATTTGGCAGATGATGCCCCTCCACTTCCTTTGCCCTTTCCTTTGTAGTCAGCCATGTCCTAAGAAAGCAGAGAGGCCATACAGTAGAAATTAAAATAAATAATTCAACAAATTATTTAATAAAATGAACAAACAAAATTAATCAAATCGTTTATTTACTCCAATTATACAATAAAATAGAAATTAATAAAAATAAAACGTTATATTATTAAACACTAGCCAAACAGACTGGAAGTTAACTGCAGTCCCTGCGTCCGATGAAACAGGACAGATTACAGCATATAGAAAGATGCAATTCCTCACCTTCTGATACTTGTCCTTCAGTTTGTTGGCTTTTGACAGGAAGGGCTGCTTTTCAGAATCGGACAGATTGTTCCACATTTCACCAAGTCTCTTGGCTACATCTCCAATGCCCAGGCTCGGATGCTGGGCCTTAATACCAGGCCTGTTGTCTGCACAGAACAGGAAAAACCCTGACCTGAAACGGCAACGACAAAATTGACAGTTTAACAACATGTTACTTCTCAATTTCTCCCTTTAAAAAGCTCAGAAACACATACGCTGGCCGCCTCGGAGCATTGGGGTCCTTCTTCTGCTTCTGACCCTTCTTTCCTGGATTGTAGCTCATCATTTCCTGGTCATAACGGACCTTGTCTTGTTTGGCGAAGTCATCAAATTTAGTCTTTTCTTTGGGTGACATAGTCTGAAAGAAAACCAATTTGAGATACTACATTTAGTCTTCTCTCCAGATGAATTTGTGCTTCGATCTCAGGACAGGTACGTCTACTTACTTTCCATCGCTCGGAGCACTTCTTGGAAAACTCTGAGAAGCTGACACTGACGCCAGGGTTCTTCTTGTTGTGTTCCTCACGACACGTCTTCACAAAATAAGCATAGGCAGACATCTTGCCTTTAGGCTTTCCTGGTTCACCTTTCGCCATTGTTGCTGCACCTCTCAAATATCACCACACCTGGTAAAGACAGGTAACAAACCAAAAATGTAATAAATTAAAAAATGAAGTTACCATTTACACAGAATTTAAATTTAGATAAAGCCACTGGCATAGCTATACACAGTGCAAAGAAAGTACCTAAAAATCTCTTTTCACAGTTCTAAATTCACTGTAAACCACAGCGTCACAAGGCTGATTGCAAAACGGATATTTCACAAGGTTTCATAAACTGCTACAAGAACATACTTATATTGATTACGAATAAATCTTCCGCCAAACAATGTAGTCCCTGTCAACACAGCGGCGGTGGCGCATTAATACTAATGTGATGCGGTCACAGCAGGCGCGTTTACTAAAAAAAAAAAAAAAAAAAAAAAAAGACTTCGAACGGGGCTCAATTAATCGCTGGACAAAATATCCATTTTGTAATAAAGAAATTATGTAAGAAACAAGTTAAATATAAAAATTAAATTTTATGTTTAATTGCATATTCAGGTCATATTTTTATTTCACGATTATGTTGCCTGCGATTATATTAGGTCCACGTCGAACGATTTATTCAACTTCCATTTTGTTAAGTGCACGGTCATGAGAGAAACTACGCTTTATTTTTTACGGTGAAGCTGTACAATATTGATAGTTTCGGAAATATGCGGTCTTTTTTCCGTGTGATAAGTTTTACGGCCGGTTATGTGTCGCATTAAGTGTGTGGAGACTGACTGCCCGGGTCTGCAATCAGGCTTCATTTATTAAAATGGCCCCCATCTGTGGCGTGGAACAATGACTTGCATACGTTCATCTATACTGCAGACTCTTAGAAGACATCGTTTACTCAGCTTTATATCAGCTCATATAAAGCAATTAATTTAACCTGGCAAGTTGTAAACAGCGTTCCCCTTTGCGAAGTTTTACCTCAGCATTCGAAGACTTGCGAATCCTACTATAGCGAAAGATGGGCTCATGAATATTAAATTACGCTCTGTGGCGTTTACCCGGTACGCTTTAACGATTGGCTACAAAGTACAAGTGGGGGTGGGGAGGCGTTAAACCGCTAGCGAATAAACAAACCATACTACGGCGTAGGCTCGCCTCATGCATATTAATTGCGCGACGCTGGAAGGAACCTTAACGAGCACCGTCCACAGGAAAATTAATATTCATGAGCAAACCCTTTACCGTAGTAGGATTTCTAAATTAGTGCCCGGCACAAACCCGTTTGTAACAAAGGCAGAGTCAAACCAGTCATGACTGGCACGGCTGTCAACAGCGCTTTAACACATCAATCCTTTCTACGACTAGCAAAACACATAACCGTGTAAAACTTGAACAAACGTTTAACAGCAAACGCAGCGAAGTGTTACGACGAACTTCAGGTCATTTAACAGCTCGTGGTTTATTTGAGACTGATTTTAACATCGCCATTTTAAAAGCACGTTCGTCACTAAACTTCGGCTCAACCGACAAATATAACGTTAATCACTTGACGACATAGTACCGATAAGCAAACTAGCACTGAAAGAACGAACTGCACACTACAATAATCATTTCACTATAAAATAAATGTACATAAGAGAAACGGGTACAGTTATATATAAATGCTATACAAATAAGCATTTTCAAAATTACAATAACGTTGTTACAGGGACACGCTACTCAAATAAACCGTTTAAAATACCGTTTTTCACAGATACCTTCTGATAACGTTTGCCCCGTCGTCTGTTCTCCTCAGTCACACTAAACGGCCTCGCGCTTCCTCTCTATAGGAGACCACACAGCCTCGCGCTAGCTCACTAGTACGAGACCTGCCTGATTGGTCAGCCGCGGCGCACGTTTAAAACAGCCTCCACAACTGCGGATTGGATAAAGGAATTTGCATAGTCATATATGGTTTGCCGCAATTGGTCGAAGGTGTAAGTCACGCCTCATTATTCAAAAACAAGGCGGGAATGGCTATCAAAACAACAAAGTTGTAAAGGTCTGTGGAGAACAACGTGTGAGCATTGACTGGCAATATCATACACATAGCACTGCTGACTGAATGCTGTTAAATGTTAAGATTTTTTAAAAGTATGCACAACAGTAGGAAATAGTGTAGTCTGGCTGCCAGACTAACATAAACATAAAGAGAAAAATAGTCAAGTTGCTAAAATACCGTAAAACTGTTTTGTTAAAGTTAGACCCTGACAGGACAATGCAAAACTGTTAATAATTGAAGACGTCAGATGTGAAAGCCTTTAAGTGCTGTTTTCTTCTAAAATTAACGTTTTTATTAAGCTCCTATGTTTAGGTTCAGGGATTTCACTTTATTGACAAGGAATATGTTCTCTTTGCCATTAACGTAAAATACTTTTTAATACAAACATCAGAGCCTGAAAAAATAATCATTGTAGAAGAAAAATGTTAGACGGCACTTAGAAGCTTTCCCATCTGAAGTCTTAAATTGTGAATTTATAAACAAGAATAAATGTATCTACACAAGCGATAAGTATATTTATAGACGTTTATTATAAATACACAGTTCAAATGTTACGTGTTTTCTGTAATTAAAAGCAGATTTGCAGATATAAAAATTGTACAGTACAGCACCAGACATTTTTAGTAACATATTTGTTACTCTTGAGTCACAAAACTCAATGTTTAACAAATGTTTTTATACAAAACTAATAAAACCGTCAGCCAAAACATTTGGGGGTGTACAAATTAGACATTTGTTATATGAATGTTATACAAAAATGAAGTCATACTACTTAAAAACCTTTAATTTGTATATTAAAAAGTAAATAGTAATAATTGTACTACTAAGAAAACCTTTGGAATAAAAAACGTATGTATACATGATAGTGCGTGTTAAAATAAAATTGAGTATTAAGTAATAATTGGTGTTTGCAATACAAGAGTTAAAAAACATTTCCAGCAAAACAATTGTAACATCTGTACATGCTTCATGGACTACATTTTATTATCAAAACTGGGGTAAAATAATTTTGTGCTTCGAAAATACTGTATGGGAACACAGGCTTTGATGTTGAAATGTCTGACAATGATAGCTGATGAATTGCCAAGACCATACAGGCTTCGGCATAGAAATACTGTTATTACAATATATATATTGAACTGTAGTGTTATGCGATTTGGTCAGTGGTTCTGTGGCCTTTAGGGGGCAGCATTGACCACATTATGGTCATGTGTGCAACGTGCATGCGCAGTGGTATAGATCACGAGATTAGACTGGGATTTTATCAAACAGATATAAACACTCTTTATTCCTCTGTAACAACAGACAACAAGACCACTGAGATCTACTGTATACTCAGACGGTAGTCTGCATTGGCATCCCCTCATGCTCTGAGGAAGAGGAAAGAGAATGAGAAGCTGCGTCTCGTTTCAGCTCTTCCACCCTCTTCTGCAGCTCTGATCTCAAAACCAACAACTCTTTTAGACTCTGATGAACAGGAACCTGACAGAAAAATCAACGTTGTTATATTTCAATGAGACCTACAAAGTTAAGACCAGTCTGGTAGAAAAGCAGTTCATGCCACCAGTCACAGTTATTGAACATCAATCATCTTCATGATGTCTTGCTCACCTGTGGCCTCATGTGAGGGTTCCAGCGTACGTAATAACTGACCCAAAGCTCTAGATTTCTCAGACTGGCTACTGGGTACAAAACGTGGTGCTCGTAGTTCACATACAGAGGATTCGTAAAATCCTCAACCTGACTGTTAACGTAAGACCACAGGGACACAGTCCTGCTGTAAACTTCCTGCAAAAAAAGTAACAGCAAGTTTATAAAAACACCTTAACTTACGTTTTTTGTTACTGTTGTTTCATAACAACTGAGAATTTACTGCATAATCTTCGAACGGGCCATATATAGACACACTGATGTCAATGTTGGAAATAGACTGTAATCTCTCATTGAATCTCAGGTGACTAAAAGGTTACGAAACTTCAAAAGAAAAATGTAAATCACTTTAGCACTAAAAACACTTTTTAAAACACAGACTTAAATAACAAACATGACTTAAATAAAAACTATACTAACGTCAACGCCAATGCACTGTATCACTACTTTTATATAATGCCCGAAGTAAATGTGTGGGCCCTTTAAATTTGAATGGATTCTGATTGGCTGTCAACGTTTCATCATTCCTCTGTTCTTCATAGTTATAGCTATTCTATTCAATTTAAAGTGATTTTTTTACGTAATCGCTATTGATACCGTCCTTGGTACGAACGGACCTAAATGCATGATGTGCTGAATTTACAATAAGTGCAGCTGTTCTTGCCTTTGAGACTCGCTCTTGCTCGCTGTTATAGAGGAACGTCCCAAACAGGCAGCTGTACAGATGATCAAGGACAGTGATGAGAAACAACTCGTTGAATTCAAATGCAGAGGGAAACTACAAAGAGAACAAAAGAAAAAGTTTGACTGGACGGCACATGCTGCTACATTTAAAGAGAGTTGAGGTGAAGTGTAACAAATCGACCATCCGTCTGGTCAGTATATTCAATTAAACAAAGCAATGCTTTTAAAGTGCCAGAGAGCAACAGTTTATACTTGTGGGGGGAGTCAACATACAAGTGACCAAAAGAGGGCGTCTTACCTGTCGGGTCATTTGCCAAACACAATCTATGAACTGCACAAAGAGAGGAGAACGCTCAGAGTTGGCGTGATTCCCGTCTCCATGTCCCACACGCTAAAAGACACAATTAAGGTGGGAAAAAAACAATAAGAGTTTAGTACACTTATAACATTTTATTGGGTTGCAATCCGGGGGGGGGCACACCGTTAAGATTTTGTGCCTGGCTCTGTGAACCAGGATCAGCATTTACTGACCGAGGCAAAGCGGTGTCCAAAGCTCAGCCACTCCTTCTCCAGCAGCACCTGGAAGCCCCTGAGCGAGCGGTAGTGGCCGTCTAGCACGAGCATGGCCAGAGAGGTCAACTGAGCCGTACGGTCCCAGCCATCACTACAGTGGACCACCACCGACGTCTTTCCAGACTCGATTCGGTCTGCGATACGAACCGCACCTGCCAGCAGGAGCTACAGAGAGAACATTGGATCATTTTCTAAGCATTATAGAACATCAATCGGCATCTATTTATACATACTTATTTAATGCCTAATTGACAAAGTTTTTTGCACACAGAAGCTGAATTAACACTGCCATATTGTGCAGTAGTGCTCCAGTGACCAGAGTTCAAGTCCCGGCTTGATGTCCATTCCTGGCTCCTCCCCTTACTGTCATTCCATATCATTACCTGTCGTTTCTACACTACTGTCAAAAATAAAGCTGTAAAGTGTAAAAATATTATTTAAAAAAGTAAAGTTTAGTCTTTTAAACAGGCTGCATGTGAGGTGTATTTGTGTTTGTAGTAAAACTGTTGTTAGGACAAACAAACGTGTGCTATTAGTTTAGACAGACGTTGACATATCAAACAGGTCAAATGTTTTGTAAGCACCACAAATCAAAAACTGTTGAACAGCTTGAAAATGGCTACTAAGAAAACCTGTACGACCCTTATGAAACAAAAATATATGGGCATATACAGGAAAATATAATGCAATATATTAAATAATACATTTGTATATATTGGAACCAAGCGATTCTATTTTTCGATATATAAAGAGCAGCAATTCCTTATGTATTATTTAATATATTGTAATATAGTAACATTGTGTTATTCTATATATTATCATATATATATAAAATGATTTAATATTGAGATTCAACATACAGCAAAATATATTTTCTTTGCATATGAGGGATTACCTTGAGTTTGAAACACCGAAAAATAACTTGAGGTAAACAAAGCAATAGAAGACAAACAGCAATGAAACTTTGTGAGTACATATGAAAGTCATGTGTTT
This sequence comes from Triplophysa rosa, assembly GCF_024868665.1. Lineage (NCBI taxonomy): Eukaryota > Metazoa > Chordata > Actinopteri > Cypriniformes > Nemacheilidae > Triplophysa > Triplophysa rosa. The sequence continues at coordinate 6,090,560 of NC_079908.1, forward strand.
TCTGAAACAGGGTCTAATGATCATCTCATGCAACCGTGAATTCAGTTTTAATCCAGGCATGACTTTAAAATGATTCTCAGATTCTCACCCTGATGTATTCCAGCCAGTGTGTGGAGTCCACCGATGAGAACCAGTGTTGTTGGTCGATTGCAGGATACACCACCTCCTTAAGTTTTCTAAGCGAGTCTCTCATGACATGAATGTTGGGGATCTCCAGAAAGTTCAGCTCCACATTGATGTAGAAACTCTCATTCTCGTATCCTCCATCTTTGGCCTTTAAAAGAGGAGCCAGTGAATATTTGTGTATAAGACAACTTATACCTGTTTGAAGATTCAGTTTAAGATGGTAGTTACATTTTGGAACATGTCCAATATGTTATGCTTATTTATAGAGGAAACAATAATGTTTTGAAATCTTGTTAATAGACGTAAAAATCTTCCTCCGAGGTCACCGCGTGCTAGCGTTTGTTTACCATACAAGTACAAACGGTTGAGTTTAGATAAATCGTCACTCCTGTTTTTGTCAGACCTGTTACGTTGTGTCCACACTGTTTCTCCTCTGTCCACCCTGTTCACGTGTAGTTTTTTATATTTATTAAATAAAATCAACATACTATATTATGCATGTTTTACTGTTTACTTGCAAGGAATGAATTGGCAAAATGAGGTAACTTAAAAATAGGACTATATGCATTAAAGTCCCGTTTTATACTAAACAAAATGCATTAAAATTACAATGTGGCAAAAACATAACATGGCTTTTTTATAATATTACTTGTTTAGTAATACTTTATTGAAATACAGTTGCAGGGTAAAGTAAGCGACTATTATCTATTCATTCTAAACACTTAAAAAAGGGAATGTCCTGTAACAGGGGGGACATTTGGCCTGTGTCACATGTAATATCCTGAGCTGGACCAGTATATTTTTCTTATAACTTAATAAGCCCACAATTAACTGAAATGATAAAATCATGGAAAGTTTAGCATTTTTTTATGGAAAGTTACTGCTCTGAAATGGCACCTAATAGTAGGAATGACCCCATTTCTTACTTTGTTGGTGTCAGCCACAGTGCTCTGTCTTGCATCAAAGATACAGAGTTTGTGGGATTGAGCATTGGCGTCGAGTATCGTCTGCAGGTAGCGCTCGTCCTCTCGGCAGCGGCGGTCTGATGGGCCCACCTGAGGCTGACCACAGCGAACTATTGCCGCCTGGCTTTCGGGGTGAATCCAGGACAGCACCTGAGAGAAATATCGCAACAGTTATTATAATGTCACGCGGGGCTTGCCATGGGTATGGCTGTTATTGAATGCGGGAATGACAAAGTAACATGGAGAAGTGTGAAAATACAGAGCATGGTGTATGCCACACAAATTTAAAGCCAAAATGTTGGGCAAAATGATAAGTAGTGTTAGTTGTTTATAACTGCCTCACAGCATTGTTGCTTAACATTGAATCAGGGTAAGGAGTTATGAAAATAAGATTTTTATGCAGTAGCTCAATAACTGATTTTGTTTATTTCTAAGCAAAGCTATGAATGACAACTTGAAAAAATTATTAAAAAACTGCTGATATAGACCATGTCATTGGACAGGCGCGTGCCTGACCCCCAGCTAACTTCCGGTTTGTGTTTGGCTAGTGTCTAATAATGTAACTGTTTATATTTAATTTAATTTAATTTATGTTAATATGAATTGATATGATTATTTTACTGTATAATAATTATATTAAATAAACGATTTGTTGAATTTTGTTGTACGTTCATTTTATTTAATAAACAATTTGTTGAATGGGTCCTGAAGTTCGGTCGCATTTAAAGAAACCGTATGGGATGCGGTTGAGCTTGGTATCGCAGTCTAAATTCAAAATACTGGAGAGACAAGTTTAACCAAGTAATGGTTCAAGTTAAGTCTGGGGTTAGAAAATTGCGCATGCGCAGTAGTGTTTGTTTATGTTGTTACTTTGAAACAGTCTATAAAATTCTAAATGAAAACTTCAGGTCAAATAAATGTTTTGCTTGGTCAAATAAATATTTGTAAATATCTTACACTATAAAATGTCAATTTTAAGACAAAATTTTATTTTTAAATTAAATATTTTAATGAAAGTTAAGGCAGACTGATTTCATAAATAATTGTCAGACACTCACACATGCACTCGCACGCATACACACACACGCAAACATGTCCACGCACACACACACACACACACACACACACACACACACACACACACACACACACACACACACACACACACACACACCACACTACACGACACACACCACACACACACACACACACACACACCACAACACACACGTACATGTTTGCACAGCTATCTTATGAGGACATACATTGACGCAATGCAATCTCTAGCCGTTACCCTAACCCTAACCATCGAACTACATGCCTGACCCTAACCTTACCCTAAACCTAACCTAACCTAACCTAACCCTAAAACCAAGTCTTCACCCTCAAACAGCCCTTTAAAGGGGTCTCTGGAAGTGAGGACCAGCCAAAATGTCCTCACTTTACTCTCCTTGTCCTCACACCGCTGGTCTACAACTCAAACCGGTCCTCACAAATATAGATGTACAAGTACACACACACACACACACACACACACACACACACACACACACACACACACACACACACACACACACACACAGGAGAGGCTCACAGGGAAGCGGCGTTTGGCTCTGAAAGCTGCCACTCTCTTCAGCTCATCTTCTGTGACGTTTGAAGGCATGACCAGCAGGGCTGGGTACGTCTCACACACTTCATAACTACTGTTCACTTTACTGATGATCCAGCTCTCATTCGGCAGACCCTGTTATCACATAAACACAAACAATATTTATCATGCCTTTAGGAGCATATAAGCGGAGAAAATGACATTACTGCACATCATTTTTTATATTTTTACTGCTTGTCTATGTGTGTATGCACAAGCAGGATTCATAGTTTTTTATATAACCATCTCACTAAATGATTTCACTACAATCATTAAACTATTTCACTCTTTTATCTGTGAGGAATTATGTTTTACTTATATACCTGTCTCTTGTACTCAGCGACTGGGTCATAGATCTTCCAGCCATCTTCTGGAAACTTCTCTCGACACTTATAGGCAAACAGAGGCTGAGAGCAAAGAGAATTTACATCATTAAACTTGTCCCTGTGCTATGAAGTAAAGTGTGTCAGATGACTGTCTTCTCCTACCAGGTTGTGGGACAAAGGGAAAGCATACTGTGACAGTATTTCAAACACCTCCACATTACTCTGGCCTTCCTTTCTGTAAGCAAACCGGGCGTTCCTTATGTCCTGTGAAAAACACACAAAATAAAAAGGACAGGGATGAGGAAGAGAGGCGATGACAAGTAGAAGACAGGTGATGAGATGAAGAGATCCTTTGCCTTGCAGACTATTTCAAGTCCCTGATTGTTTTCTCCATGACTCTGAACAGCGATCGACTCCAGCCTGCTTACTGCTCCAAGATTCACATCCAACACGAAGGGAGGCTCCTTCACATCACATGAAGAAACAGCATTAATAACAAATCAAAACATCAAGGCTATGGGATAGAAACACCTGGCCGTGTCTCAGTTTGCATACTCTTAATTGTCCTCTGGTAGTGGGTGATCAAACTAACATATTGTAAAGTGACAAATCAATTTGATATATTATACAGTATATATAATAAACAGCTGTGTTAAAAATATATATTTAAAAAATAATAATAGCCTACATATTAAAACAGCCTCACATTTTACTTTAGTTAACACATTGGTCAAAAGAAAACCCCCCGGAATCCTCCATAATCTCAACAATAAAAATCTGATCTGACACACTACATTGCATGGGTAGTATATGAATTGTGACACCACCGATGTTTTAAAGGGGTCATATGACACGACTAAAATGAATATTATGGTTTGTTTTAGATGTAATGCAATGTGTATACATGACTTAAGGTTCAAAAACGCTGTATTTTCCACATACCGTGCATATTTGTATCTCCTCTTTGCCCCGCCTCTCTGAAACGCACAGATTTTTATCAAAGCTCATCGCTCTGAAAAGCGAGGTGTGCTATGATTGGCCAGTTAACCAGTGCGTTGTGATTGGTCGAATACTGCAAGCGTGTGAGGGAAATGTAACGCCTCTTACCATATTTGGAACATCAGGTTGTACTGACAGGTACGCCCACCTTACTTGTGTACACATTTGGGCGGTCTTAGTCAAATCATACCAGGAACTGATGTAGATTTGTGGGGGTGTGGTTACACAAGGCGTTTCAGGCAGGTCTGGGTGAGCATTCGCTTTTAGATAGAATGCATCTTTTGTTCCGACACTTTAATTTTTGCAATTTTACGTGTCTAATACATGCATGGGCAACTTATAACCAAAAACACAGAAAAACACGTGTTGACGCCATATGACCCCTTTAACTTCCACTGGCAAAAAACATGAGAAGTGTGTTACCCGAGTCAAACTCTTGAAGTAGAGCTTGTAGTCAGTGATGGTTAAAGTGCCCCTCACAACACCAGAGAACGGACAGATATACATCACGTCTTTGACTATAAAAACATACAAGGTCATCTATGGATGATCTTAAGAATTATAAACAAGAGACCAACTAAAGGCATTTGTAAACAACACTAACTAGAACAGCTTTTGACTATAATCTTACAACGTTTATTATGACTTATAAAACTCATTTAGTATAAATCAAAATCAATTAAGGAAGCTGAAGAAGTGGTTTTATGACACATTAGGACACATTAAGATGCTGAAGATGTCTCTTACCGATAGCTTTGATAGATTCTCCAGGTACACGTGGCGCTTCCTCCATCTGAGCCTGCTTATTTCCTTCTCTCAGTGCCTGACACATAACACAACACACACAGATGAGAACAAATATAATATATTGATATAATATTACTATTTGACAACATTTGTATGTTTATCATTATGCAAATACTAACTGATAAAGGTCCATATTCTGGTTAAGCTGCTATTTTGTACAATATACAGATGTTCAGTGACTCAAAAATCAAATTAGTAGAGAGATGCACCAATACTACATTTTTCCACCGACAAAGACAGCCAATTATTCACAGTGATCTCTGTCGATACAGATTCTGAAGATTAAATTAATATTTCTAAAAGTTATTAATTCATATAATGACTATTAATATTGAACATCAAACTGGTGATGTTTCTTAAAGCCACACTATGGAATTTTGCTCACGGGTTCCCCCATGTGGTTGATAAGCACAATTGTCTGTTACCAGTGTTGTAAATAATGTCACTGTTTAAGCTTCCCCGTGGGCAGCAGTGGCGTAGTCTACGTGATACGCAGCTATACGCCGTATACCAACTAGATAAGTTTAAGGATTTCCGTATACCCACTTAAAAAGGCCAGAGGATACGTAACAACAACGTTTAGTTTCAGAAAAAAATGACTTTTGGACCATTGGTGCAACCGGGAGATATGAAACAAAAGGAGATCATGAAAGGCAAGTATTTACACTATTTCAGTGTTTTCGTAAGCCTGTCCCTGAAGCTACTGCCGCTTCGGGGTGACGCTGCAGATGGTGTTACAGAAAATGAGCGCAATGAGGCTCATGCTACGCTGTACGCAGGGTCCCTCTCTGTCGCGGTAGTGTCCCGGGGTCGCAAACACGTACCTATTCTTTAATAAAATTAGCATATTTGTTATCATTAATTATCACTGTAAGGGGATTGTTTGCATTCAATTGTATCTAACTAGCCAAATTCCCAAACGTTCGTTTGTGTGGTGAATCAACAAATTAGGGAGAAAGGGAGAGATGACTTATACTACCATGTATATGATTGTTTTAGATGATAAGAGATGAGAACTTCTTAAAGTCAGTCTAGAGACACTGCCAGCAATCTAAGTTTAACGGTGTCGTGATCTCAGTCTTGTCATGGCTTTGTGTCTTGTGTGGGTGTGTGTTTTGAACACGTGGAGTGCCGTTTGACAGCTCTACACATGGTCGGTGTCTGCGTCACTCGCCCCGACCCGTGTCTCCCTGCCAGGCTTTACCCTCACCTGACGGTTTTCCATCACCTCATCACTCTCACTTCTTGCTCTTCCCCCGATCAGTGGCTTCCCCTGGTCCCTCATTATGTGCCACCGGTCATTCCTGCTATTTAGGTTTCCTCTATTTAATCCCTCTCGTCTTGTGTCAGACCGTTGTTTATTGCAGTCGTTCCCTGACCAATCTTAGTCTGGTTATCAGTCTTAGTCACAGTCTTAGCTTTATAGGTTTCTTGTTTTGTCCCTCAGTTCGGATTTAGTCCTCCTCAGCAGCTCTCTAACTATAGTCCTGTCGTTCTAGTCTCCAGTGCCTAGTCCCTTTGCTTTCAAGCTCTGTTTCTACCCCCTCAGTTCTCGTTGGCGTCCCGGACCTCCCTGCTCTCTTCACCCCGGCATCTCTCCACCCGTGGTCACCTCTCTCATCAAGAATCAGCCGGCGGGTCGAGGCTCTTCCCCGCTCTGCGTGCTCCCTTCGTAGGCCAGGATCTCCCGGACTGGGTCTACTGCCGCTTCTCCTGTGAATTCTGTCGGGTCGAGTCCTCTCCTCGCGGACTCCTGTGGTTCTTGTGGGCCATACTGGTCCGGATCGCCCGAGGTGGCTTTGCTCTCCCGTGAGTTCCGGTGGGTCGAGTCCTCTCCCCCCGGACTTCCGTGGCTCCTGTGTTCGAGGCCGGTGTCGCCTGGTGGATTATTGTTGAACTGTACCTAATAAATTACCTCTCATTTGTACCCGCATCTGAGTCTCCACATCCTCTGTTCAGACAAGGTCATGACAAACGGGTGCTTGATAAAACTGCACAAATGTTCATTGTTAATTATTATAGTTAACTATCAATGTCAATAATAGGTGCAACTTGCACTCATAAGTGTGACCCAGTGTGTGAAAATTAGGCTAAAAATCTTGTAGTTATTAGTGACGAGCATCAGAGTTTGATTTTAACCATTTATTTCAATATGACTGACTGTAAGTCTTTGTCATGGCCTTAGTCAGTCAAAATCAAACTAAATCAAAATCTAACGATTATACTTTCACAGGATATTCTTTACATTGTTTTTTTTGCCCTGCTGAAAAAATAATAGAACCATTGCCCAAAACACAAAAGATGCAGATGGGAATCAAATTGAACACATTGTTTTTTTAATTTTGTAATAGAAAAATGTGTGGTTCATAATGATATTTTAATGGAAACCACTAGAATGTAATAGTATTTTTTAGCAGGGTGGGTTTATGTAGAAATAGTATATCACAAATAAATGACTTTATTGCTGGGTTTTTACATGGATCAAAAATGTGCATTGAAAATTGCCAGCTGATAAAACCTGTGCTTTAGGGATTGTATACATATACCATCTAAGGCTAAATGTAATTCTTAACTGGCTGAGTTAGGCAGTGATCAACAAACCAGCTAGTCCCACCAGCTGTCATTGGCTATTGAAGTCTTGCTTACAAAAATCTTTCAGAATGCTCTTGATTACACATAGAGCCATACTCAATGCATTCGTGAGTGTGGTGACGCTCATGGGTTGCCAATCTGGGACTGGTGAGTAGGCTGGGGGGGAAATCTGAGTATACTCTAACCACCCAAAAAACTGGGTGGGCAGCGCAATACAGGTGAATGTGTTTACTAAGCTGATGGAACCGGCGAATGCAGAAACGTTGTTTGGAAACCATGTCGCTCTCTTCCGCAGGCAGGGGATGGGCGGGGCTGTGTGTACCGACCCGAACACAGAGCTTACAGTGTGCTTGTAGCCGCTAAGAGGCTGCTCAGTTAGCAGCGGCAGTAGATTGTGTCCGGTTAAGAGTTGTTCTACCACTGAAATAATTTTAGAGACATTATCTTAAGTTCGAAAAACTACAAAGTGTTGCTTTAACATTTTCTCTATACAGAGCACAAATTAATTGCATTTTTCTGTCCTCTTTTGATTGACAGGATGTATCTGCCTTGACCATCGGCTGTTTTTAAACTATCGGCCAATAGCACATAGTGTGAAAAATTGCTTTTATCAACCGATACGATTATTGGCCAATATATCGGTGCATCTCTACAAATTAGTACGGTTTTAGGATGGTTTCATTTGCATTGCGTTTTGAAAACCAAAATAATGCCTTGATCTGGTGAGGGCAAGAACTATTCCTGTATGTGAGAAACAGGAATACTCTGCATGTGGTTTTTCTTTTCCACCATTCCCAAACTTTATGTTCCTTCACTGTCTAAAGCAACCGGTCTGATGCTTTAAAATAAATGTGCAAAGCAATGCTGTAATTTAGTGTACTGAAGAAAATGTAACAGTAAAAAAACAAGATGCTGATGAAGCAAATTCAGCAATTGCAGAATATTTTAGATCCATATTTTTAGATGCTTCCCCACAGTTTGTCAAAGAGAATATTTACTTCAAGTGTGCATACTTATGTAAATATCTGCTATGTGAAATAGGTTGTGGAGGGAAGTAATAAATAAAATAAAAATTATAAAAAATTTAATTATAAAAAAATATAAAACATATCAGTATTACATAAATATACTATATAAATTAGATATATCGATTGATTGCAGTGATATATCGGCCAATAATCGGTATTGGGCGTAAAAAAGCAATTTTTCACGCTATCGACCAATAGTTTAAAAACAGCCGATGATCAGGGCCGATACAGTATATCCTATCAATCAAAAGCGTACAAGCAAAATGCAATGAATTTGTGCTCTGTATGTAGAAAATGTTAAGAAACATCACCACTTTGATGTTCAATATTATTAGTCATTATTTGAATTAATTAATTAATTTAGTATTGCGGCATCTCTAATAAGAAAAAAGTAAAATATTAAGCTTTGTAAATGTATGAGCAAGTTTAAAGGAATTTTAGTCTCCACCAGATGAGACTTTATGGATTTACTGGGCCAGAAGCCAACCATCTAGCAACCACCCAGCTCACCCTAGCAACCGCACTGCAACACCCTGACAGTTTATTTGTCTCTTGTCGCTGAAGACCAAGGGCTCAGACAGTGCTTTAGACAGTGAAGGAACATAAAGTTTGGGAATGGTGGAAAAGAAAAACCACATGCAGAGTGAGCAGAAGGGAATGAGTGAGATGAGAGGAGGTGGGGTTTGTGGGTCTGCTCCACCCACAGTAACAGAGCTGTTTGGCAGCCTCACAGACACTGCGGAATAAGAGAATCCAGTCATTCTGTTAAGACAACAGCTGCAGGACAACGACAGCACTGTGGAAATGTATCTGCTTGACCTTCAACCAAACAAAAGATCTGTGGAGATCTGTTCTGAATTATGTTAATGAAGCCCTGACACGGAGTGGTGACATTTCATAGAGACATTTGAGTCCAAAACATGTGTACAATCTGAAGATAAGAGAATGCGACAGATAAAAATTAAGAGATAGTTGAAAAAAAAAGGAAATTCGTCATTTCGTCATTACAAACATGCGTGTCTTTCTTTCTTCTGTAGAACACAAAAGAAGATATTTTGAACAATGCTGGTATCCAAACAACATTGACCTCCATTGGCTTCCATTGTATGGACACAAAACCACCGAGACATTTCTCGAAATATCTTCTTTTGTGTTCCACCGACGAAAGAGTCATATACAGGTTTTAAATGACATAAGGGTGAATAAATGATGACAGAATTTTTATTTTTGGATGAACTATCCCTTTAATCTTTCTGGAAAGCATCAACATTGGCACTAATGCGCTTACAGTGAAAGCCTAGCATGCAAGTATGCATCTGTGCAATAAGTGTTAAAAACATGCAAGTCTCATGTCACGACCAGCTAAATAAAAGAAAAGAAAAAAGCTACTTGTTTCACCAGATACCTGCCAGGAAGGATGTGATGTAACTCTCCGTACATTACTAGTAACAAAGCTCACCCAAACTCCACCCAAGAACAACCTGAAGTTGCAAAAACAACTGAAAAAACCTATGCAAGAAAAATATTCGACAACTTCAAAAATGTAATGGTTTAAGAAAAAGGTGACCTTGTCACGCTGGACTGCAAGGCCTCTTTTGCAAGTACATTGTAAACACACGGTTTTGTGTTTTGTACAAACTGAAGGGGTGGTGTTAAATACCACAATTTCAATGTATTTACAGAAGATACACAAATTATTGCCTTTAATTATTCATCCATGTTGTTATGAAATCAAGACACACACACACACACACACACACACACACAGAAAGAGAGACTTGCCGAAGAGGGGGCAGTCTGCTGAGGGTCAGTGTCCAAGAGAAATCCTTTAACTTCCACATCACAGTCCTGCGCCAGAAAACACCACAACACCACAGAAACAGACAGAAATAAAGAATGAGAAGGAAAACAGAGCAGAAACATCACAGGCCATGTCACCATACCAGAGAAAAAGAGAACAAGAGTCATTCGTGCAGAACTAATAAAATAACAGCGCTGTCTAATAAAGGGGTCATATATTTTTTATTACTGGAGTTCAACTTATACATTGTATAAGGTAGAAAAAAACTGTTATAAATGCTCTTTTTGTTAACGACATCACTTTACTGTTTCACGAAGAACTCCGGAAATAGTTGCTTTTTGAGTTTTAATAGATGATCTGTGTGCATAGTACAATGAACTCTTTTATTTCAAAAGATTAAGGAACATCCGATTCCTGATCTGAAACTCATGATATGAGCCCTTTAAAACCAGAAACAGAAACATCCGAACAACTCAGAAGTCGAAATGAAATGACAGAGAAGTCGATGTCATTTAATAAGGAACTGTTTATTAAATTCCTTGCTGGAAATGACTAGACACTTACCTAAACCCGAGATATTTAATACAGAGTTCTCTATGAAAAACATTCACCCAACCAGCTTTGATTTTATAAGCGTGGTTCAGATCCACTGTGGTTTTGTGATAAAAACAGCGGGTCGTGAAAAGTGTGCTGACTCTTGCGCAAGACAGTTGGCCCATAAAAAAATGCAATGGGTGGAGATCACTTGCAATTTAAAACCTGTTTTGAATTAGTGAGCATTTCACCGTTTTATTTTGTCACGTTGTTTGTTTCTGTATACCGTGTCCATTACCACTTCTGTATTCTTCTTACCGCAGTAAATAAAAGCGAAAAAACAGGGTACACCTAAGTGCAACAATGTCATCAAACACCAACAGAAAGCCGTTGTGCACTTTATGATCCTCTTCCAGTACAAACAGGAAGTTGTGATATATATATAGCAAACACGTCCGTACCTTGTACTCTCTAGAGATCATCTCTGAGCTGATGGGTCCTGAGATTTGACTTGACATTGTGGCTGCAATCAGCTGTTTACACCATTCAACATGAGCTCCTGTGGGACTGTAATGCACATGTAAGAAGTGTTAGTGAGTGTAAACATCAAGTGTGCACTAAAAGTATGATCAGGTACAACACTATTCAGAAGTTTCGGGTCATTTACTCACAATATTACATTACAATTTAAGTTTACTAAATGAAAGAAATTAATAGGTTGGGCATAATTATATGTTTGTCTATAAAGCTTTTTTAAGAATACACTTCGACAATTTTAGTCAAGTGACACTCAAGTTTTGAAGGCCCTTACAGAAATGAACCATGACTTTATTAAAAGTGTAGTAACCAAGGTTTCATGGTTTATCTACGGTTATTGTAGCAAAAACATGTTTTTTCCCTTGCAAATAAAACCAAAAACGCTGGTTTCTTGACTGGGGGGGTTGGGGGGATATATATATTCTGGTTAGGCTGGTTATATAATTAAAGTTCATTGCATGCATCATTTTTACATTTTTCTGTGATTAAATTGACAGATTATTATTTGATACATAATACAAAATAAGCATTTAGTAACTATTTAATAATAAGTATTTCACTTTTAATTATTTTAATTGGCAGCTGGATATTTTTGGAGGGACCCAAGAAAAATAGTGGCAATGCCCCCCCAGACCCTCCCCATGTTGCTACATTATTATTATAGTTAAGAGGAAATAACTTAGCTGTACTATGCTAAAAATAAGACATTTAACAAACAATATCAAAACAGTTGTTGCTTTAATCGTATCATTTGACTCTTATCAAGCGGACATTGGTCACGCTGATAAGTCATCGTTAAAAAAAGACTTTTATTTTAAATGTGTGGATTTCTCAGAAGTTATTAAGAAGCTATGAATGATAAATCACTGGGTTATTATGACCCCCATATAGTGCAACTGAGCGAAAATAAACGATCTTTTATAATTACACTGAGTGCTCAGCTTGAGTTTGTTATGTGATGTAAACGTGCTGTTATTTGCACTGACCTGTCTGGAGTTTCAGCGCTTAACTGTGTTGAACTCGATCGCTTGTCCATCCTCCACCGTGAGCGATATCGCATCTGTCGAGACTACGTCGCATATCCAACGATCATGTGTGTGCGCTGCTTGTCATAGCTTTCCTTCAAACTTGTGACACTCAATATTATGAATCCTACTATGAAGGCACGCTCGTTACCTATTAAGTCTGAGCTTTCAACCCGCCCAATAGAAATGTCTTCTTTATGAATATTAAAAACGTAGAGCTGACGTCGCGTTGGTATTATCCAATGGCAAAGTCCGGGTCATGAATATTAAAACAGAGAACTCAATCTCCTCCCTCAACAGCACCGCCACGCCAGCGCTACTGAAGACCTAAACTACGTTAACCAAAATGCAACACCGGAACATGACAACAATTTTAAAAGATATATTTACGAAGCCATGTTTTATTGATTTAGTAGTTATATTACTTTATAGTCCCCTGAAGAAAACTTGAATGAATGAGAAAATTGATGCATTTAATTTATAGTTATAATTTTTTTTTAAAAACACTTAAACCAAATCTGCATTTTGAACAAGATTTCAATTAAAAAATAAATAAATACCCAAGTGTGTCTGTCCACTCAAAACTTTATTGTTATGTGTAGATACAAAATACACTTCTGTAAAGTAAACACACTTCAGCGTTTACGAAGGATGAGAAGGAGCAGAGGGCATTAGTTGAAAGGGAATGTGTACTGTCCACACGTCTTTACGACCCCTAGAAAACATAGGGTCAATGAGCCAGCGTGGGTTAGAGAGTCTTGTTAGGTATTTCTGATTGAGTTCGGTCAAGCAGGCAGCTTTCTCCATCTCTCTCATCTCTTCACATGGCACATTCTCAGGACAGAGCCACGTCTCGCCAACATCCACAAGACCTGCACATATAAAAATCATACAGGTTATAAACTACAGTGACAAGTAAACTATAAACATAGAGATATGAGACACTGTACCTAATTTCAAAACCACACGTTTATGTTGCAATATCAAAAATGATCAGAAATGGGCTTTACTAGTTTCTAAGAGTAAATGTAGTTATACTAACATACTACAATTCGTTATATGTAAATTAAAATACATACTATACAGTGTTTTCGCATAGGAAACCCTTTATTATCTTCGGTAAAATACTGTAATACAAAGCTTTAATAAAATGTTGGCAATAGCAAAACATGTATTATTATAATGAATTACAAATTTAAATGAATAAATCTATTATCATTTGGATTGAATTATTCAATGAATACCTGCAATAACACCACGCCCAAACCTTTCTCCAGAATTCAGAAGTTCATCAATTTGTACGGGCGTCATTCCCAGTCCATCTGTCAGGATCTGTCTCCAGTCTTCCCCCTCCCAGTTCTTCTGTGCGATGTGCACCGCTAGAGTGCAGTTCCGCATATCCGCCAGCAGGGGTCTCCAGCGGGTCTCTATTGTTTTAACACCATTCAACACAAGAGCAGCGTACGGTTGCCGAAATGATAAACAAGACACTTCTAAAGTCATTCTTAGACAGCATTTACTATCACTATCTACACATTAAAATAAGACGTTACATCCTTCTCGCCAGCACAGTACTTGCCCACTGGATTGTGGTTTATTCAATAGGTTACGGATTGAATAGTACGGATACGGATACGGATAGTTATCGTTTTTTAAACATGAACTGTGAAAGTCTGTGTCGTTCAGCCATATGTAAGATAAACACGTCCAGTTTTAACACAGAACACGCCTTGTGTGGACGGACGACTGGGTCCTACGCTTCCTGTTTTTTAACTGCTGCTCATAAAAGACGAGACACTGTTATAAAAAACATGACAAATTATAGAAAGAGCGCCACCTAGTGCTGCGAAGACCGGGGCTAGTTGTCACATGGGAAAGGTGTCAAAAGATCTATATTTGTGTTGTCAACTCTTTTCTATGAGTGATAACCTCTGGGAAATATGTTTGAGACTAAAAAGTGCCCAGATATCTTGGCTACCATTTAATTGTATACACTGTGGATTTTTGGACACTTGGGAAGTTACTTAAAATGTATCAAAATCATTCTTTTAGATATAAAAAGAAATCAAGTGGCATTAATTTATTTTAAAGTCCGCTGACTAAACATCAAATATACCGTATTTGTATGAAACCTTGGCTTTCTACAATATGCCCATCGTTATTGGTATGAACTACGTGTGCTTATTTCTTTGAGGCAGTTTGTACAAGTAATTGTTAAAAATAAACTATTTCTAGCAGATAATTATTATTTATTTATTTACATTTACGCATTTGGCAGACGATCTCATCCAAAGCGACTTACATTGCATTGTACTATACATTTGTTTCTGACTATGTGCAATACCCTGGAATCCAACCCATGACCTTGGCGTTGTTAGCGCCATGCTCTAACCACTGAGCTACACGAAAAATTACATATTTTTGAAGGTTATATATGAAAATGTATATATTTTGCATGGCTAAAGTGTCTAAATGGTTGACACTGCATTTCATTTAGAAATGGCAACCTGTTTTTTAATCAAAAGCACTGTAGTACAACAAGAAACAAAGCTGCTTTCAGAAATTCACATTTATTGAATTACTTAAACTTTAATGTAAGGTTCTCGTGGGTTTTACAGAATTCGATCTTCTCAAATTCTCCTTTTAGATTAGTCCTGTCAACACTGTAAAAAATGATGTGATCAATAAGTCATGGCAATATATTTTTGCCTCAACCTTTTTTAACTTTTTATAAGTTACAGCAATTCAACTCAAGATTTAAATTACTAGTCAACATGTAAAATGGTAAGTTTAAAAATTATATACAGCCAATTTAATTACACTTAAAAATTTAAGGGAGCAACATTTTTTTTACAGTGTATCAATATTTACTGTTCATTACAAGATGATTCACAGTAAACAAACAAAGTCAAGAGTGTACTTGAGATTTCCCCCAAAAAAGAAACAAAGCCGCTCCACGATTTCATTTAACAAACAAATAGTGTGTCTCCAGGTCACTTTCTCTCTCTCAGCCTCCAGACAAGCTCTGGTCCTTATGACCATTTCTGCTTTCTGTCCTCAACAGTTTAAATGGTTGGACGTCTCTGGATCTTCCTCTGTGATCTGAGCTTATCGAGCCTGGTGGCTCTCCCCTTTTAGTGGTCAAAGTAAAAGGATATCGACCTTTGTAGTGTTTCCAGCTGTGGCTGAACATTCAAAGCATCTCAGTCGCATCAGTAGCTGCTTTCATGCCCTGTGAGGATGTACAGATTGCTCACGGCAGATGGATCATCCGTTGGGGTACTTTGCAAGATTATATCCCTGGACAACAATTATTTTAATAAAGTGAACATATTAGTATGTACAGTACAATCAGTAATGATATGTTATTTAAAACTATGGCACCTGTTTGTTCCCAAAACTTGAAAAACTCGACTTCTGTCTGTAATCTCCTGAGTAACCTGCGATAAACAGCGAAACGTTTAATATTTTCTTTCTTCATTAATACAGTATTTATTCTTTCAGACAGTAGGTTTACCTCATTCATTTGTAGACTCCTTCCTTTCAGACCGTGTTTCCAGAAGGCAAGAACACTGTCCTGTAAGCACACTATATAAAAATAGATTGCTGGTTTTGAAACACCAGAGGTCTTATTCCTGAAAGACAAAACACAAAATGTCTTACCGAGCGTCTGAATAGAAAAATCAAAAGTCAGTTCAGAAGTCCTCTGATCGCTCGGACATCCCTGCAGATTCACAACCTTCACTGTGTCTGAAACAGAAATGAAGGATGTTTGTAGTTTCATTCAAAGCTCTAGTACTTTCTGTGAAATTATATTATGGAAAATACTTTTATACCAGGTTATGAACATTATAATCAAATTGTAGACGCAATATCATGGATTAAACTGGAATAACATAGATTTGAGATATACAGTGTCGCCTTCTGAAAGTCTAGTGTGACCACGGATACAAAGTGCTTCAAAGTTTTAATACAAAAACATGCATTTGAAAATGTCTTACTCTCCAGAGCGATAAGAACAGTGTCCCGGTCCAATTGTATAACTTGCTTGACCTCCAGAGACTCTCCATCTGTGAAACCACAAAATTTCAGACACTACGGATCATTTGATCAACATGTAGCTCACTTGAAAGATCCTTAATACAGCCAATGCAAAATAAAATTCCTTAACACACGTAGAAATATGACTGTTGTATTGCTTAAAAGTGAATATGAACTTCTATATGAAATACGAAATATGAAAGAGCGTCTTTTCTGTTATTTTGACCTGTTTCTCCAGTTTTCATTTTCTGCAAATAGAAACAATTGCTGCATCCCAATTCGCATACGATCCGTTCTGAATAGTATTCGAAAATAGAATTAGTATGTCCCAAATCAGAGTATGCTGAAAAGAGTATTCTCAAAGTACCCAGATGGTCTACTGTTTCTGGTGAAAGTGTGAATCCATGGCGGGGCGGACTGGCCATCTGGTATACCGGGACTTCTCCCGGTGGGCCGCATCTAAACATGGGCCGAAACGCGAATGAACATGACGAAAACAGTACATATTTTTAGTAGTAGGGATGCACAGATACCAATTTTTAAAGTTCGAGTACCAACACAGTGAGACTAATAAAAATAGAATAGCGTCATAGTCATATAAAAAAAACACCTCAAAAACATTATGAAGAAATACTTATAAATATAATTTGATGTTCTTTTCACAAACTCTCAAAACAAATATCACAACAAATTTCTGTCACATGAGATATCAGTCTTTGGTATAGGTGCATTTTTACGAGTACGAGTACATGAGCTTAGTATCCGGCCCGATACCGATCCTGGTATCGGTGCATCCCTAGTGCATAGTATACGTAGGCGAATTGGGACGCAGCAATAATTTGTATTTCAAATTTGGTAGAAATATTGTTAGTAGCTCACAGAATGAAACAATTCATATCATTTTATCCAAATACATACATATAAATAGTACATTTTAAAATCAGAAAAACTGATTTTGAAATGGTCTCTTAATTTCTTACGCGGCTGTACTTAACTCACAAGCAAAAACAAAAGCAAAAATTTCAATGTGAAACACTTCATTTAATGTATTGTAAACACAACAGTGTTGCATACAACATGAAGAGGCTATTGATTGTAAATATTAACTGTAAAATATAAGTGTGGTTGTATCCACATTAATAACACCTGGCAGACTGTACGGCGTGTCATCTAGATGCATGATGTCGAAGTGCATCTTTCCACTGGTGTATCTTTTGTCGGGTGGGGTCCTCACACCCACACACACCTGTGGCAGCTCCTCAGTTTCCTGTACGAACAGCTCAAAGATGGGCAGATACTCTGGAAGACTCAGAGAAATGTGCTGAGAGAAAATGAGAGAGGGGGGGCGTTACGTATTTCTGTTAATATATTTGAATATCACTTATCTCTCGTTTCTCACCTTGAGCTGCATGAACTTCTCCAGAGGCTCGTACCACATGAGAAGAACCAAACCGGTGGGAACAGCGGCGCACAGAAACACGCTGTCAGTGTACGGGTTTCGCACTAAAAACAGAAAAACAAACGTCAACGAGTGCACACAAAGTGATTTATGAGATGAAAACTGTCATTGGTCCTCACCTACACTGCATCTTCTGCAGCCCTTGGTGTCTGGGATCTTCACCGACACGGCATATTTTCTGGAGAAAGATGAGAATTATGGCTCGAAATCTTCCGCCCATTGACTTCAAGGGTGTTAAAGCCACATAACCGCAAGATCTCGTTACGTATGTGCAACGCCAACCGCAGGCACAAAGTGTTAGCCAAACCTTTGCACATTTTAAATGCTTCAAACCTCGAGTTGATCCTCGTGCTCAAGCGATGGGCGTTGATGGCGAGATGGCCCTGTCGACGCTGCATGTTCCTGCGATGCTCGAAAAGTGCCGGCAGACTGTGAGATGTCAACTGCGATGACTTCCCTGCGCACATCACCAATAAATGAAGATTCGCGTGTTGTTCGTATATTATTAAATATCGGTGTTGACATACCTGAGATGGTCATGAGGACGTTGTTCATCGCATACAACCAAGTGCATCTCTGAGGAAGCAACTGCAAAAGAAAAATCTGAAATATCGGTCATGTGCCGTGGGAAATCGAATCGAAGGTGAAGTGTTGTGTACCTTCTCTATGGTGTCTTCATGAAGTTCATTAAGGTTGAGGGTGTATATACCCTCCTCAGCACCCAGCATAAGGTATTGATCTGTAGGGTGTAAGAAGCAAAACTTGGATAGACGTATGTGGTGTATGCACGACTTGAGGTTGATGTGAGAAAGATTTAGGGTAAATATGGTTATGGTGGTTTGAAAAGCGGTTAACTTTACCTCTGGTCTTTGGTAGGACCCATGTAACAGCACAGTGAGTCTTTAAAGGACAGCCATTGAACACTTTGGAGAAGCAAGCTCCCATCTTGAATGAATGGAATAATGAGTGTTATGCTGGGTTCACACTAAACGCAAACAATCGCGTTCCACGCTCTTTATTACTCGAAGGGAAAAGTTCGTTATTTTCGCGTGAGTGACGCGATCTGACAAATATTTTCAACCTTCGCGGAAGACGAGATTGCCACAAACGCGTGTTAATCGCGCCGCCTGATTTGCGTCATTCGCACCGCCTGCCGCGAGTTCGCGTCTTTGCATTGACTTTGTGTGTAATTTACTTGCGCAAAACACTTAACTCGCGTTTGTTGTGAACCCAGTGTTATGCTGGGTTCACACCAAAAGCGAACAATCGCGTTCCACGCTCTTACTTGCAGGAAAAGTTCATTATTTTCGCGTGATTGACAGGAAATGACAAATATTTTCAACCTTCGCGGAACACGATATTGAAGCGTGTTCGCGTCTTTCGCACTGCCTGCCGCGAGTTTGCGTCTGTACGCGTCTTTGCATTAACTTTGTATCTAATTTACTCGCGCAAAACGCTTAATTCACGTTTGGTGTGAACCCAGTGTTACAGAAAAGAAAGCATTCACAATTGAATTAAGACTTGTACTTGGCACTCACATGCACTTGGGGTGTAGGTGGCAGTCCATGGACAACAGATTTCTAGAATTAAAAAACAGTTTATTCTACTTTAAACAGAAGATAAGACAAACAAAAGGGAAAAGATGAATCATAGGGCTGTCAACTGATAAAAAACTGAATTACATAAAATGTCTATTATACATATATATTAAACACAATTTATTGCACGTATCAATATGTGAGTGTGACCCTGCCTGTGAAATCCAGGCTAAAGTCTCATAATCTATGAGATAACAAGTATCAAAGCATTTCAAGCATTATTTTCACTAGAATTTCTATCCTTGACATGGCCTTCCTCAGTCAATATCAAAGATATCCATGTTATATTTTCACATAATGTAGTTTACGTTATGTACGATGATTTTAGAAAGAAAACAGCGAGTTGACGTTATTGTGGCAGAGAAAAGCATGTTTTTAAAACGCTCTGTAGAAATCAATGTAGAAATCAACAAAAACTACCGTCATTATTAATTACATTAAACTGACTTGTTAATTGGCGGCTTTACTTTTGTTATAAGCCCCCACTCACCGCGTCCTCTGTTTTTCTCCTGAGGGTGCTCCATTCCGGTGAGAGCGGACGCTCAAGCGCAGGGAAATTATTTCTGTTTCCTCCTGGATCTGGAGCGACAGAGCTCTCTGAAGCATCACAGATGCATTATTAACTACTTATAAACATACAGTAAATTGCAATTGTTGTTTATCTTAAAAGGAATAATTTACTCAAAAATGAAAATATTTATCATTTTTTATCACTACCACAGTAGGAAAAATTAAAATGGTAGTCAAGTGCCCCAGAACTGTATGCTTTCCTAAGTAACTAATTTTGAACAAAAACATGATACAATAATGTTTCAAATATGGTAGTCAATGACATCCCAGAAGTGTCAGTTGCTGACATTCTTCCAAATATCTTTCTCTGTGTTCATCAGAACAAAGAAATGTATACAGGTCTGGAACAACTTGAGGGTGAGTAAATGATGACAGAATGTTCATTTTTGGTAGGAGTATTCCTTTAAAAAGCGGCACTAATTTAATACCAAAGCAGGCTGGTTAGTTTGTCATAAGTATGCAAATAACTGTTCTCATTGTATTACTGTATGTAAAATGTTGACTAATTTCTTCATCTGCCTAAGACAAATATGACATTTCTTTTCTAACAGTACACTGCTGTAATCACGAGTTTCACATGATTAAATGGCACTAAATAATGTAAAGTCACCGCTTTAGATCAGTCAGAACTTTGTGACTAGATCAAATGTTTGGACAGATTTCTTATGACATCAGAACATCATAACCTCATACTGGTTCAAATGGTCACATCATAGCTTTGCTCATGCATAAGTATGATATGATATTTTGATTATTACATTTTTGGGCTCATGTGTAAATCAAGTCATGTATTACAGTAATAGGCCCGTGCACACTGACATGATGACGTTCTGATTTAATGATTAGCATTCAATTATGCAAATATGAATTAGTGCATGAGTGAGTGACTGAATGCATGACTAATGAAGGACTGTGTTTTATGAGAATATTTTTGGCCATATTACGATTATTCAGACGTCATGTAAAGGCCTTGTTTTCATTAGAATGTAATCTGCAGGTCCACAAGATAATCTGATCAAGTGCATTTTCAAAGTCAGGTTTAAGGTCTTCGTAATGCACTGCAAATGTACTAAAAAATATATATATGTTCATTTGAAGATTTAAAAAACTGAGGTATTTGTATTAAATTTGTGGCATGTTGATCTGACCTTCAGTTGGTGTTGAGCACAGAGACCCCAAACTGTTGGAATTACTGAGAAAAGAGGAGTCTGTGAAAAGGGACGAGTTTGTCAGGATGGACATGTCGGAAAGTGTTGAACCAATCAGCAAAGATGAGTCACTGAGTAGGGCGTAGTTAGTGTCAGGGGCGGAGTCTTTTAGAGGGGTGGAGCCGATGCGAGGCGAGGGAGCATTTCTTTCTTGGTTAGGGGGGCAGTGGGATGTTGAGACCACTCTCTTCACAGTGCCATATTTATCCTCATCATCCGGCGAGTGCTGTGGATTTAACATACAAGATTCATGTTATTCCATAAAACACCCACTTGTTTTTGCTCCAGGTTTTGTATTGAATTGTTCCTCACCTCAGTTGATGAGCCCCTTTTTATAGTCAAACTCCTACAACAGAGGAAACCAAACATAAGACATAACTTCAAGAACGGTCCTGTATATTAGTAGATTACAACATATTAGGACCTTTTTTAATATTGTTTAAGACTTCACTAATTGTTATCTTGTTTTACGGATTTCCATAGTCTGTGTTAAGAAACATGCTATAAAAGTTATTTCACCTCTCCATCAAAGCCTCCTCTACACACTCTAACAGACTCCTGCAAAAATATCAAAAAACACAAACGTCAGAACTCACAGTTGGGAATCTAAAATCTTATTTTGCTAATATAATTTTGCCTTGCTTTTCCTTTCAAGTCAAATGTAGAATTACATTCTTTTTGTACATTATAGTATGGAAAGTGACATGAATTGAACATTGAATATGTTGCGTGTTTTAGCAAATTTGACTCAACATTTACTAATGCCTGTCACCAATATTATAGTATAGAATGGGTAATATATGGAATAGAATAGAATGGGGAATGGAATAGAATAGAATGGGGAACAGAATAGAATGGGGAACAGAATAGAATAGAATAGAATAGAATAGAATGGGGAACAGAATAGAATGGGGAATAGAATAGAATAGAATAGAATGGGGAATATATGGAATAGAATAGAATGGGGAAGAGAATAGAATGGGGAATATATGGAATAGAATAGAATGGGGAATAGAATAGAATAAAATGGGGAATATATGGAATAGAATAGAATAGAATGGGGAACAGAATATAATAGAATGGGGAATATATGGAATAGAATGGGGAACAGAATAGAATAGAATGGGGAACAGAATAGAATGGGGAATAGAATAGAATAGAATGGGGAATATATGGAATAGAATAGAATGGGGAAGAGAATAGAATGGGGAATATATGGAATAGAATAGAATGGGGAATAGAATAGAATAAAATGGGGAATATATGGAATAGAATAGAATAGAATGGGGAACAGAATATAATAGAATGGGGAATATATGGAATAGAATGGGGAACAGAATAGAATAGAATGGGGAACAGAATAGAATGGGGAATAGAATAGAATAGAATGGGGAATATATGGAATAGAATAGAATGGGGAAGAGAATAGAATGGGGAATATATGGAATAGAATAGAATAGAATAAAATGGGGAATACATGGAATAGAATAGAATAGATAGAATGGGGAACAGAATATAATAGAATGGGGAATATATGGAATAGAATGGGGAACAGAATAGAATAGAATGGGGAATAGAATAGAATGGGGAATAGAATAGAATAGAATGGGGAATATATGGAATAGAATAGAATGGGGAATAGAATAGAATGGGGAACAGAATAGAATGGGGAATAGAATAGAATGGGGAACAGAATAGAATAGAATGGGGAATATATGGAATAGAATATGGAATATATAGAATAGAACACAGAAATAAATTATAACTCACGGTGAGTCCTTGTCCCCACTAATAGAGCTCCAGTCATCACACACACCCTAAAGCAGAGCAGAAACCTGTTTAAAATGTGTGTAATAGTGTGAGGTGAGGTACATTTTCTCATATGACTGATTGAAGCCTGAAAGGGATAAACAGTTTGACATCATTTATTTACCGTCATTTTGTTCAAAACATGTATACAACTCTTTCTTCTGCGGAACACAAAAGATGATATTTTGAGAAATGTCCCAGTTGTTTTGTGTCCATACAATGGAAGTCAATGGAGTCCAATGTTGTTTGGTTACCAACATTCTTCAAAATATCTTCTTTTGTGTTCTACAGAAGAAGGTCATACAGGTTTGGAATGTCATGAGGGTGAGTAATGAAAGAATTTTCATTTGTGGATGAGCTGTCACTTTAAGCAGTAGTTCGCCCCCCCCTCCCCAAAAAAGATTCTGTCATTATTCGCTCTCCCTCATGTCATTTTAAACCGTATAACTTTCTTTCTTTCATAAGAAATAATTTCGATATTTTAAAGATTGTGCCGGTCAGTCTTTTTCATGCAATTATGCAACCGGGACAATCAATAAAATGTGTTTGGCAGAAGAAAAGCACAAGATTTGTGATACGTCAAACTGCATTATTTGATTTGTGTGTGTGGTTGATTCAAACATTCATTCTCACCAGATCAGGACAGGGATCTGTCTCTTTTCTCATGGGGGGTCCAAACTTTACATGATCAACTGCAAGAGAGAGAAGAAAAGCAACAGTCAACAACTCTTGAGCCAAAACAAATTCATTGTTTTACTTGTATCTCACTTCCTCCTTTTAACTGTATGGCTAAACGTGTGACGCTCTACTTTCTGTGGTTATCTGCATGATATTTTAAACACACCAAAATGAACACATAGCTTTAAGATCACCTGATTTTTTGACTTTAACAAACTGTACACATAATAATGTTGTTTATCAATCAATTATATTTACAGCACAACTGTAAAATATCCCTCTTTCTTTCTGGACAGACTTTTTACATGGACAAGCGAATGGCCAGTTTTCTTGTCTAAAGGACATTAAGCATGTGGAGCCCTGTGTGGGCGCTCAAATACAATAGCAGCTCTTGTCCAGCTACCCTTGGCTTGTGACCGTGCTGTAATACAACCAAGTCACAACAATCGCTTCTCACTCACTAATGTCAAGGTCTTCAGATGAGATAAGTGACCGTCATTACTTTACAGTACTGCTACAATTCTTTAATCTTATGTAATATTGTCATGTTAGGCTCTTACCCCAGTTCCCATCTGTAAGCTTATAATAATGATTTATATTTTCATCTCTAGGTACAATTTAGTAGGAAACATCAATTTGACATCATCTGACTTCAACCCACGTGAGGCAAAGTATGTAAAATAACTTCACATATATGAAACAGAGATGGCGATAGAAAGGCAAAAGATACAGATTGATGCTTTAAATAACAAAAATTAGCAACTGGTTGGCATAAAGAAAGGTAAGTCAACACATAACCGCCCATATTTACACATCATCAACACCTAATGGCTGATGTTAATGTTTAACAGGGTTTGTGATCCCTAGTCCTGTGTATTACCGTATATAATATGAACACTCACATTGTTCTTCAGACAGGGTTCTCTGAGCAGGAAGATGTTTCACTAGAGAATGAATCTTATCAGGAAGAATACTGCATGTCTGTAAACACACACACAGACAGACAGCAGAATCACAAAACAACCTTTGATTAAACAAACACTAATGTACAAAGTCATATCCAACTTAGTTTCATTTAGACTAACTAAACCGTCATAGCATCTGGCCCACAACGCAGCGCATTCTTTCCAAACAATGACCATTTAGAATGGAAGAGACCATCTCGGACATATACTTGACATGAATGTTTTATGTTGTTTCATTTGGTATGTGTTGAAATAGATTGTATCACAACCGACCGGCATGGAAAGAAATGATGTACTGTAAATAATGGTGTACAGCCTTCATGAATAGGTGCACAGAAAACCAAAAAAAAACAACTAAAGACTATTTATCACACGTTTAAAAATGTTTGTTTATACATTATATTTGGTAAGCATTTAAACATTAAAAAAATCTTAAGTGTCTGAAAGCAAACAATCTTTTCCCGTATACAATGAAAATATTTTAATGGAATAAGTCATCCAAAAATGAACATCATGCCGTTTCAAACTCTGAAATCATTTATCATATATATATATACATATACTGTATATACTGCTTATATATTGAGCACTGCAGATAAATGAGTGAGATTTTATGGTATTGGTGTGTCAACATATCTGGGCTATACATGCATTGATCAATAATTAAATTTGATTTGAGTGTGAATTAAAAAATAAATATGTTTATTGCATCTGTTTATCAAATAAAAATTATTGAATCATCACATGGATTACTTTTACATGTATATCTTAATGTCCAAATTTTGCTCAATGTTTTGTTTGTTTATTGTACGGAAAAGTATTTAAAGAGATACTTCACCCAAAAATGAAAATTCTGTCATCATTTACTCACCATCCAGTTGTCCCAATTCTGTATAAATGTATTTGTTCTGATGAACACAGAGTAGTCAATGGGAGGCAATCTCTGTTTGGTTATACGCATTCTTCCAAATATCTTTCTCTGTGTTCATCATAACAAAGAAATAAAAAAAATTAAACTCGAAGGTGAGTAAATGATGACAGGATTTTTGTTTTTGGGTGAACTATCCTTTTAAGTATCATCATGTACTGTATGTTCTGCAGAAGAAAGTCATATGAGTTTGGAGAGGCATGAGGGTGAGTAAACGATGAGAATATTTATTTTGGGGTAAACTATATCTTTAAAGAAATCTACTTCACCTCCAGGTCGCTCTCGTCCATAGTGTGTGTCTGCTGCAGATCAGGATTATTGACTGTGTCCAGCAGCTCTATGGCCAGGTTACGGGTGAGCAGCGGTGTTACAAAAGCATGCTGAAAAGACACGAAATAAGTCCTTTAAGCCAATAACTAGTATTGATAAGCCCTTTATCAAAGATAAACCATCACATCATACATCACAGAGGTAAGAAGAAATATTTTTCAGACATGCACCTGTAAGAGTTTTTCTGCTGTTGGTCTTTTGCGAGGGTTCTTTGTCAGCGCCAGTTTGATGAAATTGTGGAATTCAGTGGACCTAGCATTGCAAAAAAGTTTGCTTAACAATTTGCTGATTAAATAATATTTGCTTTTGGTGCAAAAATTACATAAAAACTCAAAGTAAATCAAGCACATTGTCACCATTTGCTCTTGTCCTTTAGTTTGGGAGGCTGAAAACTGCTCTTGGACATCAGCATCAGAGCTCTAAAACAAATGAAAAACTGCAAAGCTGAAACACGCTTACTTGTTCTCTGCATTTTCATATTGTTTTGTCATCACAAACCCACAGGAGAATATTGAATATTGTATCTATATCATAAACTGGTATTACAGTATAACTAGTATTATATGAATGTGTACGTTTGGGGAAACACTGTTGAAAAGACTAAAAATACCCGTTGTAAGCATAGACGTGGTTTTAGAATTTGACATACTTAAAAAAATGTGCTGGTTGAAGAAGTGGTGCAGTCAGTTTACACTTTGCTCGAGAAGCTTTAATAAACAACTACACAGTTGTTGTTTTGCTTGTCAAGTACTTGCACATATCACATCACCATTTTCCCAAATTCACATTTTTGCTGTTTTTACATGGAGACGATCCAACTGTATCATTTTCAAAAAACGTGCATTTTGACATGCCATTGTGTTTAAAGGTCCAGTGTGTGAAATTTAGCGGCATCTAGGGGTGAGGTTGCAAACTGCAACCAATGGCTCACTACACCACTCACTTTTGATGCACTATGGTGGCTGACACAGAATGAAAGTGCGATTTATGGTTCTGCGTCAGACCTACGCCGTAGCCTACGCAGAGCCACATACCCTAGCCATGCCCTACATCGTAGCCTGACGCGCACCTCTCCAAAAATGTAACAACGCGTCAACTCGACGCGGACCACAAGCACTGTGATTGGTCTGCTTGATCCCCTCCCTCAGGTCAAAAAACTCTGCGATAGCGTCGCGTTTCACTCATATGTATTTCCGAATGAATCATCTAAATAAATGATTTGTTCTATATTTAACAATTCAAGCTGCAACAAAACACACCGTTTATTTTCAGCTATCACTGCTAAATGCTTACATCCAAGAGTGTACGCATACGCAACAAGCCGCGTCTTCTTTGCCGCTTGCCTTGATACTGCCAGCAACATGCCCATGGACAAGTGAATAACATAATAAATCCACATCACCACTAACCAACCAAACCTCCACAAGGCTCTGTGTTTATGCACCTCATAGGATGGAGATCAAACATCGGTGGCTGCAGCTCTGCCAGTTCAATGCCTGTGATGCCCACCGCCCAGATATCACAAAGCTGGTTATAACCGCCTTTTCTTTCCACCGCAGCGACCTCTGGAGCCATCCTGAGAGAAAGCCATAGAATAAAAACAAGATTACATTACAAGATATCAAAACATCATATTATAGAAACAATATACACGAAAAAACAACCAAATGGAAAAGGAAAGCAAAAAAATTAGTGATAAAGAGTTTAGGCACCCAAAAATAAATAAATAAATAATAAAAGATCAAATAAATAAATAAAAATCTATTGCGTCACACAAAATACTATACAGGTTTTTGTAACACATTAGAGGAGAGAATTTTTTTTGGGGGGGGGGTGGTGAGCTATGCCTTTAAATCAGGTTCTTCTCTGTTAACTAATTGAAGGAAATGAGTGTTTAATTGTTTGAGTGACAGCTCCCACTCACATCTGTTTGAAGTGACTCACCAGTACGGCGTCCCGATGAAAGACTTTCTCTTAGCAACAGATGCGTTGATCTCAGCCGCCACTCCAAAATCCGCTGAGACGGAGGGGAGACAAAAGACAAAATAAGATTTCAAATAAGAGTATTAGTTAATATACGTGTGCGTTTAACTCGTGTTCAGGGTAAACCCAGACTAACCTAGTTTGACATCTCCTCTCTCTGTTAAAAGAATGTTGGCACCCTGTGGGCAACCGAGAATGACACAATGAGAACATCCACACTAACATCATGCACACACACACACACGCACACGCACACGCACACACACACACACACACACACACACACACACACACACACACACACACACACACACACACACACACACACACAAAGTGCATATCTCTCAACAGAAAAGGAAGTCTATTAATATTACAATACATCAAACACATCTCATGCTGACAATAATGGCTTAAAAGAAAATTTACTTTTATGTCTCTATGCATTTTTCCAGCCTGATGGAGATGATGCAGACCCTGTAAACAAACAAACAAACAATAGGCTTCATAACATAATCCTGGGTTATTGTGCTTCCCGTTTCACCCAATATAAAACCAGAATAAAGATCAAACAAAAATGCTCGCTTTTTATTGGCCCGTGAACCCAAAAAATGAAGTAAAGACTGTTAGTAAATGTGTCCTCACCTGAAGTGTCTCTCTGCATACATAAGCTATCTGTCTTTCTTTCAGGGGGCCGGTGACTGCAGAAAAACAATGACCTCATTTAGTCCAACAGAACAGCGTATCATTAATCCTCTTACAGACAATAATCATTTTCTACAGAAAACACTGTAAGTGCACATGACCCTTCACAGGAATATGAAAACAACATATGGGAAGGCCTGGTTCTGAAACCATAAAAATAACTTTGTTGGATCACACGATACTTATAACTTATCAAATCAAATGATTAATAAAAGAATAATAATTGACTGAGTATTATTGATTTCGATGATCAAAACAGCTGCAGCCCTAATAATGTTCAGGAACATAAGAATTACATGCATTAATGGCAAACATATCATCTCAGTGAAATACAGATCTTGTGCTGTACTGTACCGTGGTAAATGTCCTGCAATGACCCTCCTCCACAGAACTCCATACAGATCCATAACTTGTTATTTCTGTGGAATATGGAGGTTTCGTTGTTAGTTTCACTTCATTATACCATCTGAGCGTCTACAAACTGCATTCAAAGGTTTATTTTCCCGTGTATTTGTTTCTTAAAGAGCTGACCTGAGGTAGCTGCCGAAATAGGCGACAATGTTTTTGTGAGTGCAGTCTTTCATCATGGTTATCTCATGTTGAATGCTTGAAATATCATCACCTGACAGAACAAAAGAGATGTAAGTCGGGGTTCGCTTTGTTCATGGATTAATAACAGCATGGGTTTACTAGGATTAAGAGACTGGTGTGAAATAAATTCAGACCCAGATGCACATAATTCAGCAACAACCATTTAAAAGAATGACATTCACGGTCTTAAAGGTCCAGTGTATGAATTTTAGCGGCATCTAGTGGCGAGGTTGCAAATTTCAATCAATGGCTCACTCCTCCCCCCTCCCTTTCGAAGCACTACGGCGGCTGACACAGAACTAAGATGTCGTCACGTTTTCGCTTCTTTGCCGAAGGAGATAACATATTTACGAAACGCGTTCTGTAGAGCAGTTTGTCCATTTAGGGCTACTGTAGAAACAACATGGTGAATTCCATGTAAAGGTGTATGTAGATAGAAATAGCTCATTCTAACATAATAAAAACATAACACTTCATTGTATGGTCTTTATACACCTCTGAATATTATATTGCGTTTCTATCAATAGATCCTCCCATAAATTACACACTGGACCTTTAAATAACACTTTGTTTGTTGACAGAACAACAATGTGATGATGTGAAATCTTAAGTATCGATTCGTTTGATTCTATAATTAAATATTTTCAATTTAATATTGTTAAATGTAAATGATAATTTCTTTGCTTTGTTTACATTTTATTACATTAGTTATACCTATGGCATTATCGCCCATTTCTACTCTTTAGATATCTGTAAAAAACCCATATCGGTTGACAACATTACACATATCTACTAAGATCTTGCTAAAAAATCAAAACAATACTGTTTGTGTCTTACCAGGGTCCAGTTTGACCACTTTGATAGCTGCTATGACTGACGTCTTAATGCTACGGGTCTAAAAATACAAACAAAGTGAATATACGTAGGTTACACAACGGGTAGATTGCAGCAATGCATGTTTGTATCAATGTTTGCAACAGATGTTGCGTCAGTTGGCAACGTTTATTCTGGTTCCTTTGAAAGAATTCTTTCTGAAACATTGAGATTTTGAGTATTTTCAGTGTGTCCCGACTTCCTTTCAACTTTCACATCACTTTTAAGTTTCGACTTATAACCGTAATGTTTATAGCCACGATTATTAACACTGTATTAATATAACACGTGTGATTATATTTTAACTGTTTAACATTTGATAGTCACAATGGTTACAATCTCTCTATCTCTGTCTCCCTACACTATATTTTGAAAAAAGAGAGACTTGTAATTTGATATATAGGATTATTATATTGCTATCACAATAATATCACTACTGTGAATTATTTTTGGCCAGGATAATCGTAAAATGAAAATCAGATAAAGTGACAGCCCTAGTTTCCTAATTATTGTATATTAATGCATTTCTAGTGTCTAGCATATTCGACACATATTTAGAAATAAAAGAAATATTAGTTCTGTAATAATAGAAATGTGATTGTCTCATCCACATCCAAGTTATGTCATAACGCAAGTCCACACAACAACACAGAACGGATCCGCTCAAAATCTCTGAGTTGAATCTTCGACCAAAAACCTAACCATACAATTTTCCGAGCTACATTCTGTGTCAGTGTGGTCTACTCATGCCAACGAGAAAAATGAAGCTGTCTGCTTGTAACCATGGTAACCAGAGCCAATAGACACTGGAAAGGTGAAGCAGAGATGAAACAAGTGGCAGCGCTCATTTCCTGTTTTCTTTCCTGCTGTACCGAAACACATCCTGCAATGTGTCTATCTCTGTTATCGAGGCCAATGATTCATGTTTGTTCAGGCGGAGTGATAGAAACTGCCAATCCACCCTAGCAGGGCACAAGGTCACTGCGTGAATATTTCGGAATGACAAAAATGCTGCAACCAAGTGCAAACCAGACATTTTATTTTTTGCTTCCTTATATGCACAAATACGGCACAGTTTCTACACTCGGTTGTGAAGGTGGCACATCCTCCCTATGTCTGTGTAAAATGCAAATTTGCTTTTGTTCACAATCACATAAAGTGTTCACAAAGAGACGACCAGAGGAAGGTAAAACCGCATGCATGTTGCACGTGTGCGCATGCAGGAATGCACTTTTTTTAATGATGTCAAACATGCACAGTCCAACTGTCATCACAGGCACATGGGTGTTACTGAACATCAAAGTCAATGAGGTGTCATACATGGAAGACCAGTTGACGCACACACACACACACACGCACGCACACACGCACACCAATTCCATACTGGGTATATTGTGCATAAAAAATATTTTGTGCACTTTAAAGCCGAGCAAAATTATGGTTAACTGGAGTAACCATATTTTTTCTGTGTATTAAATCATAGTAACCACAAGCCTACCATGGTCTCACTATAGTAACCACCATGGTATTTGTAGTAAAACGATGGTAATACAAATCTGGCAAAAGAAAGATGGTTAGTACACCATTACTTTCATAAAAGCTCAGGGAAGACAATAAAGGTGCAAGACTAAGAATTAAGATCATGTTTATTATATTGAAAGTGTACAATTAAATTTAAGATGAATCACATCATTGGCACAGACAAACGCGTCCTGTTATCTTACCTTAAACACATCGCCGTACGTCCCGCTCCCTATGCGATGTATCAGCTCATAGTCCTCGAGCGGATCCGTGTGCGACACACCGATCGCGTCCATAGCGGCGCGGCATTGATCGCTTTCTCACGGTACGATAAACTCACCACTTCCTCAACATCCGCCAAACAAGTGCACTACACTCAACACTACAGCAGAGACACACAGAGGGCGTTCACTCAGGAAGCTTAATGAAAGAGTAACGGGACAGAATACAATACATGAGGACGGGTTTTGGAAAAGTTTGATGTTTCTTAAAGAGACACGCAACGCGACGTATGAAAGCTTTTGGATTATTACTACCAAGGCTAGAATTAAGACAGATAAAAAGACACATTATGATGTAGAGTCGTTATTTTCTCTGGCTGGCTGCAGGTTTGCTCTCGTGCTATATTGGGACGTCAGGAATCTTATTTAATAAATCTATAGAGATACACGTTGTTTTTATCGAATATAAGGAATCATTTATCACTTTAATAAGTTGTGAATAGACAAATATACAAATATTTAAAAAACTAATAAATGATTAAAATGAAAAAAATATTTTAGTATTTTAAAAATCATTTGACTTTCTTTGGCCATTTGTCAATAGCTCTTCTTTGTCATTTTACCAAATGCTTTTCTTCAGTCTATTTTCTGGCTAAGACACGCAGAGCTTAACAACGTAACGTTATATTGATTCTGCATTTTATTATGTAATATGAACTTTTTCAGCAGTATTACTTCAGTACCTTTACAGTACATATAAAAATTATGCATTTATGTAAATAATACGTAAACAAAATCTTGTAATGATCATCGTATCTGTGTGTGATCTGAAAAATGTTTAGTGTACGAGCGCCACCTAAAGTCCGGTGCGTGCGCTTCAGAAGACAAGACAAAGGCACGTACATCTCATAAAAGTTTAGACGGGGCAACAAAAGGCTGGACAAGTAACTAAAAACTAGATGGAATAACTGCAAGTCAACATGATTGGGTATTAAAATTATATTTTACAGAGGCATTGTCTACAATTTGTGGAACAAACACAACACAAAATTGCGAATACTTTATATCTCATTATTTAGCACAAAATACAGTTCAGCACAAAAGATTAAGAGAATCTGGATAAATCCTGCATCCGTTACAACATAATGTAAAAGAGGGTGCTGAACTGGTTTGCCTGCCGTCAAGACTTTTGACCAAAAACATTTGGCATATCATGAAACAACCAATAACTACTGCAAGTAGAATCCACTATCAGACCCGAATGCGACAACATTCGTCTCCCAAAACTCCAACAAAATGGTCTCCTTAGTTACCAGGCGGCGATCATCGGTATTCAAGCACGCAATGACACCAAGTAAAATATTTTTATACATCATATGCAATTATATATTTTTAAAGACTAGAAACCGATCACAATACGAATCGATGGAACTGTTAATATTTTCTTTACATAGATGGCGCTGTTACCAAGGTGGTGGCTTTGACGGAAACGAGGGGAATTTCCGTGTGTTACATCAAAATACGTCCTGACAGTCGATGTAGCTCGAATTACGTTTATAAAAGCGATTCGTCACACAAATAAAATTAAATAAATTAACAAGAGATATAATTTTATTGAAAAGCATTACACATGGATGTACATGCAATTGTCTATTTGTTAAATTAACACATGACGTAGACATCGCTTTGAACGTCGCTGTCAGTAATGCGGAAGTAAACTTTTCAAAACCCACCAGTCTTCATTCTCACAGGTTGATAGCATTTTGTTTATATGTTTTCTAATGAATAAATATTATTGATTGTAATAGATTATAGTTGGTGTGAATCGTGTGGAGCGTGTTAGATATTGTGAGGAGAGTCTCTTAATACAACCATGGTTTTATTATTAAGGGTAACTTACTAACCATGTTGTTTTTGGTAACGTTAGATTGATTATCGTTTGTATTACTATAGTTTTACTACAAATAGCATGGGTAATCTACATTTACTATAGCGTGAACATGGTCAATTTGTGCTATTGTTGAACCATGGTTAAATTTCATAAGGGATAGGCAAATCTTGTCAGAAGTTAGCTTGATGTTTGAGGTTTGTCAGATAGCCTACTTAGCCTTTGAAAACTTTGAATATTATTGAATATAAACAGGTTTGTTTCAATTGTGTCACATTTGTAGAAGTGAACACAGTATAGTAGTATCATTACTCCAATACCAACTCAACACCCGCATTAAAGATTCACGTCAATAACATTTCTCATGATGTCCTAGTTAGTCATACTCTTTGGGTTTAAGTATGTATGTATTTTAACTTATTTGTTTGATTCTCACAGATGTCCTCTGCAATGATGGAAGGTTCTTCAAAAAGCGATGCCACAACACAGACCTCTGTTGCCGCACAAGTTCCCTTCATCAACCTCTGCACAGTTCTGGAGAAAATCCAAAAGACCAAACTCCGACCAGATAAATCCATGATCCTGAAGGACTTCATAGATTCATGGAGGAAGTTCCATGCGGCGCTTCACAAGGACAATACAAGCACCACAGACTCATTCTACCCAGCCATGCGTCTCATCGTGCCTCCATTTGAGCGAGAGCGAATGGCTTACGGTATAAAAGAGAACATGCTGGCCAAACTTTACATTGAGGTTTTAGGTCTTCCTAAGAATGGACCTGAAGCAAACAAACTTTTGAATTACAGAGCCCCGACTACATCCCAAGGGGAAACAGGTGACTTTGCCCTCACGGCGTACTTTGTCCTCAAAAACAGGTGCACTAGCAAGGGGAATTTAAGCCTCAAAGAAGTCAATGACTTTTTGGATTCGGTAGCGTTCAACAATGCCAGCAAACAGAAGGATCAGGTGAAGAAAAGCCTTTTACAGGTGATAACCCAGAGTTCAGCATTGGAGCAAAAGTGGCTTATTAGGATGATCCTTAAGGATATGAAACTTGGCATTAGCAAAGAGACGATACTAAAGGTTTTTCATTCAGATGCACCGGAATTTTACAACGTCACAACAGATCTGGATAAAGTGTGCAGGCAACTTCACGACCCATCCGTGTCGCTAAGCGAGATGTCCATTAATCTGTTTTCTGCTTTTAAACCAATGCTGGCTGCCATTGCCAACATCGGACAAATCGAGAAGCAAATGTGCAACCAGCCGTTCTATGTTGAGACGAAGCTTGATGGTGAACGCATTCAGTTGCACAAAGTTGGAGATGTGTACAAATACTACACCAGGAACTCTTACGAGTACACGCAACAGTTCGGCGCCTCTCCACTGGAGGGCTCTCTCACGCCGTACATTCACAACATCTTCAAACCTCACGTGGTGAACTGCATTCTGGATGGCGAGATGATGGCCTATAACCCCACGACTGAGACCTTCATGCAGAAAGGCAGTAAGTTTGATATTAAAAGGTTGGTGGATGACTCGGAACTGCAAACTTGTTTTTGTGTGTTCGATGTGCTGTTGTTAAACGACGAGAAATTTGCAAACGAACCCCTCAAGAAGCGTTACGAAATTCTTCATACCATCTTCACCCCCCTCAAAGGCCGTTTCCAGCTGGTTTCTAAATCCGAAGGGAGAACAACGCAAGAAGTGGTGAACGCTCTCAACGAAGCCATTGACAATCGGGAGGAGGGGATTATGGTTAAGGACCGGATGTCTATATACAAACCCGATAAACGTGGTAAAGAATGGCTGAAGATTAAACCGGAATATGTCGATGGTCTGATGGATGAACTGGATCTGCTCATAGTGGGTGGCTACTGGGGGAAAGGCAGGAGAAGCGGAATGTTGTCGCATTTTCTTTGCGCCGTGGCCGAGGAGCCGAGTCCCGGGGAGAAGCCCACGGTGTTCCACACGGTCTGTCGCATCGGATCGGGCTACACTTTGAAAGAACTTTACGATCTCGGACTGAAGTTGGCCAAGCATTGGAAGATTTACAACAAAAACCATCCTCCGGCGTCCATCTTGTGCGGAACGGAGAAGCCAGAGGTTTACATAGAACCGCAAAACTCCGTCATCATACAAGTCAAAGCAGCGGAGATCGTTTCCAGCGAAATGTACAAGACCAGCTGCACCTTACGCTTCCCCAGAATAGAACGAATCCGAGAGGATAAGGAATGGCACCAATGCATGAACTTGACCGAACTCAGTCAGTACCGTTCCAAGGCTTCTGGAAAACTTGCGTCCCGACATCTACACATCCAAGAGGGTCTACCTGAAAAGAAGAAGCGAAAGGTTGCGGCCAAGCCCAAGAAGACCATCGGTATCATTGACCACTTCCGATCTCAGGATTTATCAGCCGTCGCCAAAGAGACCGATATGTTCGAAGGGGTGGAGTTTTGCGTCATCAACGGAAACGACGAGCGCTCGAAGGCGGAGCTGGAGAAGTACGTGGCACGCGCTGGAGGTATCGTCGTTCAGAACCCTGGAAGGGACACGTACTGCGTGATCGCCGCCGTGCAGAACTTGAGGGTGAAGAACCTCATCTCTTCAGACCAGCACGATGTTGTGTGGGCTGCCTGGCTCGTGGAGTGTCTGGAAAAGAAGCAGGTTGTACCATGGCAGCCGCGTCACATGATCCACATGTCACCGCCCACGAAGGAACATTTCGCAAAGGAGTACGATAAGTACGGAGACAGTTATTACGTCGATACGAATGAACAGCTGCTCAGGGATGTGTTTGGAAGGATCGGACAAGTAGACGCTGAGGTTTCGTCTGTGGCACAGATGGAAGCAAAGTACACTTGGGATGACTTGCACACTAGCATTTTTAGGCCTTTTGGTGCATACTTTGACCGGTGTGCTGATTTAGGAGATCCGCATACGCTTATCAAGGGTACGTGTCTGGACACACGAGCCTTAGAATTCAGATTTCATGGTGGTTCAGTTGTGGAGGAACTGAAGGAGGGAATCTCGCATGTCATAGTAGATGATGAGGGAAGGATTCTGGACTTGAAGACGCTAAGGCGTCTTTATAGGAAGAAGTTCAAAATCGTTCGTGAATCATGGGTGACCGATTCCATCAAAGAAGGCCATGTGGTGGATGAGATTGACTACCTCGTATAACAATGAAGGCTACTACACAAAGTGTTAGAACGCTGATTTTAATATTTGCTGCCATGTTTGGAAATCCGTTATTTTTCCATCTAAAATAACTAAATTTTAAAGACTAATAAAGAAAATATTGTTGTCAGGATTTTAATGATGAAGATAAGGGTGTTGTTTTTGCTTAGAGTGTAATAATGCTGTTGAAAAATGCCGACATCATATCCATCTAAAGTGCATGGCTAGTTTTGCTCTGTTCTAAACAAATATGGCCATTCAAAATCAAACGTACTACAAAAAAGATAGACTGTGTTTTAATAGTTAATAAATAGAATCGTGGTCACCTTGCTAACACAAAGGTTACAGTTGAAATACTAAATAAAGTGGGATGACCTATTACAAAATTGTCTTAATATTGATGTTGATGTTACTGCACTATTAATTGTTTTATTAAATATTTCGGGGAAAAACCAACTGTTCTCCTTAAAGAAGCATTAGTTTTAACTGTACAGCAGTATATATATATATATATATATATATATATCCCTTTTCAACATTTAAAAATGCTGATTAAATGAAAATTTGAAATGGGTCTTTTATTTTTTTCTGCGGCTTTACTGTATATGTATGAATACTGTATATATAAAAAGGGTTTTGATTAGCTTCTATCAAACGCTTACAAAACATAATTATTCATTCTTTAAGAAATGTTATTTTGCTGTGTAAATGAAGACTCACTTATCTTTCAGCCGTTGTTCTTCTATCTGATCACATCTATCAAAACAAGTCTGAAATATCCATATCCACCCTGGCCTACAGCACATACACATGAGAAACTGACATTTTAGTCATCTAGTCATCCATGGAATGACAACAAAACTGCATGTATTTAGATACTTTACATTTAATGCATTTGGCACACGTGTATTCAAAGCAACTTATATTGCATTGCATGCATCAATTTTAACCTTTTGTGCTGCTATCGCAATGTTTTACCAGATGAGCTACAGGAACACTTAATTGTCCGTGGGAAATAGTTATTAAAAATTGTGATATTTGTTTAATTTCAGTATTACACATCAGTAAAAACAAAATTCAGTCAAACACCGTCAGTGCTGAGAAATACTGTATGTGCTGTATGGTCATGCTTCACGATGCCATAGAAGGATCTTTTTTGTATAAATGGTTCCATAAAGAACCTTTTACATCAGAAGAACATTTCTGTTTCATATAAGGTTCTTCAGATTATAAAAAGGTAAGAAAGAGATGATTCTTTAAATAACCTTTGACTGAATGGTTCATTATGGAACCAAAAAAGGTTCTGGCATTGCTGTGAAGAACCTTTAAAGCACCTTTATTTTTAAGAGTGCATGTATGACCCCCTGCCTGAAGCCGTGCATTTCAATAAACCAGACAACTCAAATGGCTTTTTGCTTTTATAAAGCACCATCAACAATAATATTTGTATCATTTATTATTTTTATAGTTGTTATAGTTTTGTTTTAGTTTATTTATATTTTAGTTTTTATGTTAATTTTATTTGCATTCATAGCAAATTTTGTTATATGCTTTTGTCATTCTATTATTTATTTTTTATGTTGCTATATAAAGTAGTTTGTGTTTATTATTATAATTTTAGTGCTTTCAAAACATTTCTATTTTTTTATTAGTTTTTAAGCCAGTATTTAATTTAATAAACATAAACTTTTTTAAAGTTTTAATTGTAGTAAAGTAAAATTAAATGTATTTATAATGATGTAGAGTCTACATTGTAGACAATTCCTTCATCAAGTATTATAATTTTTCATTTTTACTGTTGTTTTTGATACTAAAACTGGAAAAACCAACAGACATTTTAAATGATTTTTAAAAGAAAGAAACTTAAGTGATTTGAAAATGAATTTTAAGATTGAAGAGTACATCACCACATGTGTTTCAGATGCAAGTTTTAGAAGAAATTTGGTTTGTTTAAAAAGTTTAAATTACACTTTAACTTCCTATTTAAAGAAAGATTCACTTTAATTATCAATTTTGAATTTAGCTCGTTTAGATTATATTATGCATTAAAACAAAATGACATTGAACACTCAGTATAATCAGTATTTTTATTGTAATGATTTTTATTAGTGACGTCAATATATTAATGCATGATCATTTACTGTGTTACATGTTAACAATCACTGCAATGAATAAAGCAGATCTCATTTCTTTTCATTTCAGCTCTTCAGGGCTTGAGTTCTTTTATTCTCAAAATCATGATAAGCAGACAACTCAAGCTCAAATGCAAACCCATCCACTCAAACATATAATGCGGCATTAGATTTAGAAACACGAGGCCAATGAATCAGAAGCTGATTGGCTACTCTCGGCTGGGACGTCCAGGAGGGGGAACGGTTTTAACACCATCCGTGTCAACGAAAATCACTTCTCCTTCCTTACTCTCATCTGTCACAAGAGTCAGAAAGGCCTTGGCGACATCATCAGTCCTGCAAAACAACACCACAAGAAACAATGAAGGATTGATAGAAGACAAATAGCTTCTGCATGTTATTCGTCATTGAAAGGATATTAACTCACTCAAGAATGCCATGTTTTTCCAATGCCTTCTCTGTCACGTCCTTAAAATGACAAAAATGCCCAATCTGCTCCTCTGAATTCAGAAAGGACATCAAGCTTGTGTTCACAAACCACGGACACAGAACATTGATTCTCACGCTGGCATTGGCCGCCTTGACAGCAGCCTGTTGACACATGCAAATAAAAAAGTAATATCTACCTATTTAGCAAAGGTGTGCACCACATTATCATTCAAAGTAACTAAAGTGGATTGTGAAGTTGTGGTCTCATTGCCTATTTTCTTTCACCAGAACTAAAATCTAAATACATACTGCCATAGAACGGCTGAACCCCACGACTCCATGTTCTGTTCCGCTGTAGACAGGTGCTGTTATCATCGGCCCTAGACCTGCCAAAATGGAAAATGGAACTTTACAAATTGTACTTTAAATATCACTTAGATTTACTTCTGGTATATTAATTTATGGTAGCGGTCAACAACTTCATATTCATTCTTTAAAATAATTTGAGATTTCCATGAAGCAGAGCAGTATCAAACCTGCGACAGAAGAAATGTTGATGATCACTTTTTTAGTTTTTACATCTTTTTCGCTCCTCATTTGTTGTAGAGCCAAATAGGTGCCCCTGATCACTCCCCCCTGTATTGATCAAATACACAAAACGTGGATAGATGGAAAGATGGATGCTGGATGGAGTAGAAAGACGAACTGAATCCTACCAGGTTCACTGCGATACTTTTCTCCCAGTTCTTTTCATCAATAATCCCTGCATTGTTGCACATAATGTCAAAGCACCCAAACCTTTCTATAGCTTTCTGAAACGCACCTGTAAAGAAAAGGAATTCTTCAGCATCTTTTACTTTTGTCAACAGATTATTTAATAATTTCTAGACAATAAAAGATTTGAAGAGTTTTTTAAAGACCTGCAAACTGCTCCTGTGATGACACATCGGCAATGTAAAATTCAGTCCTGTCTGGGCCGTATTCATTGTCAAGTGTGGCTTTCAGTTCACTTCCCAGTGATTCATTCATGTCGACGATAGCCACCTGTATTAAAAAAAAAAAACATTTAAAAATGTTGCTGTATGGAAAACATTAGATTAGCTCTATTCAGATTATAAACATTTATTTAGCATTGTGGCTGGACCTACGGAGGCAAACTAATTTTATTGCTAAAAAAGCATTTTTAGTAATTCACCTTTGCACCATTTTTCAGGAGTATTTCAACAAAGCTTCTGCCCAAACCCTGAGCTCCTCCTGTCACTACGGCCACTTTATCTTTTAAATCCATCACACCTGCAAACAAAACACACATCAGTATCTGCATTCAAAAGGAACACAATGCCACAAAACTACAATAAATGAATATTTTCAACTCTTTAAAATCTCATCAACCCCCACAACTTCACAAGTATAACTGTACCTGGACAACCCCAAATACGTTCAGCTCGAGCAGCACAGATGAGAGTCAGGAGTAACTAACTTGCTGAAAACCTCCTTCTCATATAGGAGATCTTCCGTGCATGATGCAATAGTAAAATATGAATTTGTTTTGTGCTTTCCATCTATTTTGTTTGTTAAGTACAGTATGTCTTTACACTGTCACCCAATGTCAGATG
Source organism: Triplophysa rosa (assembly GCF_024868665.1). Lineage (NCBI taxonomy): Eukaryota > Metazoa > Chordata > Actinopteri > Cypriniformes > Nemacheilidae > Triplophysa > Triplophysa rosa. The sequence goes on from NC_079908.1 coordinate 6,131,670, forward strand.
ATTGAAATGTCTAATGAATCTGTTTTACATGAAGGTCTGCAAACTCAGCTCTTTCACAACATTCACAGCAGTGGCTTTATCAACAGTTATATCTCCAGGCCCACACATTTTACATAAATAGTTTGCTTTGGGGCGTCTTTGAACAGTTTAAGCATTTAAAAGTTGACGTTTTAAATGTCTGTAAATGTCTGCATTTACAGGTCATTGGACATCAAGGTTTATATAAACTTATATTATCGAGACCATGCAGGAGACAGCATATCAGGGTCACTGGTCAAACTAGGACAATATAAGTATTTGTGCGAGTGTGTGTGTGTGCAAATCTCTCTTTTTTTCTAACAACATTCAATACTAACAAATGAGTTACAAAAGAACATGTTAAATAACTGCTATAATATAATAACATAATAATGCAATGCAATACAATGCAAAGCAGAAATGATTTGTTTTAAAACCCAACTAAAATAAACAATAAACATGTTCATGAATAACGCCTCTAAATTGTCACGAAATGCGGAGTGGAAGAACCCAGATGCAGGCAAGAGATATAACAAAGGTATTTATTCAAACAAACAAAACAAGTGAAACAAAATCCCACAAGGGGGAAAACAGGCAAAGATGCAAAAAAACACACAAAATAAACACCTCCCACGTGGGGGAATAAAACGGAGGGACCGAGTAACAAAAGACTAGGATCTGACTTACTTTAAACCAAGGACACATAGACAACGTGTTTGACAACAAACCGACCACAGACAGAGAACAAAGGGGCATTATATACGGGAACACTAACGAGGGACAATTACACCAGAGACGTGACGGGCAGGTGACAGAGATCACACACAACGGGCATAATTACGGGAGACAGGAGGGCGGGGCTGAACGACATGACAGGAGAACACGCAGCACAAAGTAAACAACAATGGCCACGTGTCCTCCACACATAACAAAACAAGCACAAAAGACATGGCACCGTCACAACTCCGTCCACAGACCAGAAACCTCATGATAGGAAGGACAGAGTTGTGACATAAATGACTTTATTAATAATACATCGCATTCTATAAAATCGAAAATTTGAATTATCATTACCAATATCTTTATCAGAATTATCTACGTTTATATAATTATAATAAAATCACTTATATAATGATGTCCTATTATTATGAATGACATCTACTATTATTATGAATGATGTCTCAGATGATGAAGATCTTGCCATATTATTACTGTACCTGTGTCCTCCCTCAAGTGTTACTTCTATATTTATCTTGCTTAGCCATTTTTGTCTGTATGTATCACGGGTATGATTTTTTTTCACTAATAAAAATTTTTAATTATACATTGCAATTTTTTCTTTTTTTTTAAATAACATATAACCAGGGGTGCACATAAGTTTTTCTATCTGGTTCTCAAGAGAGCACCTGGAGATTCGGTTTTGTGCTCACATTGCACATAGTGTGACAAATTATATTTACCCATTAAAAATAAAATTAAAAAATTAGTTACTTTTTAATGAACAATAAACAAAATAATAAAGTGGGATAATACTATATTTATATTACTTTAAAGTACACTTAAAATACAATGATAATATATTTCTTCTTGTTTTTCTTTTTACATTAGTAAATATTAATTTTCAACACCAATTTTGAAACCTAAAACGACAACCTTTTTGGTTTTTGGCAGGTTGCTGGGAAGTGCACTTGCGAACGCACATGGAGACTTGTGGTGCGGAGCTGGGATCGAGTATAGCATCGAGAAACACAAGCTGCGTGCAAGTGTCAAGTTTAAACAGCTTGTCCTCTTAGAAAGTTTAATTTGTAATTTGTATGCAGTAAACCATTGGAGCCTATATGACACCTAGTGGCAGTTGTTGGTGTTGCGATTCAAATTATCCCAGAAACCACATTTTTTGTGATATCAGCTTGAAATTTGACACAAAACTTGTTTAGAAGTATTTCTTTAATTTTCTGGTGTTTTTTTTGACTGAACCATTTTTTAAGATTGTTTAGTCAAATAAAACAATGTTTATTGATTATTTTATTATTATTAATGTACAATTAAACTGCTATAACTATTTTTTTTATTTCATTTTTCAACTTCAGACACTTTTAAAATAAAGTGTAGAATCTCTTCTTTAAAACAAGACCAAGATTAGGTCTCTAGACAAAAGCATTCCAGAGTTACACTGATTTAAAAGTTGAAATCACTTTTTAGCCAAATCCTCAAAAAAGTGTATCGACAGTTAACGGGTTAAGGGGTTAAGAGAAGCGGTGTTTTGGTAGACGCGCAGCGCAGCGCAGCGCAGTTCCAGACATTCACAGAGGCTGCGCGCGCCGCGTGCTTCTCTAGTAACGAAAGCAGAACCAACAAAGGCGGAGCTACCAATACTCCGTTTTTCATCATTTACACCCAGGTCCCGTTTAACACCGGGAACAAACGACATATCAGTAGTTTTAGCAGCATTCAGTACAAACGGAAATCTTATCCAGTATTACATTTAGTCGGTCTAAAACAGTGATTGTGCATCAAAAGGTTTCAACCATGTCAGTACGCAAATGAGCGTTCTAAACTTGTTTACAGAGCGCATTTTTATTTTGGTCGCGCATGCGCACTTGCGCACCACTTATGCGCATCCCTGTATATAACGGTGGAGTGAATTTCTTTCTTTCTACGGTCTTTTGTGAGCCAGTCGACTCGTCTGACCAATCACGTCTTGCGCTCGGGTTTGACGTATATATGAAAAATGGCGGCTACCCGCAGCAGTGAGATTGGCGACTTGGTTCAAATAAAGAAACAACTTATTTCCATTATAGCACAATGCAAGGAAAGAGGACTCGTCCACAGCGTGAAATGGTAAACAAATATATTTCTTATTTTTGTGTTTAACGCCAGCGTTACAGGAACACTTTTATATTGCAGTGTTTTCTTGGGTGACCGCTCGCTAGCATGGCAGCTTAGTGAGCTAACAACATGAAGTAAGGGTAGACACCTAACGTTAATGCTTTAAACACTAGACGGGTCGCTCACAAGAGATAATGAACCAGATGTAAAAATGAAGGGCGCAAGACTGCAAGTACAAAGTAGCATACAGAAAGTCACTGCTTATAATCCACATCCAATGCTGAATGCATGTGAAATAACTTGACTGTAGCTTCCATTTCATTCATATGTATTTCTCTTTAGTGGATTAAAAAGAGTTTTGACCTTTTGTGTCACAGGGCGTCCGAGCTGGCGTTTTCTCTGGCTCCTCTTCCTCTGAATGAGATCGCCCCACAACCTGAGCTAACCGAGGTCAGTCTAAAGCTCTTCAACCCTCTTTGTATGGCTGCTTAAAGTTCAGTGATGTTTCATTCTTTTGTGGGACTCTTATTGGCATTATCCTCTAAACAATCATTGTCTACCACAGTGCATGTGACCGAATGATTTTATTCCATCTCCCAGGAGGATGCCCAGGATTTGGATGCTCTTTGTTTGGCCAAGTCATATTTTGACCTGAAGGAATACGATCGAGCTGCATATTTCCTCCGTGGCTGCCGGAGTCAGAAGGCATATTTTCTGTATATGTATTCACGATATCTGGTGAGAGCCAAATGTCTTTTTTGCTTTGTTTTATATGAAGGTATGTGGAAAATAGAATAAATGTATATCCTGTTGTTTGTCCTCTTAGTCGGGTGAAAAGAAGAAAGATGACGAAACGGTCGACAGTCTTGGTAAGAGAGAAGCTTTAGATCTTTTTACACGGTGTTTCCAACACAGGTGGTGTCTGACGCCTCGGAAACAAGCGTGTATCTGGTTGCAGGTCCTTTGGAAAAGGGTCAGGTCCGAAACGAAGCCCTGAGAGAGCTGCGGGTGGAGTTGAGCAAAAAACACAGTGCAGGCGAGCTGGATGGATTTGCACTTTATCTGTAGGTATCATTTAGAGAAGCGATTCTTAAATGGTACTTTACGACTCTGAAATAGGAAGAAATATAATATTTAATTCAAATGGAAACTGTCTTTGTAAACTATGAAACTATCTTTACAATTGTGCTTGGCTAGAGATGTCAAATAAATGCATTTATCATCTTAAAAGAAAGGGGAAACAACTTATGAGACTATTGAAACCATTTTAACGTTTATTTAAACGTTTTTTTTGTGTGTACTCTCTTGGGTAACGACCTGACGTTTAACGTTACATCATTCCAGAAACAAATCAGTAATAAAAAAAATGTTACAGATTCACTTGGAATTCTGGTAGTGTTTGTAAAATACCTTTTGTTAATGTGGGCTTTTTATTTCTCACCAGCTATGGGGTAGTCCTTCGGAAACTAGATTTGCTAAAGGAAGCGGTGGAGATCTTCGTAGCCGCCACACACGCCCTCCCTCTGCACTGGGGATCATGGCTGGAGCTGTGCAATCTCATCACCAACATTGAAATGGTACGTCTTTATCAATCCCATCATGCACATTGCACACTAATGGAGACACATTTTCATCATCTCCTCTGTCTTTCTCAGCTCAAGTCTTTGTCTCTGCCGGACTGTTGGGTAAGGGATTTCTTCATGGCACACATGTACACAGAACTTCAGATGATCAAAGAGGCGCTCCAGAAATATCAGAGTCTAATGGAAGCTGGGTTTGCCAAGAGCACCTACATCATTTCCCAGATCGCCGTGGCTTACCACAACATACGAGGTGCATCTATGGTGACGGAAAAACTTCCATATTAAGCTTGAGCTGTACGATACACGTTTTTATGCTCACGATATTTTTTGGTGTATCCTCCTCAGATATAGATCAAGCGTTATATCTGTTTAATGAACTGCGGGAACAGGATCCATTCCGCATCGAGAACATGGACACTTTCTCCAACCTGCTCTATGTTAGGGTGAGATCGCCGAATGAGTTTGTGTACGCGTACGTGCTTGGAAATAGTGTTGTGGATGACTGGAAACTGCTTTTTATTCAAAAATCTGTTGTTTTCCTTCAGAGTATGAAGCCCGAGCTCAGCTACTTGGCACATAATCTGGTGGAGATAGATAAATATAGAGTAGAGACGTGCTGCGTTATAGGTGAGTGTTTGACCCTGACGCACACATTAACACTTGACATAAACACTTCTAATTTCATTTGCTTTCCACAGGGAACTACTACAGCCTGCGCTCTCAACATGAGAAAGCCGCTCTGTATTTTCAGCGAGCGCTGAAGCTGAATCCACGCTGTCTGGGCGCCTGGACTCTCATGGGTCACGAGTATATGGAGATGAAAAACACATCCGCTGCCATTCAGGCCTACAGGTACATCATGTTCTACGTGCACGCTTGATGTGTCTCTAAACTGTCCTTATCAATGCATGACCTCTATGTGTCTTTAGACACGCGATTGAAGTGAACAAAAGGGACTACCGTGCCTGGTACGGACTCGGACAGACCTACGAGATCCTAAAAATGCCTTTCTACTCGCTTTATTACTACAGGAAAGCCCATCAGCTCAGGTGAGCACAGCATTGTGTGAACTGGTCTTTCTGTGTTTTAATTTTGCTTTGAGTATACAATGTTTTTTTGTGTTCAGGCCGAATGACTCCCGAATGCTTGTAGCTCTTGGTGAATGTTATGAAAAGCTATCTCAACAGGTTGAGGCTAAGAAGGTAAGTGATGATTCCGTACTCTCTATATAGATTGTCATGTAAACACTTTTGTTTTAATGAAGCTTTGATTTTCTCCATCATTTTGTTTTTGTGGGCGCAGTGTTACTGGAGAGCGTATTCTGTTGGGGACGTGGAAAGAATGGCTCTTTTAAAGCTGGCAAAGTGAGTTGTTTCCTTATGTCATGGGTAGAAATGTGTTCGTGTGAATACTGATAATTGTTTTAATTTTGTGGTGATCTCTTGTTTGCTTGTTTTTAGGCTTCATGAGCAACTGAATGAATCTGATGATGCTGCACAGTGCTACATAATATACATTCAGGATATTTTCTCGTGTGGTGTAAGTCTTCTTGGAGTAGATTATGCATAACTCACACACACACATTTTCTTTTGGAATACTAAAATTTTTAAAGACAATTAAAAAGGGTGTTAGGTTTTTTTTGTACTATAAAAAGGGAACTGGTATATAACTGGCCTCGGTTATACTAGAAGAAAAGAAACATTGTTTAACCCTTGTGTGGCGTTTGGGTCCGTGAACCCATATTATATATTTTTCAATTTTTTCATAACTGTGAGTCAACACATTTACTTTCCTGGGATAAAGTAAAGTGCTGTTAAGTATTTTTGCTTAAATATATTAAAGTATCGTTTAAATTAACATGCACGATTAGAGCATATATTTTTTAAAGAAGGTGAACGGTCGTTTTCATTTTAATATTAAAATAATTTGATCACAATAAAAATAAAGGTACCTATCGTATGAATGCGTTGTGATGGTTATAAATCCTGAATGTGTTTTGTGTGATCACAGGAGCAGTTGGTGCATGCTGAAGTGAGCACCGCTCTGAGATATCTCGGGCAATACTACTTCAAGAACAAACTCTATGATGAGGCGTCTCTTTGCGCTCAGCGCTGCTGTGACTACAATGACGTATGTTTCCTTAGATCTCTCTCTGATGTAATCGACACTGAAGCTTTTTTAACAGGCTTCCAGTTGATTAGAACAATGCTGAGATCATGTCAAATTTGTTGTCTTTTCTCAGGCCCGTGAGGAAGGCAAGGCTTTGTTGCGACAGATCTCCGCCGTGCGAGAACAAGGAGAGCCTTCTACAGACCTGACCTTACCCTGCGTCTTCAACCCGCTGTCTAACAACACAACTCCAGTCAGGAGAGTTTCTCCATTAGATTTATCTTCTGTTACACCGTAGCCCGTGTACATCATTTTTCCCACTTTGATGCCATTGCCAATACTGTACAATTGAATATATTGGAAGTTTTTTTATCATCAATAAATTTGGGTGTTCAGATATGAAAAAGTTCTTCAAAGAACACATTGTAAATAACTTTGTATAGACAGACACCATGTTCATTACACCAAATAAATTCAAACCGAACAAAGACTTCCGAGACAAAGCATTGAACTCGTTTAATTGCAAATATCACACAAGTAGTATGGGTTTGATAATGCTATCGAGAGAGAGACGGACATTCAAAAGTGACAAACCATCAGACACAAACAAGTTCAACCTTGCAAATGTGCAAAAGAGCAGCCAAAACAATAATGTAGTGCTCTAACCTATATCAGACAAACATGCATGTTTATTTGGCAACTGGCAAAGAAATACTGAACTATTAGTTAACTTCCAGAATTACACTTTGGAAAAATAAAGCAAAACATTGTATATAGTGTGTATACATATTAGAGATACACATGGAACTCCTATTACCTCAATTTGTATGTGCCGTTGATTCTGGTTTGCATAATACATATAAAAGATGTGAGAACACTCAAATGAGCTATACATTAACATTCAAATCACATCCAGATTACAGTAGTGTGCTACCGTAACATTCTGCTTTTACAGTAAAACAGTCAAAAATGCAAATGATCAAAGCCATAAGAAATTGTAAAACTAGGCCCTTACAAGACCAGCAGAATCATTCTTATCTAAATAAATCCCACTTATGAGAGAACAAAGCCACCTGATTATATTATAATGCTTAAAAAAAAAGCTTAAATGTGTACATTAAAAAGCAAAACAAATCGATCTTCAGACCAGATTAATATTTAACCCTGCGCTGGACGGGAGTGGACGGAGGTGAGGGCTGTCGCGAGCGCAGTATGCGTGTGTAAGGCGTGGTGACCTCTGCCCGCTGACGAGTCTGTCTCACGGGGGTCTTGGAAGGAGTGCGTGAGGGAAACAGGGAGCGGAAGAAGGGTCGTTTCTCTGGAGGTTGGTTCTCAGCGTAAACTGCCGCCACTGCTGCTCCGCATCCTCTCTTCTTGCAGGAGCCGGGTGTCACGGGGGGCTGGGGCGGCAGCGTGCCCTTCAGCTGCGCCAGTGTCTCATCTTTCCTGCGCAGGTCTGCTTTAACCAGCTGCAGGCTGGTGTGCAGCTCCACCAACATTTGGTCCTGGCCGACAGAGAGACGGGAAGGAAAGGGGGGGCAGAAAGGGTTAGAGAGGCCAGAGGGTAAAAAGTGAGGCTGGAAGGTGGAGTTATTCGAGCAGCGTGGGTGTTTCAATTCATTCACAGATTAGATTATATGAGAACATCACCAAGAGGAGAAATTAGAACGAGAAACAGCATTTCTGAAGCATGCGAATCAGTAAGCTCCGAATCATTTCCATGTTATTGTGTGCATTTTGTTCTTGGCATGAATTTTCACAATCTAAACCAGGGTAACGGGGTTAAAGAGAGAATACAGAAAGAAAGAAAAACAGTAGAGGTTGGTGCAGTAGAGACTACGAAGCATTTAAGATCAATTAAAATTGCTGGCTAATGTAAAATGTTTAGATTATAAGGGTACATTAGGCTAGAAATTACTGAAAATGCGACAATCCTTGAACATTAACTGCGTGTGGCATTTACATGTTACCTGTTTGGCAAGTTTACTGTCTGCAGATGCGAGCGCGTGACGCAGCTTCTCGCCGTCTGTGTTGCGGCAGCACGCTCTCTCTCCGGACTGCAGTTTAACACCCAACATCTGTAACTCCATCCTCAACTGCTTCAGGTTCTGAACGCAAAACACACACAGTCCATCATATATTCTACGTGTTTCTTCTCAACAGACTTATTTCAACTTCTCATGAGTAGAAAAGCAAGGCTATGACAATTGAGATACACATTACCGGTCAAAAGTGTAGGATCAATCTTTATTCATATCTTTCAACAGTTTAGAATAATATTAAACCCATCAAAACCATGACATTTCACAAATGTAGCTGTGGGAATTATGTTGTAACAAAGCATCCAAAATAAATTAACTCCATGTTATATTTTAGCATCTTTAATTCTTGACTAGTATCATACACTTCGCATTTTATCATCCAGCTCTCAACCTGGGAAGCTTTTTATACAGTGCTGAAGGAATTTCCATCTATGCTTGGACTCTTATTGACTGCTTTTTATTATATACAGAGCTGGGTAAGTTACTCTGAAAAAGTAATTAATTACTAGTTATTATTAATTACATATTCAATAGTGTAATTAGATTATTGTACAAATTACTCTCCAAAAAGTATTGAATTACTAATTACTTTCTATATCCTACATCAACCTTGATTAGTTAAGTGATTCAAGGATAGACATGAAACGGCTCTTTTAATTCACTCAAATAAATAATTTAAAACTTACATTAAGTGCACAGCAAAATCGTCAGTGTTTAAAAAGGTCAAACGAACTCTCACAGTGTATATATATAATAGACACTTTGAGAGTGTGGATTATACATACACTGGCGATTTTACTGTGTAGTACTATTAACTGACCAAAGTATTACAAATGTGAGAATTATACATTAAAGCACGGATCGTAAAGTTAGAATTTGAATGTCCACTATTGCACACAGTAGTTAGTTTAATTACTTAAGAAGTAACTGTATTTAAATTACAGAAAAACAAGAGTAATCCCTTACTCTATGTTTTCAAGTGAAAAGTAATTAAATTACAGTAGCTAATTACACCCAACAAATATATATATATATATACAGTATATATACAGTCATGACCAAAATTGTTGGCACCCCTGAAATTTTTCCAGAAAATCAAGTATTTCTCACAGAAAAGTATTGCATTAACACGTTTTGCTATACACATGTTTATTCCCTTTGTGTGTATTGGAACAAAACAAAAAAAAGGAGGAAAAAGGCAAATTTGTCATAATGTCACACAAAACTGCAAAAATGGGCTGGACAAAATTATTGGCACCCTTTCAAAATTGTGGATAAATAAGATTGTTTCAAGCATGTGATGCTCCTTTAAACTCACCTGGGGCAAGTAACAGGTGTGGGCAATATAAAAATCACACCTGAAAGCAGATAAAAAGGAGAGAAGTTGACTTAGTCTTTGCATTGTGTGTCTGTGTGTGCCACACTAAGCATGGACAACAGAAAGAGGAGAAGAGAACTGTCTGAGGACCTGAGAACCAAAATTGTGGAAAAATATCAACAATCTCAAGGTTACAAGTCCATCTCCAGAGATCTAGATGTTCCTTTGTCCACAGTGCGCAACATTATCAAGAAGTTTGCAACCCATGGCACTGTAGCTAATCTCCCTGGACGTGGACGGAAGAGAAAAATTGATGAAAGGTTGCAACGCAGGATAGTCCGGATGGTGGATAAGCAGCCCCAAACAAGTTCCAAAGAAATTCAAGCTGTCCTGCAGGCTCAGGGTGCATTAGTGTCAGCGCGAACTATCCGTCGACATTTAAATGAAATGAAACGCTATGGCAGGAGACCCAGGAGGACCCCACTGCTGACACAGAGACATAAAAAAGCAAGACTACAGTTTGCCAAAATGTACTTGAGTAAGCCAAAATCCTTCTGGGAAAACGTCTTGTGGACAGATGAGACCAAGATAGAGCTTTTTGGTAAAGCACATCATTCTACTGTTTACCGAAAACGGAATGAGGCCTACAAAGAAAAGAACACAGTACCTACAGTCAAATATGGTGGAGGTTCAAAGATGTTTTGGGGTTGTTTTGCTGCCTCTGGCACTGGGTGCCTTGACTGTGTGCAAGGCATCATGAAATCTGAGGATTACCAAAGGATTTTGGGTCGCAATGTAGGGCCCAGTGTCAGAAAGCTGGGTTTGCGTCCGAGATCGTGGGTCTTCCAGCAGGACAATGACCCCAAACATACTTCAAAAAGCACCCAGAAATGGATGGCAACAAAGCGCTGGAGAGTTCTGAAGTGGCCAGCAATGAGTCCAGATCTAAATCCCATTGAACACCTGTGGAGAGATCTTAAAATTGCTGTTGGGAAAAGGCGCCCTTCCAATATGAGAGACCTGGAGCAGTTTGCAAAGGAAGAGTGGTCCAAAATTCCGGGTGAGAGGTGTAAGAAGTTTATTGATGGTTATAGGAAGCGATTGATTGCAGTTATTTTTTCCAAAGGGTGTGCAACCAAATATTAAGTTAAGGGTGCCAATAATTTTGTCCAGCCCATTTTTGGAGTTTTGTGTGATATTATGTCAAATTTGCTTTTTTCCCTCCATTTTTTTGTTTTGTTCCAATACACACAAAGGGAATAAACATGTGTATAGCAAAACATGTGTTAATGCAATACTTTTCTGTGAGAAATACTTGATTTTCTGGAAAAATTTCAGGGGTGCCAACAATTTTGGCCATGACTGTATATTAGACATTTTTATTTATTCAGCATTTTATGTGTATTGTGTACATTCCAGTCCAGTGTCTGTTGAATTTCAACAAATTCAAACCTCAGGAGTGAAAAAGTCATCCAACAGCAATGTGAAAGACTGACAGCATGACAAGACACGACAATCACATTAAAAAATAATGTTTGAACTTTTCCTAAATACATGTATCAAATATTGCTGTTGTATTGCTTAAAAGTGAATATGAACTTGTTTTCTTTGCTGTATTTGAGGTCTTGTTAGTAGTTCAAGAATGAAACATAAAATATTTTACAAAAACATCCTATGAAATAGTTCATATTATGCTTATTTAATATATATACACTGCGTTCCAAATTATTATGCAAATGATATCTTTCTCTGGTTTTCCTAATTTGTCGATGCAAATGACAGTCAGTATAATTTTCAAGTAATCAACAGTTAGGGTACATTTGGAATTTTATTGAACAAACCTCCCACTGACAACAGTATTTATTTAAAAAATGAAAAACTCAAAATGCACTGTTCCAAATTATTATGCACAACAGAGTTTGAAAACATTTCATAGGTTGTAAAAAACTGAAAATGGTCATTTGTTGAATTTGCAGCATTAGGAGGTCATATTTACTGAAATCAAAAGCTATTTCAATCAAAAACATCCTAACAGGGCAAGTTACATGTTAACATAGGACCCCTTCTTTGATATCACCTTCACAATTCTTGCATCCATTGAACTTGTGAGTTTTTGGATAGTTTCTGATTGAATTTCTTTGCAGGATGTCAGAATAGCCTCCCAGAGCTGCTGTTTTGATGCTAACTGCCTCCCACCATCATAGATCTTTCGCTTGAGGATGCTCCAAAGGTTCTCAATAGGGTTGAGGTCAGGGGAGGATGGTGGCCACACCATGAGTTTCTCTCCTTTTATGCCCATAGCAGCCAATGACACAGAGGTATTCTTTGCAGCATGAGATGGTGCATTGTCATGCATGAAGATGATTTTGCTACGGAAGGCATGGTTCTTCTTTTTGTACCATGGAAGAAAGTGCTCAGTCAGAAACTCTACATACCTTGCAGAGTTCATTTTCACACCTTCAGGGACCCTAAAGGGGCCCACCAGCTGTCTCCCCATGATTCCAGCCCAAAACATGACTCCGCCACCTCCTTGCTGACGTCGCAGCCTTGTTGGGACATGGTGGCCATCCACCAACCATCCACTACTCCATCCATCTGGACCATCCAGGGTTGCACGGCACTCATCAGTAAACAAGACTGTTTGAAAATTAGTCTTCATGTATGTGTGGGCCCACTGCAACCGTTTCTGCTTGTGAGCATTGGTTAGGGGTGGCCGAATAGTAGGTTTATGCACAACTGCAAGCATCTGGAGGATCCTACACCTTGAGGTTTTCGGGACTCCCGAGGCACCAGCAGCTTCAAATACCTGTTTGCTGCTTTGCAATGGCATTTTTGCAGCTGCTCTCTTAATCCGATGAATTTGTCTGGAAGAAACCTTCCTCATTCTGCCTTTATCTGCACGAACCCTTCTGTGCTCTGAATCAGCCACAAATCTCTTCACAGTACGATGATCGCGTCGCTTAAGTTTTCGTGAAATATCTAATGTTTTCATACCTTGTCCAAGACATTGCACTATTTGACGCTTTTCGGCAGCAGACAGATCCTTTTTCTTTCCCATATTGCTTGAAACCTGTGGCCTGCTTAATAATGTGGAACGTCCTTCTTAAGTAGTTTTCCTTTAATTGGGCTCACCTGGCAAACTACTTATCACAGGTGTCTGAGATTGATTTCAGTGATCCAAAGAGCACTGAGACACAATACCATCCATAAGTTTAATTGAACAATATAAAATTAAATGTTTACGACACTTAAATCCAATTTGCATAATAATTTGGAACGCAGTGTATATATATATATATAGGAAAGGCTCAACACTTTTAATAAGAAACTGAAAGAATGCATTCCTCACCCTCTGACCCTCCTCTAGTTTCCTCTCAGCTGTAATCGTCACTGTGTTGGTGGTGCCAGAGAAAGAAGGATTTTCTTGGAAGCGCTTCAGTTCTACAAACAGACCAACATTTATGTTATTCACTCATAACCTTTCGCTTCAGAAAGTTTTACCAGTCAAAACCCACTATGATTTGCAAAAGAATGCTATTTTTGTTGGAAAACAGATATCACATGCAGAAGTTACCGAGTGTTTTCAGCCGCAGTTCAGTTTGCCTGAGGTCCAGCTCGGCTTTACACTGGTCCAGCTCGGCTTTACACTGATCCAGCTTGGCTTTACACTGCATGAGCTCTAGGCACTCGTGTTCTGTGTTGCGTGCGTGTGTTGAAGCCACGCGGCGTGAGCGGCGGGGAGCATTAGCGTCCGTCACAGGCGGGAACATGGGAGCTGGGGCTATACCGCTCTCTTCCCTCTCTTTGAGAGCAGCACTAAGTTCTCTGACCTCCTCGTCTCGTTCCTTCAAGAAATCAAAATGCGTCAAGATCTTTTCATGTTCCCATTAACACCTGCCTTTTAAAGTGACCAGAGACCACCGAAGGGACCACCAGTCTCTTGAGTTCAGTGTGTTAAAACTGCCTCTCTTTCACAGGACTGACCTCTAATTCTTGGCTGTAATATTTTTTCAAGCTGCTTTTCAGGATGTTGATCTTGTTCTCGCACCTGTTCTCCATCAGATCCCTCTCGTTCTCCAGCGTCTCACTGCGCAACAAGGGAGACATTTAAAACCACCAACGATACCAACACATCTTCATACTGACCGCATATGTGGAACATTTATATTGACTCTCCAAGATCCGTAAAAGTTTAAGGACCGTAATCCAAATCATTTGGGTTACCTGAAGTCATCCTGCATGCGGCTGATGACCTCCATCATTTCAGCACACACCTCCTCTCGAACCTTGACCTCCAGTTCTTCTTTCTCCTGCCGCTGACGTAGCACCTCGCGCTTCAGAACGTCGATGGCCTTCAGGAGGCCCTGCCCAACACAAATACATCCAGCTGAAATAACGGAACACCTCTGAAGGACGAAATCGACGAGACTAGAATGAATCTAACTGTGTGGATTTACCTCAGGGTCAAACATGGTGATGTCTCCTTCCTCATCGCTCTCCTCCTCTTCCTCTTCCTCTTCCTCTTCTAGCAGTGTGGTGTCGTTTTGAGGAGCTTGCTGCTCACGGAGCAGCGACAAGATGTACGCCACACGTGTCTTACTGCACGGGCCGTGCACCAGCTGAAGGATCATTTGAACAAGTCAATGTTTGGTGAGTTTTTAAATGTTGACGCACAGAAAAGTGAAAAGAACAGCATCTTTTTACCTGTGTGGCGATGGCAGAGAACTTGAGCGCTTGGAGGGTCTCGTCATAGGTGGAGGCGCAAGGGTTGATGTTGACCACCATGCAAGAGCGTCCGTGACCACAGAAGAAGCTCTGGAGGACTCTGGTTAACTTGCTGTCTCTGAATGGAACGACCAGGGGAGGACGTGACCTTTGCAGAGATGAGAATCGATTTGATTTAAAGTCAATGACACCAAATTAGTTCTTCGCGAGTCGTCCATTTTGGGGTAAAATAACCGTTTAAAGGGACATTTCACCCAAACATGAAAATTCTGTCATCATTTATTCACCTGTATGTGACCCTTTCTTCTGTCAAACACAAAAGAAGATATTTTGAGAAATGTCTCAGTGGTTTTGTGTTCATACAATGGAAGTCAATGGGGGCTAGTGTTGTTTGGTTACCGACGTTCTTTAAAATATCTTCTTTTGTGTTCTGCATAAGAAAGAAAGTCATACAGGTTAAGTACGGTCACTCACTTATTGGTCTGATTGTGTCTCAGAGCAGTGATGCAGCGGCCCAGTGTGAGCAGGGAGGTGTTGATATTATTCGCCTCTTTCATTCTCTCTCCGTTCTGCTGATCCTTACAGCGCTCCGATCCAGCCAGATCACACACCGAAAGCCTGCCGATTAAGACAAACACTTTAGATTACTACAGAGAGTTCTGTCATTTAAATCTAAATCTAAATCTAAAAAAAATCTAAATCTAAAAAAAAAAAATCTTAAAGGCTAGATTATAAAAGAAAAATGTAAAAAACCGAGACTAACTCGCTGATTCGGGTCGTCTGTCTCAGATCCGCTTGGGGCTGCACTTGTAGAACACGGATGGTAAAGATGCTATGACTAAAAGAGTGAAAATGTAATATTAGCCTCACGCAACAAGCATGTTTTTATTCATGTTAACTTGTTGTACTACCATCTTCAAGCATTTACAGACAGATTTTTTGTAAGTAGCTTTTAAGTGACATCTCCCACCCATTTTCATTCTACATCAGGTATAGTGATGTTGTCAGTGGGTACCTGCGGCTGGAGTTGTGGTTTAGCTGAGTGCTGGAAAAGCTTTGGTTACGATGTCCAACCTTAAGCACTTTCCAGGCTTCTTCTGCACTTCGTACGTGAATCCATGTCAGATCTAAAGAGAGATTTTTTTTAATTCTTTTACAGATAATGCACTTGTAGCACACACCTGCAGGCTACTCGTCATGCTACTCGCTGTTTGAAACCATCTCTGTGCGATTCCTACCTTTCACATAAGGGTTTCCATATTTGTCATCGCTGAGGCGTAGAGTGGCTCTCTTGCGGGACTGAAGAGAAGGCGGAGCATCCAAAAGATCGTACAGAAATTCGTTGTAGATCTCATAAAACGAGACCCAAACTGAGAACTGCGCCCCCTCCTCCAGATCCTCCCCACCACTGAGGGACAAACCGTTCGCCTCCAAACAAACGCCATCTGAATCTGGAGCACAAAGACCAATTAGTGTTGTAAAGAGAGGTTATATGATTCATTGTGTGGAGTGGCAGATAGATGCTCACCTTCGAGCTGTGTTGCTATATGACTGGTAGCTGAGAGTCCACCGATGCCGCTGTCCCAAGACAGACCTGCACGCAGCCTGGACTCATCCTAAACAAAGCACTGACAGTCAGATTCAACACAGGCATCTCTATAGGACAATAGATTTTCTTGTCCTTTCACCTCTTTCAGCAGAGCTTCACGCCCTGTTTCCTCAGCGCGGACCTCGCTGGCGTCCAGTTTACGGACCTCCTGGCTCAGTACAGGCTTGAGGTCCATGGCAGAGTACAGTCGGCCAGATAGCTTAAGGAATACAGACACCAACGCCCGTGGCAACAGACCTGCCTCTCCACCGCTCCCTGTTCAGTCAAAGCAAAAATAGGACACGTTATCCAATTGAAGCGCAATGTTGTTTAAAGTGATAGTTCATCTAAAAATGAAAATTCTATCATTATTTATTCACCCTCTTGTGCAGAACACAAAAGAAGATATTTTGGAAGAAAGTTGGTAACCAAACAGCACTGGCCCCCATTCACTTCTAATGTATGGACACAAAACCAATGCAAGTGAATGGGGGCCAGTTAACAACATTCTTCAGAATATCTTCTTTTGTGTTCTGCAGAAGAAAGAAAGTCATACAGGTTTGAAATGACAAGAGGGTGAGTAAATGATGACAGAATTTTCATTTTTGGGTGAACTATCCCTTTAAACTAAATGAAAGATGGTGCATTGTTGTCATTTTACCTTGTATGGTATAGGTTTTGCCAGAGTTGGTCACACCATAGGTATAGAGGAGGCGATTCTCTCCACGCAGAACATCTCGCACCATCTCTCGTATGGTGTGATCATAAACTTCCTGCTGAGAAGTTTGTGCTCCAAAAATCTGGAGGAACAAAACACTCCTTCAGTTCAATAACATGAATATTTGACACCATGCTCATTGTCTTTAAATGTTTCAAAGTTTAGATTCAAAAACAGATTTTTTTACTGGAACTATAAATGTGTGAACGTTTTTTTCATTAAAAATCAGTGGTTGTGTGCATATCTTTACTGTGTCTTTTGACGTTATACAACGTGCCAAGTTATACATTGTTTTCAGTAGTTTTGATCTACTAAGGACATGGATTACCTTAGTGAATGTAAACTTATGCAGGCTTTGTGCAACCCCTCGCTCTGCGTTCTTCATGTTGTTGGAGTCTTTGGGCGCTATGAGCAGGAGGCTGTCCTCAGACTGCACATTCACACAGCCCTAAACACAACATTTCATTCACAATCATGACTTTCGTAATCATTCCTGTAAAAACATGAGGTCAGAATAGCCAAAAACACCGCACCCAGCCTGCTGCACTCACAGAGGCGTGTCAATTTCCTCATGATTTTACCTGCTCCCCTCCCCGCTCCTTCTCAGCCTCGGTAAGAGGACGAATTCTCAGGAAGACCTTCAGCTTCTCTGATCCATCATCAGCGCTGCCTCTTCTGCTTACATCCCCCTTGAGCTGTTTCGGGTGACAGAGGAGACGATGTAAAGACAACTAACATGTCTAATGCATTACAGTGGAGCTATTCATAAACAAGCAGTTTGTTTTACCGGAGGAAAAACATAACTTACAGCCGGTTTTAATGAAAAGAAGTCAAAGACATTAGGAGCGACTGAATGACTGAAAACATCAACGTCACATCTCTGGGGCAAGTGTCTAAGCATCTAACACATTTCTGCATCTAACACATTTCAATCAAAACTATAGATATGTTCCACTAACACAGATGTTATTTCGTTAAACAGATACCAGTTGCTTTTGATGTTTTGTCACCTAATTTAATGTCATTCATATACTTATAACTGTGACTTGAGCTTCTAATACAGTTGTGGGACAACTGTGTTGAAAAGAGAAGTTATAACATGTCATCATACCGCTTTAGCTGGTGTTAGAGAGTCTGCAGCAGCGGTTATGACTGAAATCTCTGGGAGATGGGACACAAACCGCTGAGATCTCATGAGACCTCCAATATCAGCAGCCGTGGATTCAAAGACGGCCCCGCATTCATCATCATCGGACAGTATTCCGCAAGGAGACGCTAATGTCAGGGCCATTACAACCGATCTGGACACAAAAACACTGCATAATATGAGAATGCGTAATGTAGATTCAGTTACTAATAATACAATTCGTGAATAACATGAACTATTCGTTTTAAAGGAAAGCAGAAAATGTTTATTTAGCTGGCTGGGGGTCTCGATTTCTATTAGCAGTTAGCATAGCATATCGTGTTATTTAAAATAAACGTATAATCTTACCTTGCTTAATGACGTCCTCGGGAAAATAATACAATCCAAAATGCAGTGTTGCGAATATATGACACCTACAGCTAAACTAAGTATAAACCTAAAAATGTTTCACTGAGCGCTTCTGTTCTGTCCACTTGCAATTCCGCACTAACGGCTACTACTGAGACAATCACCGATTCGAAAACAGCGCTCCGTGCTCTCCACCAATCAGCGTCTATCAGAGCTCCAGGGCATGACCAATCAGTGTCGCGGGAGATAACGGCTGTTTCTAATTGGTCAACATTCCAATGTCGCCACTCCTTAAGAGGCGTTCCAGTCATGGTTCTAGTGACGTTTTAAGCACGTGTTTTTTCAGTAATTTTACTTAGCATTAGGCGCGGTATTTGGCTGGCATAGAGGTATGCAAACTTGTCACCTGTTGGCGATAGTGGTGGGCGATACTGTAAAATTTAGTATCGATCCGATACCAAGTAAATGCAGGGCTAGTATTGCCGATTTCGATACCGATACCAATACTTTTAACTTTTAAAAAGCATTCACTTGAACTTACATTTACTTTCCTGTAAATGAAATGTCATGATTTATCAGATGAATGCATCATTAATATGCTAAATCTGAATACATTTTCATGACCACAAAAATATTTTGTGATTTGTACTCTTACCTGTAGGCTAATTAATCATGTAGATGTTAAAAGACTGAACATCATTTAAACCAAATAAATCTATTTATTTAGTTATTTATTCCTGTGATCGAATTTGCAAACATGAACTTTGCACCAAATTATTACTGGAAAATAGTAACAATAACAGATTAACAGAACAGAAAAACGATATTTAACAAAACAATTTCTCGTTATCCCAGTACTCTCTAGCTTTAAAAAAAACAAAGTGGACAAAATTATTACTCAAGAACAGAGATTTTAAAACTGCTTTTCAGTTTTTGTTCAGTGTTATGTTTAGACAAAATAATAGAACAAATTAACATGTTTCCCTTTCATTACACTTTTTTAAGTGAATTATAAAGTGCACACTATTATTTAAGCACTTTATTTACTTTGTGTCTCAAACAATAAAGTACTTTCAATCTTTGGCTTTTTACCCCCAAAGGCCCACTGCCATACATCGCATTTCGCAGTGTTTTTATTCACCGAGGTGATAAAACTCCACACGATGCTCCTTTTCTTTTCGCCGGCTGCAGCAGCGTCTGCGTGCTTGCGCTTGGCTGCTGAGTCACGTGATAGCGGACTACAAAACACAGCAGGGCAGGGAGGAGCAACGTGTGCAAAACTAGGTGTATGGGAAATAGTTTTTCTTCATTATACAATTATTAGCTACATTAGTAAATAAATAAAATCAGTAGTAAAAACTAAAAACATTAGTATCGATATTTTTATGTTAGGATCGATCATTTTCGATACAACCTCAGTATCGAAAGTATCGATACTTCAGGATCGATCCGCCCACCACTAGTTGGCGAAATTCGCCGTTTTGGATCCAAAATGGGTCATTATTGGGTTATGGGTCATTATGTCGTCTAGATACGATGAGTTTTTTGAAAATGGGGGCGAGGGTCCTCAGGAAGTCTGTGAGTCTTTGGACGGGCTCGCGGTGAATGTGCAGATGTCAGATCACTAGCAGTGAGTTTGCGAGTTGTTTTAAATGCTGCGCAGATTGAACGCACATACTCAACTCATGAATCAATATTAGATGTCACTTCGAATTTCAAGCAAACTTCAACACAACCGTCAGCATGTAATTGGCAACGGCGTGCTGGTTTGTTTGCCTTGAAAGAAATGGCGCAGACCCAGGGAACATAATAATACTGTATATGGTAAGGGCGTTAACACACTGACAACCGCAAGCATCCCATTTACGGAGAAGCCCTGCTGTGTAAAAGGAACCGTACTGGACAACTAGTTGTCTGTCATGTCACCCGTCATTCCCTGTAATTGTGCTAAGGAGGGCACGTTGTTACAACGCAGCCTCTGATGAAAAAATGAATAATACTTTGTTGATAAATGTGCCGTCTTTAAATTTAAATCTGGCATCCTGTGTTGTGTGAAGTGAACTGAGCACCTTGAAGTAAATGTTAGGAGTTTATTTGCAAAAACAGATTAAAAGGTTAATTTTCATAAACCATGTTTTTTATTGTGCATTCCAAGTAATATCATTTAAACAGTTGGGTTGTTTTAATTGAATAATAATAACTCAATTAATATGGATAAGTAATGCAGTAAAAACACAACAAAAAAACATAATTTATGAAAATGAATAAAAGCAGATTTTGCAAATGAACTCTTCATATGTTTGTCTATCCTAGACACTTTTAGCAGACTATGGACTATTCTGATTATGTGCATTGAATAATATGAAATACAAATTGTAATAATTGCCATAATTGTATTAGTTGTGCTCAAAAGTTTGCATACCCTTGGTAAATATGATCAAGGAAGACTGAAAATAAATCTGCATCGTTAAGCCTTTGGATCTATTCTTGAAAAATGTTACAAAAATCTAACCTTTTCATTGGAGAATTATAAATAGGGGGATGATGTCATTATTTATGCATTTGGCAGACACTTTTATCCAAAGCGACTTGCAATATTGCATTGTACTATACATTTGTTTCTGACTATGTGCAATCCCCTGGGATCCAACCCATGACCTTGGCGTTGTTAGCACCATGATCTAACCACTGAGTTACAGGAAAGCTGGAAATTATGAAACAAATGTATTTTTTCTCTAATACACATTGCTCAAAATTATTCATACCCTCTGTGACTGAATGGATTTGTAATGGCTATGAATTGTGTGGTTTTTATTGCAGACCCAGCTAAAGACATCAAGAGGCCTGGACAGAGGTTGGCCTGCAGAACACCACACTGGCCTCTCTGCTGTTTCATGGATGTCTGACTTCTACCATGTTATTAAAGGGATAGTTCACCCAAAAACATAATTTACACCCTCATGACATTTCAAACCTGTATGACATTTTCTTCAGCAGAACACAGAAGAAAATATTTTTAATAATGTTGGTAACAGAAAACTGTTGGTCCGCATTCACTTTTTGTGTGCCTTAATTTATAGTAGCATATACTTTACTTTATTACTTCTTGGTGTGTATTTGAGTGTAAATGTCTTTTATATTAGTCTTGCAAAGAGGGTCTGTGTGTTTTAAAGTTGTATTTGTGAATGTATATTTTTTATAAATAATAAAGCAATGTAACAGAATGTGATGTTTAGTAATTGATTGCAGGCTAATGTTAGTTTGAACTATTTTTGGATTGTTATTGTAAATTTTAATGTTTATTATGTTAACTTGAATCAACTTCGTTTCAATGTTAGGTTAGCAAACCTGTTGCGTTGATTTCATATTGAAAAATAGGTTGATTCTCTAACGTCGTTTCACCCAACTGAAAACATGAATTCAATGTTAGGTAAGGGAACCAGTGTAGATTTTTTGTTTGTTTTCAATGGCATGTCGTTACCCTGATGAGCAAAACTACACCGGATGTTAATAATATTTTAATGATATTTATATGTCATTATAATGCACAATAGTAGTAGTAGTATTATTTGGTATATTAATATTATTGTAAATACTAATAATTTATATATTTTATTACATTTTAGTAAGAAACACATTTCCAGTGTTAATATTTTCACTGTAATGTATTACTAACGGTTTCCAAGGCCACGGCTTAGGTACTCATCTTGATAAGGTAATGACGCCATAACGCGCGCTCCATCTGCTGCTATATAAGCTGCTGCCTCACATCAGTCTTCGTGGGTTTGAGTTTACGAGTGCGGAGAGTGTTGAACTCCTGAGAGATCAAGGCTTTTCGAGTGCGTGTGTTTGTCCTTGCGATTCCTGCTTGAGATGTGTTGTTCTTGCGTGAAGGAAGTGAGACCGAAGGGTAACAGTAAGGCGACTTTTTCGTTGACTCCTGCCGGACCGTAGAGCAGCGCCTCAGATCGCCTGCATCGATTTGTTTGGATTCACATCGCCTGCTTACTTTCCTTATGAATCGTGCTTGTTTTCTGTTGGTGTGTCGTTCTTGCGTGAAGGAAGTTGAGACCGAAGAGTTACCGTAAGGTGACTTGTTCGTTGACTCCTGCCAGATCGTAGAGCAGTGCCACAGTTCACCTGCATCGACTCGTTTGGATGCACACCGAGTACCATCCCACTATGAATCTGACTGCAGTTCTTCCGTCTTTCCACTGCTATCAATGCTCTTTTATTTTTCAAAGGTAAAATTTAGAAAATGTTTTTATAGATTTATCAATCATTGGATAAACAGTTCCCTTTCTGTCGGTCTCTCGACGTTTTGTCGAGCCGACAGATGGGGTTCGTCCCTGAGAACCAATCGCTTCCGACTTCTTAGAAAAGGCCAATGAAATTGGCGAATGAAATTTGCATGCCGGACTCCGCCCCCGGATATCCGGGTATAAAAGGGAGACAGCGTGCCTCATTCATTCACCTTTTGTTCTTCGGAGCCTTCGCTCATGATCAACAGACTTCGCTACAAGATAGCAACTACAAGACTGCCGGTTCTACGACGTGGTGCAGCGGACTGTCCCTTCCTGCGGCAACTTCCCCTGGGCATCTCGGCGGTTCCAGAAGTGTTCGAGTTTTTTCTCTAAAAGAGCAAATTTCTCCAGCGTGGCATGTCCCGCTGTTCTCGTGGGTGCAACACACTCATCGAGGAGGGGGGCGGACACGAGGTCTGCTTCCAGTACGCTGGGGCAGCCCTTGTGGATACGTCCTGCCCGCACTGCGGGCGGTTGACGATTCAGACGTTGCGTCACGGGTGGCTGTGTTCCCAAGGGACTCCACCTTGTGTGCTTCCCGTTCTGTGACAGCAGTGGCTACGGCCCTGCCGCCCGCTACGGCGAGCAGCGAGGATGATATGAGGATTACTGTGAGCGCTAATCCGTCAGCCACCGGCTCGCGGACCATTCGCACCTCATCTCGCTCGTCTGACCGTTCCCCATGGGACGGTCCCACCGTCTTGTTCCTCAACCACGTATTCGGAAATGGTGCGTGATGATGAGATGTCCGTTGCAGCATCGGACGGTGACTTACTGGCATCTGACTCCGACAATTCCTCGGAGCTCCCTCCCTCGGGGGGTTGAGCCCAGGAAGAAGCGGACGTCGAAATGTCAGCCATGCTTTCCCGGGCCGCCGGCATTGGGTTGCAGTGCACCGCACTGCCTCTCCCAACGCTCGCGGCTGGATACATGGTACCACGGGTTTGAGAGCGGCTCCAAGCCGCACTCGCCCCCAGTGCCATGTTTTCCCGGAAGTGCATGAGGAACTTAGTACGACCTGGAACGCCCCCCTTTCGGCGCGTGCACGTCAACTAGTTCCATCGCCCTTTCTTCCCTCGATGGTGGGGCAGCTAGAGGATACGTCGATGTCCCCCAGGGGCTCGACCTAGACTCCCGTCCAAAGCATGTAGGTTTTTCGGCATCTTAGGTGTCGAGAGCTTACTCTGCTGTGGGCCAAGCTGTCCCCTCTCTCCACGCTATGGCCATCCTGCAGGTCCATCAGGCCAAGGCATTGAGAGAGCTCCACGAGTGTAAGACCGAACCAGCGCTTATGCAGGAACTCCGTGCCATCACCGACCTCGCTCTATGGGCGACCACAGGTGACCGTGTGGGCCCTGGGTCGGGCGATGCCCACACTTGTGGTCCAGGAGAGACTCCTCTGGCTGAACCTTGCACAGATGGGTAATGCCGAGAAAGTCCGCTTTCTCGACGCACCCATCTCGCAAGGGGGGGCTGTTTGGTGATACTGTCGAGCCGCAGTTCTCGACAGTAAAGAAGCAGACAGAGGATATCAAGCATATCCTCCCCCGCCACGATTCGGCCGCCCTCTGGCTGTCGAGATCCCGTGCACAGTCTGCTTCCCAGCAGCCCTGGTCCTCTTCGACGCCTAAGCACTCTCAATCGATGGTGCGTTGTGCTACATCATCGCCAGGCAGGTAAAACAGCAGAGCCGATCTCCTCTCCGGGGGCCCCCCCACGGCGAGGGATCCGCACTGCCGGCCATCGAACCACCCCCCGGGAGGTCGATGAAGCAGAACGTACCCCTAGCCTCCCTTTATCGGTCCCTGGGAGCCTGACAAGGCTTCCCAAACCATCACGGTGACTACGGGATACGATCCGTCTCAGCTACGCGGTCCAACTACCCAGACGCCTGCCCAAGTTTCGGGGCATCCTCTCAAACCTCAGTCAGAGGCAAGGATGCTCCCGTTCTCTCCCCTTCCACACTGAAAGTGTATGTAGCCGCCATCGCCACTCATCACGAACCAGTAGCTGGTAAGTCTCTGGGACAGCACGACCTGATCATTAGGTTCTTAAGGGGCGCGAGAAGGCTGAATCTGCCTCGTCCGCACTCCATACCCTCTTGGGACCTCGATGTGGTCCTGGTGGGCCTTCAGAGGCCACCTTTTGAGCCCCTGAGAGATGCCGCTCTTTCTCATCTTACGATGAAGACGGCTCTCCTGGTGGCGCTCGCCTCCATCAAGAGGGTTGGGGACCAACAAGCATTCTCCGTGTCCACGGATTGCCTGGAGTTCGGGCCTGGAAACTCTCACGTTATCCTGAAACCCCGGCCCGGCTACGTGCCAAAGTTCCCACCACTCCCTTTCGGGATCAGGTGGTGAACTTGCAGGCGCTCCCCGCTGGGGAGGAAGACCCAACCCCATCTGTGTTGTGTCTAGTACGCGTGCTGCACCTCTACTTGGACCGCACGCAGAGCTTTAGGAGCTATGAGCAGCTCTTTGTCTGTTTTGGAGGTCAGCAAAAAGGGAGGGCTGTCTCCAAACAGAGATTGGCGCACTGGATCGTGGACGCCGTCGTTACGGCGTACCGGTCCCAGGAACCCCCGTGCCCGCTGGCAGTGAGGGCACACTCCACCCGGAGTGTAGCCTCCTCGTGGGCACTGGCTTAGGGTGCCTCTCTGGCAGACATCTACAGAGCTGCGGGTTGGGCTATGCCCAACACCTTCGCGAGGTTCTACAGCCTCTGCTTGGAACCAGTGTCAGCTCGAGTCTTGCATGGTACCAACAGGTGAGACCGGCGGCCGGTAGGGCGTAGGCCTGCGAAAGCACCTTCCCCCCTCCTAGGTGGGTGCTATTTTCGCCTCCCTTCTTCCCCCACTGGGCGAAGAATAGGCATTCCATCCTTTACTAAGCACTTCCTGGTCCTGGTTCTCAAGTCAAACCCCATCTGTCGGTTCGACACAACGTCTCGTTCCCTCCATCAGGGAACAGAGGTTACATACCTAAGCGAGACGTTCTATTTGTATTTCTAGGTATTCAGCTGCTCCGCAGCCCTCTGTCCTGGACAAGATCCGCCGCAAATGTCTGAGACGTTTAGCTGACAGGTACAGTGATATGAGACCCATAAACATTAATAATCACAATTTAAGAAGTGTTGTTTATTATAATTGTACTTAATGTTAATTTGTTGTTTTTGCAGCTAAAGAGCCGGGATGCACCTCAGGATGGCTGTATAAGAGAAGCAGCAAAAAAGAAATAAATACAATACCAATAAATAAATAATGAATTGATTAAATGCTCTTTAAATCAGAAGAAAATTATGAACCTACTTCTAAACTCGGCCATAGTGTACTTCGTAGGGAAAGAGAACCATTCAGGCGATCAAACCATTATTTCTGCACAACTTCATCATAACAATCCTAAATTTAAATTTACCACAGAGCAAGAACAGACTACCCTTGTGATGTTCCTAAACTCAAAACAAATCATCACTTGACAGAACAATAACCACAAGAGATTATTAACCGCAAAAACATCATAAGCAGATTTAGATACTTAACAGAGAAAATACTGGAACCATGTAACCAGCTCGTTTTTTTAACCACGGTTTTCAGTTCGGTTTCAGTCAGTGTTTTATGAACAGTAAGAGGTTAAGCAGAATACAGTTTTTATTGCACTGTTTTTCATTTTACTTAAAAGAAACAACATCTACCTTTACACATTTCCAGTGCATTGTATAATATAAACATATAAATGAACTCCCAAACTAGGGAACACAGGATTTTCTACATCTAATTACATGGCGCTCTAATTACATGGCGCGAATACCGGATTCTAATTGGTCGGTCGGGACATTCCGAGGTCCGTTATTCCCAGAAAACAACCGTTCAAAACTGAACTGAACAGAGGCTCATCCGGGTAATGCGAGTGGTCCTGGACCTTTTCGCCAAAAGCAGCACACCACACACCCCTCTGGTCTCCCCCTCTTTTCATTCTTAATCGCATCCTGGTTCCCCGTTTGAGTGCATTCCGGAATGGACGGAGGAGTAGACCCCCGGTTCATGATCAGACCAGAAAACTCCTGGTTACAGCAACTTTATTGTATTTGTCTTATGTTGTGGTTCAATAATGTGAAACAGTTATACTTGGTTGAGCAACCATACCCCTTCGTTGGAGGTAAGGTCCCGAAAAAATCTGTTTCCCCCTACCCGTCCAAACCAAACGAGAATCGAGAACGCCCTACCCCTTCACGTGAACGCCCTAAACGGAGGGTAGAGAAAAGTGTAGGGGTAATGGGTAGAAATGGGATTGGCCGTTACTCACAGGGAGGTGTTTATCCATCTTAGCGCATAGAACCAGGGGTGTCCAAAGTCAGTCCTGGAGGGCCGGTGTCCTGCAAAGTTTAGCTTCAACCCTAATCAAACACACCTGAACAGCTAATCAAGGTCTCACAAAGCAGACTAGAAACTTCCAAACAGGTGTGTTGAGCCAAGTTGGAGCTAAACTCTGCAGGACAGTGGCCCTCCAGGACCGAGATTGGACACCCCTGGCATAGACTCATAAGCAACGACAAACAGCTAATTCATAGAGAAATAAAATGCACAGAAAAAAATATATCAACCGAAAACTGAAAAACCACAATTCACAATTGCGTATTAAACACCAAACTGTATGATTTTTTAAAGGATTTTTGCATGACGTGAGCGGCCTCTATGCTAATAAGTTTGTCTTGTTTTCTTGTCTCATTCTCGGGACATCTGAGTCTGACAGAGCCAGGTCCGGTTGGACTGAATGCTCAACCTTATGATGACCACAGATGATGCCTTCGTCCAAGGTTATGGGAGTCTGCAATGAGTCAGGTGGTGAAGTGCTGGCAAAAGAGAAAGGTATGAGGCTGCTTAAATACATCCTGTTAAATGATTGATAGCATGATCAATCACATACTGTATACTCGTTGTTAACAATGTTTTCACAGATTTCACATTTCTGTAGATGTTAGTTTGCATGAATTTGAACTGAACCGCTAGTTCGTCAGTTGATTATTTCTCTGTTCCTGTGGCTCAGTGGTTGGAGCATTAATTGGGTTAGTAGGAACACAAAATGAAAACGTATAGCCTGACTGTAAATCACTGTGTCTGACTGCAGACAGGAACTGATATTTGGATTATCATGCAAAATAGTGTATGTTAGATCTTCAGGTTGACTGTTGTTTTGAAAATAGATGACACTGACTGACTATAATTAATTATGCTGACAAACGTGCCCACTGTAGTCGTATGGCAGCACTATATCATGTTTAGACTGCAATGCCAAGCTCAACCGCTAGATGTCAATGTCCCAAACGGTAAAATAAACAATACTTTGTTGATACACGTGCCGTCTTTAAATTGAAATCTGTCACTATGTTCCATTGCTGATGTTCATTAAAAAAAAAGCCAAAAAAAAGTGTCCCAAGCTATTCATCATTTCTGAATCAGTGGGTTTGTACATTTTAACTTGTTTTGTGTAAATAATACCAATGCTTCTTACCACAACTCTGACAAGCAAACAGTGCGAAACGACATCGCTTGAAATAAAAACATATTATTTAAAGTATGCTATTTTGTTAAGAAGTCATACGTCCGTGATATACAGAGTCAAAAGCTTGGGCACATGTATGTCTCAACAAGTCCTCCAACTCATACGACCACATTGGTCGTTTTCAATGTTCCCCAAATACGATCCCGTGGAGCGTTTCCTAAAATAGCGCCTCTACCATCATTATAAAATTATTTATTGCGCTATCATTTTGCAATGATGACACGTATTGGAGTGTGACTTTCACTTTAAACTGTCAGGATGAACTGTATTTACATTACAAATTACACCATTCAGGCATTTTGAGCAAGCAAGTAACCCATTTATTTATTGTATAACATAAAACACAGCATATAAAACAGTCACAATTGTTTTTCAAAACGACCAAATATTCCAAGTGTACCGAGGTCAAACAATCGATTTTTATGATGAAAAGACGCCGAAATGAGCACCATCTGCAGTAAATCTTCACGTCCTGTGAACTTCCGGGTTTAACACACATTTTAAATTACCGCCAGACGAAGTGATAGGTCAGCTGTGATTGTGAGAAAGCATTGGTTCTCGTGTATCTTGTGACCGATTGCGTCTTTACGTCTGCACTGAATGGGAAGTCTTATAGGCTCTTGATTGCGTCATGACGTCAGTTTGAACGAGCTCTGCCTACATGTGTTGCATACATGGATAATCTTCATCTAAATTTATTTCTGGCTTCAATTCAGAAGGTTTGCAACGTGATTTGTTTTGTAATATACTGTTTGATTTTCAATTTATGCAGTAAATACATGTGACTGTACATTCACACCTGTTGCGTTTTGTATGGTTGAGTAGTATTTAGGTTTAGGGTGGGGGTTGGGTTAGGGGTTCAAAATTATCTTTAAAACTATAAATATTGATGAAATTATTGATACTATAACAAATACGAAGAATTAAATCCATAAAAAGTGAACAAGCTAAAGCAATGGAATGACTGTACTTCATAATAAGCTGCTGGTGCTAGAGGGTGCTCATCCTTAATACGTAACTGTTGGTCGTAATAAGGTGCTTGTACAAACGACCGACTGGGTCGTTTTATTTGGGAGGACAGTCAGATGCAAACGTACGCACAGTTTTCTGGCGTACCGTCGTTTGATTAATGAGGCCCATTGTCACGTTTTCGCTTCTTTGCCAGGGGCGGTTCTGGGGGGGCCAGAGGGGAGCAGTGCCCCTGTGTCAGCACACTTGGCCACCCCACTGGCCCCCCTAAATCTGGAATGAAATGAAAATGCACATCATTACACATCATATTAAAATACTGACCTATATTTTCCGGTGTTGCGCATGTTAAATCTACTTATAAAGCAGTCGTGACTCGTGCCTATACAAAGAATCAACTTCTGCCAGAGAATGTGTAACACACTAAAGAAATTTTATTTGTTAATGAAATGAGATCAAATGCAACTTACATTTATTCGGGTGAATGTTTGATAATGCACTTTTGCCTTATAATTAAAATAAATGGTCTGTCATTCCCAAGGAATTAGCAGAGTTCAAGTAATCAATACAGTTTATTCTATACTGTCCTGTATATTACTTGTGGTGTATTTGAGAGTCGAGCTTTAGGTTTCATTTACACATTTTCATAATTTTCCCATTTGCAGTTAAAATGAAGAGAAAAAATCCTAAGGATGTAATGTCCTTTTTTAATAAGAAAACTAAAGATAATAGTCAGTCAAGGCTGGAGAAAGAAGATGCTTCTGAAAGAGTCAGAAATGCACAAAAGCTTAGAGAATGAAGAAAGTCCAATAGAACAGAGGACCCATCAGCAAGGTGATTTAGTTGTGCAGAGAGACAACTTTTGTAACCCTGAAATTCCATGTGAAAAACATGAGTTTTTACATGAGTATTTAGTTAACATGGCATTCACATGTAAGTGTGCCAAAACCACATATATCACATGTGAAAAATTTTAAATTCATGATTTTTTTTCTTTGTGTAAAGGAAATACCTGATAATGTGACTCATGTTTAGATGACTGCTTAAGTTCATTTTTGGATATCTTGTTTGTGGTAGTTTTTCATTCATGTATGTACATTTAAGATGCAGAAAAGTGCCTAAATGTTATTATTGTTGTCATTGTTATTTTGACTATATACAATGTGTTGTGAAATAAATGACCATGGAACATTAATTTGAGCTGAACTTGTTTTATTAGCTTATTAGTTTACTTCTAGAGAAAACAGTAATACATGACACGGAAAATTAATCATGACACATGTTTGTGTGCCCCCTACAAGCATAAGTGGCCCCTGCCTGGCCCCCCCAGTTACAGCAGTCTAGAACCGCCACTGTTCTTTGCTGAAGGAGATAAAATATTTACGAAACGCACTCTGTAGGTCATTATACACCTCTGAAGACATAGTTATGTATATTATATTGCATTTCTGTCAATAGATTCTCTTTAATTTTACACACTGGTCCTTCAAGCTTCAAATGATTAAAATCATTAATTGGTGTTTGAATGTTTATGAAATACATCAAATTGGTAAACTCAGTTCCCATTTAACATGTAGTACATACAGTATTTAATCATGATAAATCAACATTTGCATTTACATTTTTTCATTTTTTAAAAAGCAGTTCATTTCAAAAGTAACTTACAAATGAGGAACATTAATATTTGTAATAAACAAATATCATTAAATCAAAAAGAGAAAGAAGAATTATAGCAAAGAAAAGCCATTTTCATTAGACAATATATCAATATCTGTTTCATTTAAACAATCAAAGTGGAGATAACAAAATCAACTTATTGTTTGTTTGTTTTTTGCTTCCAAGCAACACAAAGTATTCTACTAGTTATAAAATTGTAAAGCAGCGCCATATGTTCTACAATTCATTACATAATTATAAGTAAATAAAATAAATAAATGGAAAGCTCACATGAATGACCACATGCTTATTGCCTTCTTGAAAAGAAAGCTTATTTGATGCTGAAAGACTCTTTTAGACTAGTCAATGCTTGCTGCTTTGTGATCATTTTCCAAAGAAAGGGTATATCGGCAGGGAGAGCATCGTATGATTCAGCGAATTTAGTGTTGAATCGTGCCATCACATACTTCCAGTAATTTGAGGCCTCTATGCTGGGATCAGCAGGGATGTGCCAGTCAGGAAAGATTTCTCTATATCTTTTGTAGGGATGGTTTTCATAATTGGTCTCATGACACTGAAACTGTGCTTCACTGTGGACATCTGTTGAACAGATGTCAGTCACCAATTTTTTACTTTGCAAAAATCTGTACAGGCCGAGTCCCTGAGGTCTGTGTACTGAGGCACAGTGTTCAGTGTGAGCACCTCCACCCGCCTCACATGGAGATTTGCAGAATGGACACTGTTTGCCACATCCAAACACACGCTTGAAGAGCTCATCCTGGGGTTTCATCTGGAGTTTTCGCAGTTTGCTCTGTATGTTGTCTTCTTTGAGTTTTTTCTTCAGTGACTGTTCCATTTCCTCTACGGATTTGATTAGCCAACGTGCAAATGGCTCTTGAGATGAATTGTTTAGGGCCATCACTGTTTCTAGAGCATCTTTGGGAATGACAAGTTTTTGTCCAAGTTTCCTACATATGCTGTGTATGAATCCTTTGATGCCACCTTCTTTTGTTTCATTCTGTGTCATTTTGATGGCTTCTAATGTCTCCTTGGTGATTCCTTTGAGATGACGCTCCTCCAGCTCAAACAGTTCATGTCCATTAGAAAACTGTTCTGTGACTTGACCTAATATCCATCTCTTAACAAAACGTTCATAGGTTAATATGTATTCGAAATACAGTTCAAAACGGTCTTCATTTAGAAGATGCATTAAGAGAGAGTATTGGAAAAATGCACGAGTGCTGAATTGAAATGCATTTTTACCCTGAAGCATTGCATCAACAATGTCTGGACCCAAGGAGCTGTAGATGAATGTTTCAGCTGCAGGACTCAAGCACAGTTGAGTGAATTCTTCAGCCTTTCTCTGACACTGATCACGATCATCGAAGAGGTCTTTGAAATCATTGCAGTACTTGTCTTTAAACTGATCCAGGCATCTACGTGGGTCGTTTTTCGTAATAAAGCACTTGTGCATGTGTTCAAATTTTCTTGCAGAGAACCCACAAATGTACAGTTTGAGGGATAGTTCAAATTCATCTGAAAATCCCATATTCTTGTTTGAAGCAAATCTTCCATCAATTATGTGTAAGATCTCCTGAATGTAGGTGTCATGATAATCTGACTGAGTCTCAGTCTTTTCCTGCACTAACTGAGAGCATGTGAAGATTAAATCATCTGCCATTACCTGTAGATCCATAGTAGAGTTATCACTGAATAAGCGTTTCCACAATTCTTTGAAAAAGTGTTCTTTTTTTACTATAAAGGGCCCTGTACCATAATCTTTCAGCTTCACTTGATTTAACTGCTCTGTTACAAAACCTCCCTTCTGCTTCATGTTCTCTCGGAGTTGTCTGAAAACATAATTAAATATGTTTCTTTCCTTCAAGCCAGCAAATGACAGCTCGTTGACAGTTTCTTGCCATATTTTTTCAAAAGAATCGTCAAGGTCCTTATCAGTTGTCTGTGCATCACTTCTTGAGCTGTTTCTTTTTCGTAACTCTTCAAGTAGAACCAGCACTTTTTTCTCCATTGTATTGGTGAATGTTTTCTTGATGTTGTCCAGATTATTCATTCCTCTTCTGATATCTACTATTGACTCAAGATATGTCCACAGAGAGCTCTGAATTTCCCTCCTGACAGATTTTACACTGCTCGCAAAATCTTCTCTGTATTTTTCCACAAGGTAGACATGACCTTCTGTTTGCTCAAAGTATCTGGAAAGGTTTTCCATAGTGGTCTTTTCCAGTGTGTCTAGCTTTGTGACAGCTTCTTGTTTCAGTCTGCGTAACAGATCTTGAAGGTCTGACTTGTCTGATTTCAGTTTCATCATCTCAAAGTTTGACACCCTAGCTTCAGCTCCAGTTAACCAAGAGTGCATGTGCTTCTTGAACAACCATTCCCATTTATGGAATTCTGTGCACAGTCTCATGTATGCATCCGCCACCAAGCTATTCCTGAAGCTAAATATGAAATTTTCATATTTCACTGAATTCCACAAGCTTTTTGTCCACTCCAAAAATTCAGTTATGTTGGATCTTGTGATTTGTGTTCTTTGTTTCTTAACCACGGCAACCATATTCTTTTTAAGGTCATAGACAGCCTCAGAGTAGCCAGCATTCACTGGTGCCATTGGAGGATTACCATGCCAGAGTCCGGGTATGTACCAGTTGCAAGTTTCTGGATCATACTCCATGACATCAGTAAAGCTTTTATACTCATGCTTGTTCTCCATTTTAGATGCTGCCTCTGTCATCTCATTCAGCTGCTCCAGAAGGATCTTCCGGTCTCTCATGTTCTTATCGTATGCTGATACATCTGCAACATTTTGGTGGACAAACTGACATTTGGGTTTTTTGCCTATTTCCTTCATCCTCAGGAAAGCATGGACAACAATCTGCAGAATATCCTTCATCTCTGTGCAGTTCTCCATGGCAATATTGATGATTGTGATATCGCTCAAACCAACAACAAGGGTGGCTAATTCATTGTCATGTTCATGACTATCATCTAATTTGGCAAGCTCAGGAGATTTCAGGCCTTCAGTGTCAATTATGACTAAATAATCACAGTCAAGTTCTCCTTTGATGTCTTCTGTGACCCTGATCAGTTGCATGAATGCTCCTCTGGTGCATCTTCCACTGCTGACTGCAAACTGAACACCAAACATGGTGTTCAGCAAAGTGGACTTTCCTGTGCTCTGGACTCCTAAAACTGTCACTACCATGATTTTATTATTGGGCTGCACCAAAGAGTTTAAATGCTGAAGCACATCATTTACCCATCTGAGAGGAATATTCGATGCATCTCCATCGACCAGCTCCAGAGGGAAGCCATCCAACATTAGCTCAGCACATAGTCTGGGTAAGTGGAGCATTTGTTTACGTGATTCTACATTTTCTGGAAGTGACACTGCAGCTTCATAAAGTTGTCCCATTTCGCGCAAAAAGTGCTCTGTTCCTAAAGAACTACTGGAGATTTGTTGGTCGAGCTGTTTAATTTCCTCTTTGTTTTCTGAAGATTGACTCTTTTCTTTGTATAGCTCTCGGAGACTAGAGAGGCTTTCACGGGAGACATTGTCAAGATTCATACGCATCCACTTCAGGAAAAAAGATCTCTCCAGGCTTGAGCTTGTTAGTGCAGTAACAAAGCAGGTCATTGCCTGTGAGATGTCATATTTACTCTGTTGTTTCCTGAGTTCAGTCTTTTTCATCTGGAGATCGCTCTTGTACGTCTCTATGTTTTGTCCTCCTGCTTTACGGAGTCTGCATTCCTCTTTTTCCAATTTTGCCAAATCTTTCCAGATTTTACCTTGAAGGGGAAGTTGAACCTCTTTGAAGTGCAGCGTATCCTGTATGTTCTTGGTAATGCCATGTGCATTGTTTTTGGCGTTCTGACACTCTTTGATGTCTTCATCAACTAGAATCCCAAGTTCATGTGCAGTAGTGTCCATCTCCTCAAGACATACTTTGTTTGGCAGTCTATTAATAATGTAACTTATTGAAGAATGCAGCTGTTTGACAAAACTGGCATCGTTTTGATTGGTCTTAAGGATTATGTTGTTTTTCTTCAGACTCATTTCGGAGGCTATGCTTTTCAGATGCTCCATATTAAGAGCTTTGCTCTGTCGGTTACCCACTAAAAAAAACTGTGCTTTAGCATGTTGGTTGGTGAGAAACTTAAGGTTTGTATTCAGAGTGTCAAAGAACACAAAAACGGCAGTGGAGGTCTGACATAAGAAGGTGTACTGTGTTTCAAAGGTACTGATGTCACCTCTCAGGTTTGCAAAAGCAAGTGGTTCGGGAAAGACATCAATGTTTTTGTTTCCACAAGGCAGATACCAACTGATCTCAACTAAGCCATCTGATATCCTTCTCGAAATATCTCCAAAATCCATGCCATGATGTACAAATGTATCGTGATACTGTTGGGGGTTGCTGAACAGCTTGTTTAGGATCTGAGATTTAGAGAAGCTGCAATCCCCAAGTCTGACAAAGGACACTAGGGGAAGCTTAGAGTGAACAATTCTGTCTTCCACAAAGCCTCTTGGATCTGACAGTGAGTGAGGTCTAAATTTCTTCACAATATCTCTCATGGCCCAAAGAATGAATGTGCACTGTTGAGTGTCACAGTTTGGAAGAAGTAATGGTACAGAGAACTGACACATTGACATTTTCGCGACCATTTCTTGCTGTAGGAAACCATCCGAACAAAGAAACAGAGCTGTCACTATGTCTAAAGGGTTCACACTGCTGTTCTCATCATTAAGTAAATCCATTGGATCGTTGTAAATGTCTAAGCTTGACAAATCTTCTCTCTCCTCAGATGGGAGAGAATATTTGACACTTCTTGCAGTGACGTTCACCATCATCAGTTTCTTCAGGAACAGCCATGGTAAACATGCTAGAGACTGAGCTGGCTCATCTGTTACTGACCTCTTGTCGATCTGTAGCACAGCGCTGAGTGAGAGTTTGTTGGGGTAATACTGCTCCAATCCCAAATCCTGCAAGAGGCTATGAAGTTTGGTTTCTGTGGAAAAAGAATGTTTGTAATTAATAAAAGTTAATCCAATTTGTAATGAATAAAATTGCTGTAGTAAGATTTGCTTATTTATACTAACTGGTTTGAGCATATGTCACTGCTTCTTTACTTCTGTCGCCATTTGTAAGCACTGTTGCAATGTGAAAGGAGTACTTATTTCCCGGATTCAGGTCACTAAAAGCCACAGTGCCTATTTCTGTTGTCATTTTCTGAATGATTTCTCGATTCTGGCAGCAGAGTAAATTAAATTTCTTCATACAGCCAGCTGCATCCCAAATGAGAGTAACTGATGTGGCGCTCACATTCTCAACCTTGAAGTTTTCAGGTGGAACTGGCTCTGCAATGAAATTTTTTTTCTTAATGTCACAATGCTTCATTTTCAGTTAAGTTATTTTGGTAACACTTTAGTATAAGGACAAATTCTCACTATTAACTAGTTGCTTATTAGCATGCCTATTATTAGCGTATTGGCTGTTTATAAAGCACATATTCTACATGACCATATTCTACATCCCTAATCCTACCAATACCTAAACCTAACAACTACCTTACTAACTAT
Source organism: Triplophysa rosa (assembly GCF_024868665.1). Classification (NCBI taxonomy): domain Eukaryota; kingdom Metazoa; phylum Chordata; class Actinopteri; order Cypriniformes; family Nemacheilidae; genus Triplophysa; species Triplophysa rosa. Next base: position 6,168,179 of record NC_079908.1, read on the forward strand.
TAATAAGCAACAAATTAAGAGTTAACTAAGCAAAAGTCGTAGTTAATAGTTTACTAAAACCGAGAACTGGACCTTAAAATAAAGTGTGACCGTTATTTTTTATATAGACAAGTGATATAGACTATTACTGGTGCACGCAGTCGTTGTAACCCCCACACTTCGCACACCATTTTCTGATACTGAAACCAGGCTGAACGTGTACTCCGTTTCTGGACAAAGACCTTCCACTTCTATAGTTTTGACATTTGAGATAACAGAGGTCTTTGTGGTTGTGGCACTAGAGTACGTAAGTTCAAATGAAGATATGCTGTCTGGGGGATCCCAAACAAGAGTAACAGAATTGGTCCTAATATACTCCACAAAAATTCCACCTGGCGCAAGGACATCTGTGGAAACAGGGAACATTTTTTTAAATCTGAAAATAGTTTTAAAAACATTTTACAACAGTTTTACAAGTTAATACAGTATTGATTGTACTCATTTATTCTGGTCTGTATGAGGGGGTGCATTTAGCAATCCTTTCCATTTGTTAGTTGTGCTCAAAATTATTCAACCCCTAGGTAAATATGAGCAAAGAAGGCTGTGAAAATAAATCTGCATCATTACGCCTTTTGATCTTTTAATTAAAAAAAATTCAAAAATCTAACCTTTCATTAGAGATTAAGAATTTTGAATGGGGTTAGACACAGCAGTGTATATAACACATGGGGTACTTTTTTATCCCTGTGTGCACCAAACCCATCTTGAGTGTACAGTATCTTTAATGTTTTGGGTCTAATTATCACTGAACACAAGACCAAGCTTCTGCCATGGCCATTCCAGTTCCCTGACCTGAACCCAATAAAAAATGGATCCAACATGGATCTGGAAATCTGAAGGGTCTGGAGAAATTCTCTATAAAGGAATTGTTTTTGATCTCTTGTTAGATGTTCTCAAAGCAGACACTATGTGAAGATTCTTCGCAAATCTTTGCTAAAAGACGGTTGCAAAAAGTATTGAATAAATTGATTTCACAATGAGATTAAAATTCTTATTCTCTAATGAAAGGTTAGATTTTTTAAATAAAAAGTTAAAAGGCTTAATGATTTATTTTCACAGCCTTCTTTGGTCATATATCTACTTAGGGGTTGAATAATTTTGAGCACAACTATATGTGTAAGAAGAACTACAGTTACTGTAGTTACTGAAGTGCACTTCAAACATTTTCAGTTAAGCAACTGTTCAATAACTCTGTTGTCTATTTATTATTATTTTTCTGTCCCTAATACAGTATTGTGGCATCAGAGTGTATCACATTGTTTAAAAAAACATGTTCTGACTCACCTATAGCCCTATCAAAAAAAGTACATTTTTGCAAATAAATCAAGAACTGTATGAGACAGAATCACTATTTATTTATTTTTCTTCAGATTTACTGTGCCTTCATTCTTTCAATGTTTTTATCTATAATATTTTTGAGCCATTTCGAATGTTCTGAAAATATATTTATGATCTTGTAGACATACAATATGAGCAGATCTCATAACATAACATGATCAAAATAATACCTTGTATCTTGGCAACTTCCTCCAGATATGACTCAGATTGTGCTCCTGAAGTATTAGTCTGTTGATCGTCTTCCATGTTATCTTCGTATTCCTGTATTTGAACGTTTTTCATATATTAGTTACATGCAATCATAGATCAGACTAAATGTGTTTAAATACTACCTTATGACTGAAACATGTAGGGTCAGTTTCCCAGGCATTAGATTAGGCCAGGATAGGACTTTGTTAAATGATGATATTTAAGTCGTTTTTACAAACTTGTCTTACTAAAAAACATTACTTGGGTGCATTGTGAGACGGATGTAATTTAATGTATGTTAGTGCAAGCTGTTTTCAGTAAATGCTACATCTTAAGCATTTATTTTTGTCCAGGACTAGTCTTAAACCCTATACTTGTCCCAGACAAAGATTATCTTAAACCAGGACTATGCCTTCGTTAAATTACGATATTTAAGTCAATTAAAAAAACTTTACTTTACAAAAAACATTACTGGTGTGTGCATCTTGAGACAACACAATCACACTGATTGTGATGTAAATGTAGGTTGTTTTCGATCAAGACACCTCTAACATTCAAGTAAGACTGGAACTAGGCTTTAAGCCCTGTCTGGGAAACCGCCCCTTAATGTCTAAAGACAAAAGAATGTAATGCTTAACTGCTGCAGTCCATTGCAATTTTATTTGCACTCTGTTTTGAACTTTATTTGTACTTTATTCGCTGTTGTAAGGCTGTTGGTTGAGTCTGCTAACAAAGTAGGCTACATATAAAAAAGTACATATAAATTTAAATTATAAATGTGTAGGCCAACATAATGTGAATAATGGTGCCATATTTTTTAAGTTTGACATAAAACATGTCTTATTTTTATATTTAAAGGCATATTAATAAATAAAGATTACACATTTTGCCATACAAATTGTTATTTTATCTTTCATGAATAATTGGGAATGGGATTGTGAAGTGATATGAAGATATTTTAACATAGGTTATCCTTTAACTATTAGATAAAGCCAAATGGTAATAGCTATTTGGTGATTGTATTCCCCATATGTAGTGCCAAAAAGACAAATCATGAATCATGCCACATTGAAATGCAACATAGTTTTTCATGTAATACAGTGCATTCCAGCTATTTTAATGTACAGATATAGATTTTTTCGAGACATGAATTTCGAAAAACAATTTAATTCCATTTCAAATACTGTACGTAAGTGTGTATGTGAGTGGAGAGACTTGAAGAACGGTGTGCTTTAAGTAATGCACATCCTGAGAAGCCACATCTTTGAAAGTCCAAGACGCTGCTACATTCAATACAAAAGTAATTCCCGTAGCTCATAAAGCGATTTGATCGGTTTGTCAAACATACATGTTATTTACAACATTATAATTAGCAGTCCACATCCAAAGGCAGTCTAAAACGCATGTTGTGCCCTTGAAAGTATCTGCAGGAAGGGTACACCACGTGAACTGTTGTCTCAGATAAGGGAAAAACTATGTTGTTTTTATTACTGCATTCATTATGTATGTTTTAAACGGCTCACTGGCGGATCTAGGGGTGGGGCCAGACGGGCAATGGCACCAGTTGAAATCTTATTGGCCCCTGAAGTGCCCCTGTCCTCTCAGGGCCTCTGTAGCCTACACCTGATATGCGTTTTGGTCGATCGGATCACAAGTGGACGACATTAAATGCACGTGTAAACAGGGTGTGAAACGTTTTGAGCTTGTCGACTTTCTACCAATTACAGAAGAAATCGAAAACGCATTCGACCGGATTGTGTTTGTGGTATAGACGCTCATGTGGTTGAAGGCGTTCGAGCAGCCAGAAAAGACCGCCTACTCTCCGCGCGCTAGCCAGACAGGATTTAAACTTTACAGGCTAAAGACTTAAAAAGTTGGAATGCACAATGTTTTCTCACCATTCCAGACTTCTAACACACACTTTCACACACCGCTGCGTTCAGTATGTTTTTTCAGTATGCTCATCTCCGGTCGCATTCGTATGTTGAGTGTTTCCATCCACATTCACAAACAGGCCCAGGTCACGCCTACTTAAGAAACCCACATTGGACCCCTCTACTGCCAACAGTTACAGACCTGTGTCTCTCCTCCCATTTATTGCAAAAACACTTGAAAGGGCAGTTTTCAACCAGGTGACTTCCTACCTATCCCAGAATCAACTACTGGATGACAAGCAGTCTGGCTTCAAAACAAACCACTCCACTGAGACTGCACTGCTATCAGTCACAGAAGCACTGCGGCTAGCCAAGGCTGAATCTAAATCCTCGGTCCTAATTCTGCTTTACTTATCTGCAGCGTTCGACACCATCAATCACCAGATACTGCTAGCAACCCTGTCATCTCTAGGAATCTCAGGCCTTCCTCTCCGCTGGTTCAAATCCTACCTCTCCGGCAGATCCTTCAGGGTGTCATGGAGGGGCTCGCTGTCCACTGCTCACCACATGATCACTGGGCTCCCTCAGGGATCGGTGCTTGGACAAAAAAAAAAAAACCTCTCTCTTTCTCTCAACAGGTATTGGTCTGGCTTTTGTTGAAACTAGTAACTTTGTATTAGCACCTATTGTATTATTGCTCCTGTATGACATATCGCTAATTGCTCCCTGAACTCTCTGTAAGTCGCTTTGGATAAAAGCGTATGCTAAATGACAAAATGTAAACTGCATACACTTATTTCGTCCATTAGATCTAACAATTTCTACAGCTGCTTAATAGTGCTTATGTTTTCACTGTCGTTGTCCCCTTAACGGTAAATACCTATTTAACACTGTAAAGTAAAAAAAGCATATAATGGTTGCTGTCACTTCTCTTTGTCTAACGTTAGAAAGCTGTTCAGCTCAGGGCTCACGCGAGTGCCTGAAAGCTAGTATGAAAGAGGCTCGAGACAGTTGACGGATTTGTGACTTGCTCGATCAGGCAGCGCCTCAGACCACTCTCTTCCTTTTTTTCCGTGTCTTCTTGTGCTTGAAGGGTCAAATATATACAGAAGTATGTTAAAAATACCCTACTTGACGAGTATCCTGGAAAACGTCTCCGGTTACTGTCGTAACCTCGGTTCTCTGAGAGGCAGGAAAAAGACATTGTGTAGCTACGGGGTAATCCCTCCTTCTCTACCTTTCCTGAAGCCTTATTGAATCACGTTCAATGCCGTTCAAGATGGCGAAAAGGGGCGGGCCCTGCTGCCACTATATAATGCGCCATCATAGTGGCATTGCCTCAGAATCTTCAACTGAATGCACCGTCTAGCTGATCTGAGCAGTGAACATGGCAGCTCACGCAATGTCTCTGTAATACTTTCCAAGAATAGGAAGAAAGGAGGCGGGAACCGGCGAACGTTAAACAAACTTTTAATAAAATAAACCAACAACAAAACTGTAGCAAAGTTCAATGTAGGGAAGGAAGGAGGCGGGAACCGGCGAACATTTAACAATCTTTAATCAAAAATAAACAAACAATAACACGGAAGTAAAAGGCCGGCAGCCACCTCACGGTCGACTGCCGGCCACACAAACATAAATAAAACTTAACATTTCCGGGCCCGGTCCTCTCTCGTCGGCAGTCCCGTCGCTCGTCGTCTTATGCTCCCTAGCTCCCCGTGAGGCATGCGGGACCGGTGAGCGTACAGCTGATACTCATTATCACTCACGCCACCGGCCCCGCCTTCCTGCCCCACGGCTCTCGTCCCGCCTTCCTCGCTACAAAAACGAAAGTAAAGGGCCAACAGCTACCTCACGGTCAACTGCCGGCCACACAAACATAAATAAAACTTAACACAATGTCCAGGCCTGGTCCTCTCTCGTCATACATTCCTGTCGCTCATCCTTTTATGCTTCCGTAGCTCCTCCGTGAGAGATGCGAGACCGGTGCAATGCGCAGCTGACTATTTATAGCTCATTATCACCCGCGTCACCGGCCTCGCGCCGTTCCCTCACGGCTCTCGTCCTGCCTTCCTCGTTACAGTCTCGTTCCCACCTCTCAGGAAACCGAGGTTACGACAGTAACCAGAGACGTTCCGTTTGGAAGCGGTCTCTCAACATTGCGTAGCTACGCTATGGGGACTGTATACAATCCCGCCATGAGAGCGGCAAGATTAGCCCACACCACCTGGGCTAGAAACCACACCAAGCATGGGTAAAATGCCAGTTCGGGCTTACGCAAAATTGCGTCACTTCTGCTGACGCAGTGGGTTTTGTTTTCCATCACGCTGTGAGAACAGTGAAAAACAGCTCAACTTTAGCGGATCTAACACATAACGTGCACCACTTACATACTGTAGGCTCTAAGATGATTGGATACCAAAATTCTGCTAGAAGATCCAATCAAAACACTCAGAACTCTGGGGAAAACCATACCACCATTGTTCACAAAAACGCTATACCACTACACTGAGCACCACTACACTGGGTGGCAATAAACACAGCAGAATAAACAACAAGTACTGTATATAAACAGCAAGTGCCGAGGCATAGCAGAGCAGTAACAAATCCTGTATACTAAGCGCTGGCATGCAGCCAGCAATATAGAATAAATAACACAGGGCCGAGGCAACTGGTGTACATAGTGAGGATGGAAACAGGCGCAACCTAGCATTTTCGCATCAGCACAGGACATGGTCACATACTGTATAAGGCACATGCTCATGCAAGTCATAACCTGATCGGCAACAGTGACAGCGAACACACAGTCATATAAAGCACAGGCTTGTGCAAGTGATAGTTGGGGGGAGGACCGCCCCCTTGACTGCCTATACGACCTAACTGAAACACACAGCACAGTCAAACAGCTAGACGCTGCTGCAGAGCACTGCACAAGCTGCCCAAAGCGCTGCCTGCAAGTCACACAAGCAAGCTGCTAAATAATAGGCGTTTCATGGAGCGGTCACGCAAACCCGCAAGCCCAAAATATTTATGGTGCATGCAGAGCGACAGCATCCGACGAGGCCATCGGCTAGAGCAAAATGCAGAGAGCATACCATTTGTGCACGAAATGGCATTTAGAGTGATGGGCACATAACCATGTGGTCTACGCGTGACATACTATCACCGAGCCCACACTCGCATCATACACAGAGAGCGTTGTAAATCCCCTATGTGCAAAATAGATAGCGGGGTATTTACACGGAAGCTTCCTCGAACAGATTGCCTGCAGCGGATCAACCAAAGGGAGAGCCAGTACTCTCAAAGCAAAATCTCAGGCCGGAGCAGAGGACAGAGGGCGAAGGGTCTCAGGCCGTTATTTTACCCTCGCAGATCTAAATACCAGATCGTGCTTCCTACTAAACATTCATGCATAAAAATCAGCGATAGCCGCGACAACAGCCATAGTAAAGATAGTATGCTGTAGCACTCTCGCCACCACAGTCATAAGGGCTAGAATGTCCGACACGGGACAGCGCTTTGGGTCGTATTCGTAATGCACTCTATTCAATTAAGAGCCTGAAAACACCTCCTAGAGGGGCTCAATGCTCCATAGTGTATCCAACACGCGTCACGACAATGTGACCAAAGTCCCACACATGCTGGTGTACAGCTTAGAGTTGGGGTGTTCATTCGAGTCTGACCCAATAGGAACGGCACGTGCCCCCTTAGATTTTTTAACACAGTCAGTTGTGTATGCAACCTTCAATTGACGAGTTTCTAGATGGCATCTATTAATCAGTTGCATTATTCTATAGGAAGACAGAAGACACTATATCAGCGAGCTGTCCTCTTTTGGAGATTTTCGCCGTTTTGATCACATACAGGAGCTTAACATTTACCAATCTGGCGCTGGCTAAAATGTAAGCTAATCAACGTCTGCGAGCGATCGGGAGCTCGGCTCACGCCCGCATCCCCAAAACAAGACTTTCAGACTCGTTCTATGCCAGTATGCGCCATCGTTTAGGCAAAGCATTTGTCATCCACTTTCATTTAGACCCCGTGACAAAACGCGGGTGCGAGAACTGGACCCATGAACTGGCTTTTTTACTTAAAAGCGGTGCTGCCCAGACTGATCCGTGTATGTCACAAACTACTGTGAGAACAGACTGCTCCATATGCTTTCGAATGGCTCTTGCAATACGTTGTTGTAGTCTGCTCAGTCGAACACACCTCTTGCCAGTTGGCATACAGGTAGCATCGTTTAAAGTGAATAACTTTTATGTTACAGTTCAATTTCAGGGTGCAAAGACTGACAATACTCTTAAAGAAAATATATTTTCCTCTAAATTAACTATCAATAATATATTAAATCATTTAATATAGATTTGGTAATACATAGTGTCACATATGGTGGTGAAAGAACCCAAGCGCAGGCAACGGCAGTGAAGGGGTTAACAAATGACTTTAATACAAATAACAAGACAAAACAAAAACCCACGATGGGGGAAAATCAACTAAGGATAAATACAAAATAAAAACTTCCCACGAGGGGGCAAAACATACAGACAGGATCAAAATAAAACTAAAATCCACAGACAGGGCAAAGCAACAGGAACACGGGCAAACACAGACACTAAACAACCAGGTAAGCACATAAGTACACTTACACAGGACGCAGCAAAACACAATGACCACAACGTATGTACACGCAATACAAGAGCCCAGGACAAAGAAACAAGAGGGTATATATAGGGAAGACAAACGAGGGATAACCACATGGGGCAGGTGTGGGACATTAAACACTCAGGGAAAGATAACGAGGAAACGAGAGGAATGGGGTCAAAGACAAGACACTGGAGAGAACGTATATTATTGTCAAACGGACAATAATATGTTTCTCTCCACACATAACCAAAGACTTTGTCATGGCTCTGCTACAGGACCAAGAAAAACATGACTAAGGAAGCAGAGCCATGACACATAGAGTGATATATACAATATATTAAATAATACATAATTGACACTTTTCACATTAAGAAATAGATGCACTTAAATGATTATATTATGTATCATATTGCATTATACATTTTTGTTTCATAATGGAAGGAATTTTGTAATGGATAATAAATCTATATTAAAGGCAGTTTAACAAAGGGTAACCACTTTGCTTCATTTTTATTTGATTTAACTTTTGTGCTCTGTTCATTTGTATGCAAACAATGACTCTTTTACTACTATAGCACACAATTGTAGATATTTGTTCTCAAAATACACCAGACGGATCCATTTACCATATATCAATCAGATAGTTTTGTAATTTAATTCTCGGAATGATTTGTGCGATGTTTTGAATACGCTTAATAGATATTCTCTATAATATTGCTTTAAATGTATGTATTTGTACGTACAGGACATATTTCCCGCCCTTGGGGGGAACCGCTATTGTATAAACAGGAAACGGCTAGCTGGCACTCAGCTAGATTAGCCTACTATCAGCCCATCCCCTACAGGTGGACTCGTGACAGGGAGAAGAATAAATGCAGTGTGCGTTCTCCTCCGTCGCGAGCAGACATAAGTCAAGAGTGAGTGTGACCATATGTTTACACACTTGTGAACAAAACGCTGTCAGGTCCGGGACAGAATGTGACTATCATTTGACTTGGGGCGAGAAAACATGGCGAAGCCATAACTCTGGACGGAGGAACCACATACGACTCATGTGAATTTCCGCTACCAGAACCGACGCTTTACGCCAACTGTAACTGAAACTGGATTGCATAATAGTGCGTTGCGCGCGGTAATCGATCACATTTCGTAGTAGTGGGCAAATCTACCCGGGCATTCAAACAGAAGTATGATAGGGAGCAGAACCGAGTGACCGGGCCTTGCGAACTCATAATAACATGGCTCTACCAGTTGACACACATGAGGGGGAAGCTTAAAGCTGCACAGATCCGCATGCTTAGCGCTGCGTATACAGGAGCACTGAAAACCCAATGTGTATCAAGTATGTGTATCAAGTATGCAACAGGTCACTGCCGTTCTGGGAGCTGGAGGCAAAGAACACTAGGTAGTGTAGGCTGTGCATATAACTAAAGCACAAATTGAACAGCACCAGACCACGCCATCAACCTCCACAGGTGCGCCTCGGAGGCTGGGACCCAAGAGATACAGCAGCGCGCATAAGTAACAACGAGCTCCGGGTTGGAGGTCTGTTCTGCAAAAGCGCGCACACATACAGTCACAGGGGCATCGTTGCTGTCACAACCTACTGCACATACGGGGCTAGGTAACAGCGAGTATAGCAAGCCACTTGATGGAAAGCCTGCACCCTTTAGCCAAAAGGTATTACACAGGTATTACAGACCCTTCATATCCATATAATATAAGTTATAGCACACATGTAAACCACATAACGGTGTACTTTAGCCATAGGAAGTAATGGTGGAGACGGGAATCGAACCCGGGTCTCCTAGGCAAAAGCGAGTGGCTCTAACCACAGGGGGTGCCTCACAGATGCACGGAGCACACGCATGAAAAGGCTCATCGCCATTTTGAACGGTGCCCATGTGAAAGAATAATCACAACACGTGCATACATGGCATGCCGCCATTACAATGAGGGCCTACTCACGTATGAAAATTAGCCGAAATATGTTGCACTTGTACAAGGCAGAGCCCTAAGCAAGAAGCGGCTCATTGTGCGCTCACTTTGCGCCACCCCTTGTTTCCCGTCATCGTCCCATTAGTGTTTCATTCCCCTCACCTGCCCCGTGTAATCTTCCCGTTAGCTTCCCATTAATGTTTCATTCCCCTCACCTGTCCATTGTTAACTTCCCTCGTTAGTGTTCCCCTCTTAAATCCCTAGTATCCCGTGCCGGTTTGTCACATCTAATGTCATTGTAATGTTCGTTCCTAGTCCCAGTTATATTACCTTGTTCCTGTCTCACCTTGCCTTGTCGTTTGTGGACTTAACACTAGTTTATTAGCTAGTTTACCTTATTTGTTTAGCAGCTAGATTAAATATAGGATTCACATATTAGTTAACAGTCGCATAGTTCAGGGAATTAAAATAGTTCAGGGACGGATTAAAGTGTCTGACACTTAAAACCCTATAGTATTTGGTCATACCAAAAGTATGTTTATAAGCATATAGAACTTTTGTGTTGCGTTGGCTTACTTGCTGACCTGTACTCGTCTCTGTTTATCATTAATAAACCTGCATCATTTTCTAACTCAACTCCAGTTTTTTGTTCAGAAATCTGGTAGTGCCAGCAGCAATTGAAAAATGAAACAGATTGCGACACCTGGTTTAGAGTGACGTAGTCAGAGGAAGGTTTGGGCGGAAACGCTGTACGCAGTCTCGTTTGTGCTAAGCAGCTATCCTAAATCAAACCCTTTTTATGGCTTATTAAATAACGGTCTGCATAACGGAAATTATTATTTGTCTATGGAAATGTCAAAAATGTAAATATATCTTCTATTAACCATATTGAAAGCGCAACACTAATGTATGACAGCAAATAAAACAATAATGTCCAATTAATTAGAACTGAAAGTAACTGCGAAAAATTTGCGTAACCGCATTTAAAATAGACCATTACAATTTCTATTACAAATTAAAAATACTAGAAATGACACGTAAATGGTACTCACATCATCCATGGATCATGAACCTCTGTATGTGCTTATAGACAGTTCAGATTGCTGAATGAACAGACTGAACCATATAGCCTAACTATTTAAAACCCGTCATGATCGTCAGCTTCTACCCTTTTTTGTTTTAGTGCACTGCAAAGGCATTTGTTTAGATTTTCATTGCCTCAAAATTAATTTAAGATTATACGTTTGTGCAAGGAAAAGAAAAAAGAAAAGACTGTTAATGGTTTGTTCCGAATCTTGTAAACGAAACTAGTAGAACGAAACTTCATTTCTGGGAAAATCCTTTCGGTTAGGAGGGGCCGTCTGATGTCTTGGAAAAAGTACTAGCCTGAATAACGCGAAACTGATTTAGTGCACAGTGGACTAAATGTCATGACAATCAGCATTTTTCATGTTTTTTTTTTTCATTTACAGTCAGTGCATGTTCAATGAAATCTATCATAAATAAATAAATACATATATCCCCGGTTTCACAGACAAGGCATAAAGCTAGTCCCAGACTAAAATTTATGTTTGAGCTGTCTTACCTGAAAATAACTTGCCCTAAAACATCTTAAAATGTGTCAGTTATGACAGATAAAATAATTTTCATTTTTAAGTGAACTAGTTCTTTTGGTTAGCCTATGTGCAAAGTTCCCCTTCTATTTTCGCTTTTGAAAAAGCTGGCCATCATTTCTCATCATTGCTAAAAGGGTGAAAAATGATCTTGTTCATTGGATGGATCTTCGACGCTCAAATAAATGCTTCCTTCACATTACATTATATGTTACTAAAAATAAAGTGCTGCAGTGAAGACGTACGCCCAACCCAAGTTAGTAGGCTATACTGTTTTTTTCCACACAATTTAGACATATTACAGAAAAACTGACTGACATTTCAGTAAACCCATTTGCAAGCTGAATATCATACATTCTGTTTTCATAACCTGCCAGTGTTCTGTTGGTCATATATGGGCCCATTCTACAGAATTGATGCAAAATTGGAGTTGGAAACATCTTGAAAAAAAAATCCAGAATTTTTTTGTATGCAAATTGTATAATATCAAAGGTACACATTTCTAGTAATTGTGCAGTTAATTTTCATATTGTATTTTCAGAAAGTTTTGGAATATTCTGTGGAAATTTTGTCACTACTAAAACACAATAATATATAATTTAATAAGAGGGATTATGTTTACATATTAAGATTTTGTTTAAATCCACTTTTTAAATATATTTTTACTATTTAAAAAAAAAATTCACATGTAAATCAATAACAGTTACAATTTTAACAATATTTCGGGTATGTCTTTATCATTTTAAAGTCCCACTGCATTATTCGCATTTGTGCTATTATTTTAGTCATTTAAATAACTTTACTATTACTATTCAATACAAACTGCATTTAATAACAATGCATATACAGTTGCCTATGACTACTGATTCAGAAAGAATCTGTGGGACAAATCCAGGAGACAAATGTTTGGGACATGTGCATGACCCTTGTCCCAAGCCTGATTGGTGTCTTGGGGCTCCATAAAAGGAAAGAGCATTCAGACAAGCTCCTGAGAAGCAAAGAAACAGCCCGGGCACAGTATACAGAAGAACTGAGGAAGAGCCTCGTGGTGAAGGACAGAGAGAGTGTATCATAAAACACCATCAAGTGTTTTGGGGGACATTCTGCGGATGTAGCTATTCTGTTTTCATTGCAAAAACAACTACAGGTGAGTTTCCAGGATGGCACCTCTAACCTTACAATCTTTCTGTTAGTCGTTGGAGCTAAAATTACTGTTTTAAATATATTTGCATCTTTGGGTGTAACTATGGAGTAAACAAATTCTCTTTTTTTCTCAGATTGTTTACATTTCTTGAGCTGGATCAGACCGGTGAGTGAGATATTCTTTCCCCGACTAAACTTAGTCCTGACAATAGTTCCTGTCATGGTGGTGTACAGTTTCAACACAGTGAGAGCAGTTGGTGTTCAGGAACTATATTTAGACACATGTAGTGACCAAAGTGCTGACAACAAGGTGACTCAAAGCTGTCTTTAAAACAGCCATCAGAGCCTCAGTGCTTATTTCAATATGCAAAGAACCGCCTCAATGGATATGACATACTATTTGTATATTAAAAATCGAATCCCTCAATCCCTTTAAAATATTTTCTTAGAAATCCATGAGCCCGTTCTTTTCTTGTTGCCATGGGCATCTACAGCTCTGCACTGAATGCTGGTAAGAAATCTCTCTCTTCCTTGCTTGCCATTTAAAGTGGTAATGAAATCTGACCACACTTTATATATGATAGGTTTAATGTGTTATGGTTAACTAAACATTTTATGTAGGCTATGCATTTAATTCTCTTAGTCATGTTATTCTTCCCAAAATAATGCATTCTTATAGATGTACATTCATTCTATACCCAGACACTCTGATGTGAATGAAGGTGTAATGTTTTATTTTGCTACTTTTTTCATTAAAAATATAGTCAAGAATTGCATTTATATATTCATATGAAAGCTGTAAAATTTTGCATAATTCTTTATCTGTGTTTGTTTTATTAAAGATGTTGAAGATTTCAAGTCCCTCATTTCAACCTTAGAGAATACTCAGCGCACTCTCATTGAGCATCACAGTCCGGAGAGCACACAAACATTTAATCATGTCAGTAAGTGAATTACTCTGTAATAAGAGATTGTGTGAATATTCTGTCTGGGTTATTCATTTAAAATGAGTCGGCCTTGAAAGAAAATATAAAATAACATATTATAATAAATAACTTTATTAAAATAACATTTATAAAGAATGTATCTGTTTACAAACTTAATTTCTTGTAATTAGGGTTGGGAATCAAAAATCATTTTCAATTCTAGAATCGGAATTGAAAGGTTAGGAATCGGATCAAATTAAAATGTAATTCCTTTTATCAGATATGTTCATGTGTTAACTTGTGATCTGCTGATATCTCAATAAAAGCCTTTATAAAATGTAACCATATTTTTACTATGGTATTTGTAGTAAAGCACAGTAACCGCAAATTTACAATAGTTTCATTATAGTAACTACAGTGTAACCATGATATTTGTAGTTACGCATGTATGTGTCGAAACTGGAAATCGATAAGAATCAGAATCTACAGTATAAGCACAATCGGAATTGATCAAATTCAAACGACCCCACTTGTCACAAAACCTTATTGGAAAACCACCGTATAAATCATACCTTTCTTATTTTATTTAATAGCGTTTGACTTTTTAAACTCACTATAGGCTCTAACTAGTTAAACCAACATTGGACCCCATTGACTTCCATTGTATGGACACAAAACCACTGAGACATTTCTCAAAATATCATCTTATGTGTTTCACAGATGAAATAGTCATATAGGTTTTGAACAACATGAGGGGGAATAAATGATGACAGAATTTATATTTTTGGGTGAACAATTCCTTTTAATGGGACATGGATGCCACTGTTTCCTAATGTGGCCTAAAGGAGGCACTATGGTCATGCACACAATCTTTTTATTTACAATTATTTAATTATAGTATGACTTGAATAGTGCCGTGTCCATGATTGTATGGGACATTTTCATTTTTAGAACACTCTATAAAATAACAATCATTGTAATTTTGTTTTTGTACTTATAGTCAAGGGATGGTTCACCCAAAAATTAAAACTTAAAAATGTTGTTCGAAACCTGTATAAATTGCTTTGTTCTGCTAAACACAAAGGAAGATATTTGGAAGAGTGTCAGTAACCAAACAGATCTCATTCCCCATTGATTCCCATAGTATTTCTTTTCCTACTATGGCAGTAAATTGGGGATGAGATCTGTTTGGACATTCTTCCAAATATCTTCCTTTGTGTTTAGCAGTACAAAGAAATGTATACAGATTTGGAACAAGCTGAGGGTGAGTAAGTGATGACAGAATATTCATGTTTGGGTGAACTATCCCTTTAATGTTCCCCTGCAGGCTACTGCTGAGGAACAAACAGGACCGGACAGTAATGAAGTGAAGCAGGAACCAGATCTGCTGGCCCTCAAGTTTCTGTTTACGAACACAGACACACCCAATGCCATCACAGTAAGTCTCAAACAACATACACTAGAACATACACATACACTATGCAAGAACCAAAAAAAGTTTAATGCGGGTAACATACTATGATGAACAATAGAGAGATCTCTGATTTCACAAAAAAATTGGTTTGATAGCTATGAAGTGTGGCACACATTTCAAAGAATGTTATTTTATTGTTATGTTAGGAACCTGTCCAGAACTGCACCTCTGCTCTGAAGCCAGTGGAAATAAGCCCATCCCTCTCCTCTCTCATCTCTGTTGCTCTCTCTGGATCATTGCCGGTTAAATCCAGACCGGCCCCACAGGGACCCATCACCATGGAGCAGATGACAGTGCAGCTTGGAGAATTACGGAACGAACTGGACCTGCTCAAGGCTCAGCATAAGTTAGTTCAGTATAGATGCATGTGTTAACTAAATGAAAAATAGCTTCGCTTTAGTATTAGATGAAGAACATTTTATTTCTGTGGTCTGTACCTCATCTTTCTTTTATGCACTCACACTGTGTTTCAGAAAAGAAATCACACTGTTGATGAATGAACTGGATGAGGAGAAGAAGATGCGTTTGTCACTGCAAGTATGCGTACAGAATTTTCAGATGTTAGTTCTTCATTAGCAGAAACGGTCATTTTCATCTTTTATTCACACTTGTATGTGACTCTCCTGTGGAACACAAAAGAAGATATTTTGAGAAATGTCTCAGTGGTTTTGTCCACACAATGGTAGTTAATGGGGGGCAATGTTGTTTGGTTACTAACATTCTTCAAAATATCTTGTTTTGTGTTCTC